>NC_090921.1:796589066-796899602 GCF_040938575.1 Ambystoma mexicanum | reverse complement strand
ACAGATCAGATGACAAAGTGGCACATCCGAGCCCTGCAGCCAAAGCCTTGAATACCCTACCGCGAGCATTCAAATTGTCCGATGTATGGAGAACTCTACACTCGCAGGCCCGGGGATTACAAAGCACAAGTATTATCAGACCATGCTCCCCTAGTGTTCACATAGCAGTATTCCCCTCCTAGGGCACGGATCTCGACCTGGAAGCTCAGAAGCGATTCCCTCAGAGATGCTGTGTTCCGGGAACATTTAAGAGGGGATGAAGGATTACTTCAGAAACACCACGGGGAGCCTTGGTTCAGCGGGTACTCTGTGGGAAGCCTTCAAAGCAGTGATTAGGGGGACAGCGATAGCTAAAGCCAAGGGAGTGCAAACCACGATACAAAGGGATTTAAAAACAGCTAATGCCAGGTTAGAGGCTGTGGAGGGGTCGGGAGACATGGCCAAAGAGCAGGACCATGAAGTGACCCGTCTGCAGCAAGAATGTTTGGAACACTGGGAAAGATTAGGCAACCTGAGATACAAGAAATACATAGAAAGGCAACACGCGGAAGGAGATAAGCCAGGACGTCTGCTGACCTGGCTATATAAAAGTGAGTTTAAGCGGCATACGATACGAGAGGTTACTGGGGAAAGTGGAGAAGCCTGTGTGACGCAAGAAATCAAACAAGGGCTTTTTTCACGATTATTACAAGGAATTATATTCAGTGACATCAGAAACACAATTGTCAGAAATAGAGGCGGCTCTGGCGCAGATAGATCTCCCCAAATTAGAGGCAGCGAGCAGGCTTGAGGCTCCTATAACTATTGAGGAGCTAGATTTCACTATAAAGGGGTTGCCGACTGGTAAAGCCCCAGGAGCAGACAGATTGCCCAGCAAATTTTATAAGGAACTCATAGCAGATGTCGTGCTCCTGTTGCCAGCAATGCTAAACGAAGCACTAGATACGGGCATAGTACCAATGTCACTGAGAGAGTATATTGTCCCATTATTGAAGGCCAACAAGTCTGACACTGATTGTGGATTTTACAGACCCCTATCGTTGCTTAATCAAGACGGGAAGATACTTGCAGCCCTAATGGCCAATAGGCTCAGGCCGGAAATATCTAAACAAACATCCGGACCAGTTTGGATTATGTTCCAAACAGAAATATTACGTGTAACCTATGGAGGATGCACCATGTCATCGACCATACTCACGCCAGTACACATCAATATGCTGTGGCCTCGCTTAATGCGGTCAAGCCATTTGATTTGATCAGATGGCCATGGCTGCTAGCGGCGCTGAAGAGCTTTGGCATGCGGCCAACATACATACATATGTATAGTAGTCCAATATCGAGGGTCAAGACAGACACCTGTATCTCAGACCATTGGCTGTTGGGGAAAGGCACAAGGCAGGGCTGCCCATGGTCTCCTATGTTATTTATACTAGCCTTAGAGCCATTAGCGGTGTATCATCTCGGGAGCATAACTGAGGGGCAACGTGCTCGCCTTGCAAGCCAGACGATGCGGAGCAACACAGGTTCAATCCCTGGGTCCGCGCTTAGAAACCTCTTGGTATTAAGCACGTTATAAATAGCCTGTCATATCATATCTCAGACAGGAATATCAAGATGCAGGCATAGTTATACAGGGCAGTAATAATTTGATTTCCCTATACGCTGATGATAATCTTTTATATTTACAGCACCCAGAAACTAACCTTCAGTATATTTTAGATGTGTTGGAGCGCTACACAGACCTATCTGGCATCACGATTAATGCACAAAAATCATGCTTGTTCCCTTTGGCAGGGTATAGGGCGAAGGCTCTTGAACACACTGCCTGTGCTGCCAATTAAGTGGGAGGTGTCCACATTTCGATACCTGGGTGTGGATATCTTTCATGACCCTAAAATGGAACACCTTCAGAACACGGTGAGAGCGGTGGACAGAACAGAGAAATCCAGCTTTCTGGTCCAGATTGCTGCTCTCGCTGATGGGGAGAGCAGCGCTGTTAAAGATGGTGGTGCTCCAGAGGCTCCTCCATTTCTTCACCAATGTCTCATACAATATAATACCTAAAGGTTTCTTAATAGACTGGACACTATATGTCATTGTTTCCTATGGCACAACTCGAGATGCCGGTTGGCACTAACGAAATTGCAGAGGACGTATGATCAAGCAGGTATTAAAGCTCCTCACTTTGTAGCATATTTTGTGGCGTGCCAACTGCAATTCGTCACAAATTGGCTGTCGGATGAGCAGGCCCAAGACACCTTGTTGTTACCGCCATTATGCACACCATTGTTCTTGAATGAGGTTATAAGGTCTACACACCTGCATGCCCCTAGACCTCCGCTGCTTCTGACGCTTGGTAGATCGACATGGCCTAGGGCTTTTTGCTCTCTGGAGAGGGGCTCGCCCTACTCCTCCCAGGTCCCATTAGAGTCACTAAAAGGAGAAGATCCACAACTCAGATCAAATGTGAGGAAGTACTGGGATCCAATGGGGTGGTGACGGTGGGAGACCTGTTCCGAGAGGGAACTGATGGATTTTAGTACACTCACCTCAGAAATTGGCATACACAAAGGACAGCACATTACACAAGCTGCACTCGTTAGCAGAGTGCAGCGGAGGAGGCCGGGCACAGACAGGAAACTACAGGAAGATGAGATTATAGAAACACTGTACAATATTTCGGAGGGTGGACACGCGGCGTTGAGAATATATGAGTTATTAATGTCACAGAGGGGGATATGCTGGAACAGACCTGATGCAACTGTGAACTAGACCAGCAGGAGCAACTGACAGATGCAGCCTGGGGTCGAGTATTAGCATATCATAAAAAGGTATCCAGAAACGCGAAGCTCCAGTTGATTCAGTTGCATGACACTCATAGGGCGTAGTTAACCCCGATGAAGATCGCTAAGTTTAGCAAGGCGACCGAACAGGCCTGCACAAAATACGGAGCGAATGACGTGGACCTAGTGCATATGTTCTGGGCTTGTACGAAGATTCAACATTACTGGGAAGAGATAGCTCAGGCCTTAGCCAAGGCAGGCATAACACTAGATATGGGCTCTCCCGCAGCTTGTATGCTCTGCATTTTTGGGCGTCCAAAGCAGACGAGACAGGTTAGTAAATTGAAAGACCTGGCATACATCCTGTCGAAACGTAGGATAGCAATGGGTTGGAAAGCACACAAGTGTCTGGATGTGTGCCTGTGGTAGAGCTACCTCCAAGAATGGACTCTAGCCGAAACCTCAGTGTGGCAAGAGGCAGCCCGTCGTGGCCAGGGAGAACAAAACGCAGACTTAGATTCCTGGAAGTTTCCTCACAGTTGGCAGACTAACAACAATGTTTATTCTTAGGACAGCGGGATGTAATGTGGCAGAACAATGTATGTGGAATAGGCTGGGATGTGGGGGGACTTGGCTTACACAGACAATCAGCTGTGCATTGTCACCGAACGTATATAAGAGTGTTAGTTGCATTGTTGTTAATAAACCAATGAAAATGTTAGAAAAAATAAAATAAGGTATCATCCGATAGCTTCTGGTTTGCAATTATTTCGAGAAAAAAAATTCTTGCACTCCTACACATGCATTTGGCACTTAAGAGCGGAGGGGAGGATTACTGTTGCACTTTCCCTCCATTAGCACTGGAAGTGCACACAGAAAAGAGGGCGAAGAGAGCATCAACAGCAGGAGAGGAATGCAGGGCGAGCTGTGCTTAACTTTGCTACATAAGTGTTAATTTAGAAAAACTACAGAATTGCATAGCAAATTGCTATGCAACACTGCTTATTTTATGCCTTGCATTCCTGAACTCGAAGGCTGTCTGATAAACCGCCAATACAAAGTGTGTGGTCATCATTAACAGACTTGTTTCCAAAAGGGAGAATATTTGTCAAACAGTGACAACGTGTGTTCCAGTCAGGGGCCACAGTAGGGGATAAAACTGAAATAAAAACACCCTACCATAACAGGGAAAGGTGTTCCAAATTAAGGGAGATGCAAAAGATGTTCAATTATTCAATAAAAGGCTGAAAATTGTGAAAAGGGACCAAAAAACAAAACACTGCTACAGCATGGGGAAGTGTTCAAGGATCTGAACAATGAACCTGGAAAAAATAACTAACCACAACTGCCACTGTGCTGCATGATGGGAGATTGCTTGCTCTGTGACCAAAATGTAGTGTCCCTGTTTACAGCTCTATATTGCGGCTGCCTATCTGTCATTTCTCTCAATGAATAGGGCTGTAAAAGTACATTGCTTTCTTTACATGGAGGTGAAATTGTCCGAAACAATATATTTTATACTAGATAGGCATAATGATAATTATTAAAAGAAGCCATTTGTTGTTCTTACATACAAGGACTGTTTTCTGCTATGTTTTCTGCTATGTTGAATAGTGTTCTGGATCCTGTGCCTGGGTGGAGATTTTGAGCATTTCCGAATATTACAAAAGCTCCCAGGACAAAGTGGTGCAGGATCACCGGAGAGCAGGGAGTCTGTGGCATGGCCATTGGGCTCAGGGCAAAGCATCATTTGAGTCTGTCTGCTTATCTGGGGATGGGGCCACAGAATGCTTCAGGGGCTGGATGGGATCGCTGGGGACAGAAGATCTCTTCAGGTACCTCATCAGAACATTATAACAGGATGTCCCCACACTTGACCATTACTGTAACATGTTGGCAATATAAAATAAAAAGTTCAAACAAGTACCTCAGTCGCCTCAACAGGAAGATTTCCAACATAGACTTGGTAGGATCCATCGATAGTCACTTGGGGACGAAAACAGAACTTTCATTACAATCAGCAATGTCTAATCATAGGACTTATATCCCGTATTGGCTCAGTATATCATTCTATAACAGAAAGCAAGGATTTGTCAAATAACAGCATTTTGAGCACATACTTATTCTGGTCATTATAGTACAGGCTCTGCAAGATAACGCTCTATGGATACATTGTTCTCATATTTTGCACCAAAATAAAAAACATTTCATGTTTGGTGGTTGCGCGGTTCAGAAATTCAATCATATTGTAAACTATCAACCCTATACAATGTTTAAATGGACCTAGTTAGCTGGTCGGGTCCACAGAAAAAGCAAGTGACAAAAAGAGAAGGGAAGGACAATACAGTTAAGGTGATTAGAACAGATATAAAAACACTGGAAAGGGGTGGGGACACCAACACCTTACTTGAGTTTCTGGGTGATTCTGGGCTCCCATTCTTAGTTTGTTTGACAAATTCATGATCACTGTTAGCAGACCTGCAAGGAACATAAAACAACACTAATACTAAGACTTACTGATATGCGAGACAGAAATACAATTCAACACCTTTAAGGGTAAATAACATGGCAGGTGGAGTGATCCCCGTTAGGGCCTTTGGGTTGAACCTAAATGTCAAAAGGTAATTGCTGTACCAAATATGACGAATTGTGGGATTACGTCACTTCTCCCCATGAGCAAGCCCTTCACCCTGAGGCTAAGGAGGTGAGGCCCACACCCCATATTACCCCAAGGAGTGGTAAAAAGCAGGACCACCTCTCAGGGAGGGAATTCCCTCATGGGGATGGTGACTCCCATTCCATGGTGGAACTCCCTAACCCCGAAAATCCCTAGGATCTGTAAGAAATACCTCCAACAGTACCACTGTATGTTATTGTGACACTCTTCCTTTTCATCCTATAAAACCTATTATCTTAAGATGATCACAGGAGTTCTACAAACTACTCTTTCATGTGAAAGCCAAAGTACTGAGAAAAGGTGGCCCAGAGGAGGCCTGAAGAGAGCATCATCGATACAGACAAAGAACTACCCAAGGACATCAAAGTACCAACTGATGCAGGAAGCCCCAATATGTTTCTTAGTTGAAGTTTGAGTGGACTATAGCTCTAAATGGACAATACACATTTAGTGTATGTAAGTGCCAATGTAGGTTTTGCTTGCAAACATCTTCACTTACACATTGACTTTTACATTATTTGAATGTGCTGTGAGGTACAGATAATGCCAGTAACAAACTAGTTACAAACTATGCCTGCAATTTCAGCTGGACAGTTGCCTTAATGAGACCCTGCACTGTAACATTAAACAGAGGTGATTGGTGTAATCGACTAACTTTGTCATTTTGTTAAGAGGAGTGTTCTATTCTGAAAAACATTCCAGCTGCTTTAAAACGAACATAGCCAAAGAAAGGTCTTTTTCCTACTGTGACTCTCCATAATATGCATTAAGTCTAATGCATGTCAATAGAAATGCCAAGTCGGACCAGGATCATCATTTAGGGCAACACATGTTGCCCTAACCAGACAGGTTGTCCGCTATGAAAAAACATTTCCCATTCAAGTATGCTGTATAGGGCCCCTCAGCGAAACCGCATAATAAATTGGCCGAATTGACTTTTCTAACTGAGGAGCCAGGAATGAGACGCAGACACAGGGGACTCATGGTTTTGGCCATAAATTGAAAAATGCCCGTCTGTACCTACTCTAAGGAGGTATTGCCCTAAACTCCACCACAAAAGTTCAAGAAGGATAAAGTTCACAGTTCCAGAGGATGGTTTCCCTGCTCCTGGATTTCTCTTCACTCTGCTTTATACTTCAAAGAACGTCAGCTCCTTGAGTTTCTTCTGATCAACAATACAACTGGTATGCAAAAATAACTTGGCTGTTAGTCTGAATCTTGGTAGGATACCTGGTGTGCTCTCATGCCAGGTTTCTTCTCCTCTTTAAAATAAATATATATCAGCACAGTGTTTAGCTATTCCTGATGTACCCTATCATGAATTCCTCATCTGATGTACTTTACACACTGTCCAAATTGATCTTGACTGGTATGCTCTCTTGCCAGGGATTTCTTATATGAATAAACTTGCCCCTTGAATCTGCCTGGTATACTCTCCTGCCAGGGCTTTTCTCATATGAGCATACTTGCAACTTGAATTTGCCGGGTATACTCTCTTGTCAGGGCTTTCCCATAGGTACACTGTGCACACTTGCAAACTTGACAGTCGTATATTTGTTTAATAAATATTGAATCTGTTGTTCCTTCTCATATGCTTCATTTACTTTTATTTGCCTTCGGTGGGTATGTCGAAATGGCCCGTGTCCCTGCTTTCCTTGGGTGGACTCACTGGCTCTCTGTGGCGTGCGTTGGTTCTCCCGCGCCAAGCCTGCAGCAGGGAGTCAGCGTCCCGCTCCCTTTCTCTGGGTTCGTGGCCTCTGCTTCTGACCCCCTCACGGTTCCCGCTCACCTGCCCTGGGTTTCTCCAGGCTCGAGCGGCGTGGAGGTTGCCTTCCAGTACCTGCGAATGCTCCTATGCTTTTCTTCCTCTGGAGTCCTTGCAGTGTACCATCGCCTGCAGTCTGCTCTCCTCGGCTTCTTCTGCGAGCCGGTTGGCTCCATTGACCTCATACCAGGCCAGCGGTCCCTCGGTCAACACAGAGAGGACAAGACTTTTCCAGTCAGCATCTCTGTCAGCAGGTTCAGTGGTTTAAACGTCCCGGCATCAAGTATGCACTTGCAACAACTAAAGCGCAGCTTGTGCTCTTGGCCTTCATTGATCTTCATTACTTCGCTCAGCTTCCGCGTTAAGAGTATTTTTTTTATTGAGGGCAAGGGGAGTCAGTTCTTGATGACTTGTATACATAGTCTGGGAAAGTATTCTCAGTAATCTTAAAAGGCAAGGCAGTTTTTGTTGGCTTGTATACAGAGTATGGAGACGTATTTTCAGTAGCCTTGAAAGGTGGATGAGGGGAGTCATGGCAATATGGCATTAAGGCATGGGGAATGGAGAGTGTATCCTCAAAAGGAAAAGGGGGATACCATGTCTCGTCCGATGATGTCACGTCCCCTGAGGGTTGCCTCCCCCTCATGTGATCCTCCCTCATAAAGCCGCCCCCAGGGTAAGGCTAAGGTAGCGGCTGCCGTCCCGTGGCCACATGGGGAAATGTCACTGCTGGGAAAGGAGTGATGACACCATCAGATTCATCACACAACTGTTCACTAATATTTTGGTGTTGCTTGATATATAATATGTTTGTCATTATCCCGCAGCTACACACTGAGAACACATATTTGGTTAGATACTGAAATTTCATAGTGGATTAATGCACCCGATGCAGAAGTTTGAGGTCTGTATAATTCTTGGTATCAGGATGGAATCATAGCAGGTATAACTCAACCATTCATCCTCCTGAGGTCCTTTAAAATATGGTTTAATGACCCCTGCAATACCGTTTGGCTCGAGTCCTGTAGCAAACATCTTGGTATCTAGTATATTCAACTCTGGACCATAAAACCATTTTCCAGTTTTCACCAAAAGCACAATCAGAGTTACTTTTAAAACTATGAGGTGAAGATATACGATAGGCTAGAGTAGGGTAGACAAAGGGTGCAGCAGCAGGCGAGAGAAAGTAGTAGCAGAGAGAGGAAGCAGCAGAAAAACATATCAGTCAGTGATGGGATAGCAGTAGATGTAGCAACATAAACAGTGACCTAGTGACAAAGTCAGGGCTGCAGCTGCAGACCTACATAATGACCAGGTGAGAGGTAGCAATAGATTGAAAAAGAGGCAGGCTGGGATAAGGGTAAATAAAAGGGAAAGAAATATGAAGCTAGGTTGCACAAGATCATAATAGAAAGATACAGTCTGTAACGGAGTGAAAGACAGAGCAACATAGCAACAAAAAGAGGGTTAGTGTGGTCATGCATTTTCGGGTGCTTATCACAGATTGTAAATAAAAGGAAATTCCATAATATTTCAGGGAATACTAAGTGAATAAAAAGTGGCATCCTAGATCTATAACGTTTTTTTTTCTTCTGCAGATCTTAACCCCCCCAACCCTTATCCCCCCCACCCCCTCAACACATTTTTTATGCGCAAGAAAACTTTTAGGAGACTTTAACAGCTCCCAAGTCAGATGAATAACAATGATCTACGCAGATGTCAGCTCAGTTAACGAACCAGCCAGGGTCTTTATGACCTGACAGTATCACAAAAGCAGATGTAATTACAAAGGAGCTTGCAGAAGGGTTCCGGCTATTGGTTTTGACCAGCAATAAACATGGGGTGAAATAACGCTCGAGAATAGAGTGACCGATATACAGGCTTTTCGATGGTATTCTCAAGATGTGCCGTGCATGCCGAAATGGTAGTTACTTAGATTCGAGTGTTCCCAGACGCCAGTAAAGTTGGGGTGGATGAGGTAGTTCTCGCCAGCTCAAAGGGAACCTGTTTATTCAGCTTTCCTTGGGTCATTTGAATCATCCATGCAAATCATATGCAATTATATTTATGGTTAGGAGGTTTCAGGCCAGTTGTGACCTGCAATGAATTAGGTTTGTATAGGAATGTGTAACCATTTGCAAATGTCATGACCTACCACCAATGAATCCCAAGAAGGGGTGTGCTATGAATAGGATATGAAGATGGTAGTTAAGATATCGATAACCAAAGAGAATGGAAGAACTGGAGAAAGATGGGATTTCTTTGTAAAGGTTCTGTCCAATCATATGTGACGAATGGATTGTAATAAAATATGTAGGAGTGTCTTAACTGTTGGAAAAATATATATAATGTGTCAACTTATGTGGTTCAGCAAGACTTGGGTTAGTTTGACTCTGCGGCGTCATCTACCTCCTCCCCGGTTGATCTTACAATAAACTTGCTTTACATACAAACGTGCACTCATTCCGTAAGTGGAGGGCCCACTTGGGTTAAGGTGATTAGGGGCCATCTATATAATGTCGGCTTCAGGACCATAAAAACAGACAAAGGAATGCTGAAAGGGAACTAGGGAACCCAGAAAAGCCAGCATGAAGACGCACCTGTCTGGGCAGTTCAAACACAGCAACTAAGATGGTGAACTGAGAAGCAAGTCCTAGGTCGAGAGGACGTGGCTGGAAGGTCAGACAAAGCCTTGGGAGCTAGGAGGCCCAAACAATGGAGAAATTATAATCCGATTAATGGTAGCGTGACCTCAGCAAGGTGGACCAGTTGGTCACTTAACAGCCATACCGATGCACCGGAGGCCCTGCAGAACCTGCAGAACCGAGGTGGGGAAGAGAAAAGCGAGGAAAGAGTGGCGACGAATGCAGAAGAGGATCCCTAAAGTTCCAGGAAGAACCAGCAACGTGGTTCCAGGAAGAAAGAGGGATCGGGAACCACAGTAGATCCGGTAGGGGCTTGGGGGAGAATAACAAACGCATCTGCCTCGTCTCAGTAATTCTTGCAAAGCTGATGAAAATATTAGGAGGGATCTCTCTCAAATCAGTAATTGTTGTACAGCTGATCAAAGCATCAAGAGTGATCTCCCTCGTCTTAGAAATACCAGCAAATCTACGCAAGACATTGGGAGTGATCTCCCTGATCTCAATAATTTTGGTAAAACCAAGCAAAGTGAAGAAAGCTCTGGGAGGGCTCCCCCTCACCTCAGTAGTGATTATAAGAGTAACCAAAATGAACTGAAACTTGGGCTTGGTGAGGTCCCGCTCGTTGCAGTACGATAATGATCATCAAAGCCTCTGGAGTGGTCTCCCTCATCTCAGTGATTCTGGCAAAGATAGCCAAAAGACTCTGGAGTAATCTCTCTCACCACAATATGTTTTGTAGCAGTAAGCAAAGTAAAGTAAGACATGGGAACAATTTTCTGCAATATAGAATTTCTTCCAAAATTAATCCAAATGTGGTTGAACCATGAAAAGTAGAAGATTGAGGAACAGTTACTCTGGAAGAAGCCTGGAAAGAAGTACAAAGTATAATAAATAACTATTAAGAAACACAGTCAACAAAAGACAAGTGAACCAGGAGAAGGGAGTCCTTCTCCAGGCTTCCCAGTACATTTTTGTGGATTCAGACACTAGGTCAACGGTAGCCAAAGATATTGCCAAGACTTAACCAGTGAACCAGGAAAGGGAGTCATTCTCCTGGTGTTCTTTATTTAATTTCTGTATATAGTGGTAGGGCTAGAGTTAGGTAGTTTTGCACAGAGGGCAGAACTTTCTTTTCATTTGGACAACCACCCTGATGAAAAGCACCCGAGTTTTCCTTAGTTAGGTAAAGAATACCTTTTAGTATAGGAAGATTTAAGCCTTCCTTTCTGATTATTTTTTATTTTAATACCGATTTATTCACAATACACAACATGTCATTATAACATCTCAATTTCTAACGTCTATAAAGTGAAGAAAGGAAGGAAAAGAAAAATATTCTTTTTAATCAATTCAGCATATAATTTAAGACATCCATCAAATGCCAAGGACTGTAATGTATAAACAATATAATAAAAGTAGCCATATACATATATTGTTTTATTGATTTAGCTGATGACAATCAACTTTTTCCATTTATAAGTTAAGATAATACAGTTCACAAAAATTGAATTAATACAAAAATCATACAGATCATGAAAATCACACAAATAAATAATGGTCATAAAATATCAGCAAACACATCAATCTAAATATATAAAAAGCAGACATCTTAATTTGGAGTTGTCCCTAGTCTATTTCATCTTCTAAAATAGTCTTTTTTAGCCCATACTTAGGAAACCACTCCAGTTTATCAAAGAACCTTCCTTTTTTTTGTAAGTTCAACATAACTCTTTCAGTATTGCAGTTGGAGTACATTTCTGACATCCACAAGTCTTTTCTTGGTGCCACAGTTAATTTCCAGCTGCAAAGGATTACATTTTTTTGCTGTCAGCGATGCTTTCAAAATCCAAGATGCTTGATGGTATGACGATCTTCCAGATCTGTATCTTCTCTCAGAATCATTGTTTCAAAACTGAATTCTCTATCGTCGTTCAGCACCCTGTTCATCACTTATGTGATTCCAGACCAAAACGATCTTACTCTGACATTCCCAGAGCATATTGTATTGTAATTTATTGTGTTATTTATATAGCGCTCTTTCCCCACTTGTGTGGCCTCAATGCGCTTTTTCCTTGGATGAACGCCCTTGGTGACCGTGGTCGATGTCATTGGAGAATTCTAGGGGTCAGTTTAGGGGATGCGTGTGTGCATGTTGCCGTTCTAGGACTTGCGTGGCTGGCAAGGCTTGACTAAGCAGCCTAAGAGAAATCACACACATGGGTGGGTGCTGTTGAGGGTTGGAGATAGACTGCTATTGTTGAGAGCGTTTATGTGGGTCAGCTATACCAGTTTCCTGCATGGTCGTTGCATGCTAGTGAATAGAGGTGGGTGTTGAGGTATGTTAGGCGCTTCAGTCTGGATGGCTATATGCTCAAGAGTACCTGACTACAGCCCCAGCATGCAGCAGTTGGATTCAGCCGTTGGATAGATAAGCGATCTGGAATCCAGAAGACTGTTTAAAATATTGACTTGTCTTGTTCGTTCACCAATGTTCATAGACTTCCTTGGGATATTTTTGCATAGTGCTTCCCATCTTTGAGGTGTCATCTCCAGACATAACGACCAGGATGGGAGTAGTTTCTTACCTGTAACTCCATTTCTCCAGCGCAGCGTTGGTATCTCTCATGGATTTAGATGCTGTGAATATTCCCCGTCGTCAGGTTGGGAACTTCGGTCATTTTAACCTAGCGTTTCCTATGGAAAACTGCGACACTTCAGTGTCTTATCAACGTCCTTTTTGGGTGCTTTAGCCACCACCAATAGGACATAGGGTATAAATAGCCCCGCCCCCGCAGCTTCCCTTCAGATTTTAACGTCCAAAGTAGAGGCAACCTGAACCGGTTTGCCTACAGGTGTCGGCGGCGGGCGCATGTGAATCCATGAACGATACCAACGCTGGAGAAATGGAGTTACAGGTAAGAAACTACTCCCTTCTCCAGCATTGGATCTTTCATGGATACACATGCTGTGACTAGATTACATAGCAGTACCAAACATGCATGGCGGAGTGCAAAGGTAAACCAATCCAGAACCAGAATCACATACATGAGACAAAGAAACCCATCAGTGATCAAGTTCAAACAAAAAATACCCTGAAGCTGCGGGGCCTACCTTATTAAAACAGGCGTTACAGGCCCGCAGTCCGACCTGCACATCCTCACCATGCTGCTGCTCCAGATAGTAATGTCGAGTAAAGGTATGCAGCACCGCCCAGAAGGCCGCCAATGTCCACCAGGGGAATCCCTGACCATAATGCCGCCGACGAAGCCGTAGACCTCGTCGAGTGTGCCCTCGGATTCCTTTCCAAAGGCTTCCCAGCTTTAGCGTGGCAGAATGAGGTAGCAGATGACACCCAGCCAGGAAGTCCTTGCTTGCAGATTGCCCGTCCCTTGACGGACGGTCGATAAGACACAAGCAGCTGCTTAGAAAGTCTGAACTCTTGAGTACGATTCAAATAAAACTTCAACGCCCTCTTGATATCCAGCAAATGCAAAGCCCGTTCTGCAGGCGTAGAGGCTGAAGCAAAGAACGAGGGCAACACAATAGAAGAGAGTTCATGAAATGTAGTTGGCACTTTAGTAGCCAAAACCACCTTGTCCTTTAAGAAGCTCAAGTATGGTGGGTCCACAACCAAAGCCTGCAACTCAGACATCCTTCTGGCCGAAGTAATGGCCACCAGAAAAGCCACCTTCAAAGACAAAAACTGCAAAGGCGTCGTCGACATTGGTTCAAACTGATGCTTCATCAGACCTGTCAGAACCACATTAAGACTCCACCCTGGAGGAAAATTATTGACTGGAGGAAAGGTCTGAAACAATCCCTTCAAGAAATGCTTGATGAGACTATCACTAAACAGAGGCATTGCATGCCGTTTCCGAGTGAATCTAGAAATTGCTGCCAAGTGTACCTTTATGGAGGAAAATGCCAGACCCTTTTCTGCCAACTGCAATAAGTATGGTAAAACTTGCTCCGGCAAAATGTTGAAAGGGTCCATCCCAGGTTGGCCTTTACACCACACACAAAACCTTTTCCATTTACTTGCATTTGTGGACAGAGCCCTTGCTGCCTCCAAAATGCGCCGACAGTCACCAGAAAGTTTTAGCAGGCCAAACTCAGAGAAGTCAGGAGCCAAGCTATCAAGCTAAGAGAGCCTGGATCGTGGTGCCAGATAGCGCCCTTATCCTGAGACAGCAGGTCCAGAGTCACCACCAGCCAAATCAGCTCACGGACAGATGAAGAAGATCCGAGAACCATGCCTGGCCCAGAACGGAGCTACTAGAATCACATGGCATGGTTATCTCTGAATCCACTGGAGGGTTCGTCGAATGAGTGGAAACGGAGGAAATGCATAAGCGAACCGGTCCGTCCACTGCAACAAGAACGTATCCCCCAGAGACTCACGATGAGCCCACCTGCTGGCAAATTCCTTACACTGCTTGTTCTCCCTCATTGCGAAGAGATCCAACGAAGGACGGCCTCACTTCCGGAAGAGCATGGACACCTGCTGCTCCTTCAGCGGCCACTCGTGTAGTTGGCTCACCTCCCTGCTGAGAGCATTCCCTTGCACATTCAACACTCCCAGCAGATGAAAGGCCACAATGCCAATGTCGTGCAACAGAGCCCAATGCCAGAGGTCTTGTGCTTCCTTCGACAGCACGCTGGAATGCGCACCCCCTTGTTTCCTGAGATATAACAATGTGGTGGTATTGTCCGTCAACACCCTCACCACCGACCCGCGTATGCGTGGCAGAAAAGATTTCAGGGTCCAATGTACCGCTCTCAACTCAAGCAAATTGATGCAGAAACGCGACTCCACCCGAGACCACAGGCCATGGACCTGCGAGTCCTCGAGATGCACCCCCCATCCTGTTTGAGAGGCATCCGTTACAATTGTAAAATGGAATTCCGGTTCTGCAACGGCATGCCCCGAACCAGATTGTCCGAGCACTGCCACCATCGAAGCGCTTCCATCAGATCGACGTCGATCACCACCTTGTGGCACCATAATCCGCGACTCTGAGCCCATCGGTCAGCGAGGAATTCCTGTACCGGTCTCATGAAGAGGCGACAGTATTTCACCAGTGGAATGCAGGACGCCATGCCTCCCCCCTCCCCCCAACAGTGACATGTAAGTCCGGACGGACACCCTTGCACCGATCTTCCACTACGCCGCTTTTTTCTTTAGCTTCAAAACCCTCTCGTCCGAGGGCCTCACAAGCCCCAGCTGAGTTTGAAACTGTGCCCCCAGAAAAACCAAGTCCTTGGAAGGCGACAGAAAGGACATCTCGAAGTTCACAGCGAAGTCTAGCCGTTGCAACAGCTGCATGGTAGCACCAAGACTCCCCGGCGACAAACCGCGTACCAGCCAGTCGTCCAGGTATGGGTAAAAATGATGACCTTCTCGTCGGAGCCAGGCCGCCACCGGCGCCAGACATTTTGTAAACATCCTGGGGGATGACTTTAATCCGAACGGAAGCACTCGAAACTGGTAATGATCTTCGCCCACGACAAACCGCAGGAATTTGCTGTGCCGCCGACGCGTAGCGATATGAAAATATGCGTCCTGCAGATCCAACGAGGCCAGATACTCGCCCGGTTGTACCGACCGAACGACCTCCTGAAGCGTGAGCATCTTGAACTTCTGGCGTTGCAGAGTCTTGTTCAACGGCCAAAGATCTAGTACGGGCTGCCACTTACCATTGGGCTTTTTTACCACAAAGTACCGGGAATAAACCTCCTGGCCTCTCGGCTACCGGAATCAATTCTATAGCTCCTTTCTGCAGCATAAGTAACACCTCTTGTCGAAGAATGTGAAGGTGGGGTTGTATGGTATACATAGGAGGAATGGGGGTAGTGGCACACTTGAACTCCAGTGAGTGGCCCATGCGTACTGTGTACAACACCCAACCGTCTATCGTGATCTTGCACCACTCGTCCACATGTAATGCCACCCTGTCCCCCCAGCAGACTTTCCCCATGATAGTCGCTGCTACGGCTTAGCCTGTCTCCCTCTGGAGGAAGAGGCCTGACCCGCTCTTTTCCTGGACGCCTGAAAAGGAACAAGTTACTTACCTGTAACTGTTGCTCTCCAGCATGGGTCTGGCATGGATTCACATGCTCATGAATATTCCCCGTCGTCAGGCTGGGAATCCTCGGTAAAGAAAAAATCAGTTTCAGTTTCGTTTCTGAACTGTCTTTCTACTAGTAACCAATCACTGGTCTCTGGGTTAGACTGCCCCCAGCTAATGACTACCCTCTACCTAAGCCCCTACTCTGGCAGCCATCATCAGATTTTTACCGCTCGTTCAAGTGTTGGGAGTCCTCGTGCTATAGCTCTCGAGCTTTTACTGGGTTTTGCGATTTTAAAAAGAGTTTAATCTCATTTTTCAGTCAAATCGAGCCTCAAGCTCCACTGTTTCTACTTCCTATTAACGGGGACCCGTTTCGGAATCTTCTACGCCCCTCAAGGGCGAAGTTTGTCGAGTTTCGCTTCTTGGAGGATTCCAGAAGATCTTTGAGGCCTACCCCACGTGGACATGGCCCAGGACAAAGAGAACACGACCCCCGGATCCAAGCTGTTCAGGAGCTGCCCTGGATGCGGATTGCAAAATGTCTTCAAGGAGGATGAGCATTCCAGATGCCTCTACTGCCTTCACGAAGACAAAACGCACGTGGAGAAGGACTGTGCGTTTTGCAAGAACATGTTGGAACAGACTATGAGGGATCGGCGTATCTGCCTCACCAACTAGCTGGAAGGGAAGAGCCCAGCAGCAGGTGAGAAGAAGAAGAAGTCCGAGCGGTCTTCTCAGTCCTTTGAGGGCGCTCCAGCGACCGGGGCCCAACAAAAGGCAAAGCACCGCGAGTCCGCGGGCACCGGGAGCGCCGAACGGTCGGGCTCCTCAAGTGACAGGCAGGGCGCACTTTCACCAACGCCATCAACCACGAGCCAGCGCTCTGGCTCGGGGAAGAGGAAATCGGAGAACCCGGGTAAACTTCGGGAGAAGCCCCAGTCGATCCCAACGGAGAAAGCTGAGGGGGAGCGAGGCGGTGACCTCCCCTCCCCCCCAAGCAAATCAGGAATTTCCCAAAGCCCCACCGAAGGGACGGAAGGGACGAAACGAGCACCCACTCTGCTAAGCTCCTAAAGACTTGGCAGTCTCAGAGCCCTTTTTCATACCCTTAAGGGTCTCATCGATTTTCTCTCCAAAATACTGCTCCCCCTCGCATGGCATGTCCAGAACTTTATAGTGCACCTCTGGGCGAAAGTAGGTGCACTTAAGCCAAGCTTGTCGACGCAGTACTACGCCATTGTTGATCTGTTTAAAACCAGATTCTGCCAAGTTCAACGCAATGTTAATACTATGATTGGACGCCACCTCCCCTTCGCGTACCAACATTATAGCCCCTTTTCGCTGTTCCTCCGGAAGATGTTCCAGCAGAGGAGCCAACCGATGCCACATCTAACGATCGTAGCAAGCCATGATTGCTAAAGAACTGGCCCTCTTCACCGTCGTCGCTCCCACGGTCAAAACCTTCTTACCAAAGGCATCTTGTCTCCTGGCCTCGTTATCAGGAGGGGTGCATTTGTGCTGACTCCTGGCTTTCCGGCTAGCCGCCGCCGAAACCACCGACTCAGCTGTTGGCTGTGAGACCAAGCACTTCAGTGCCGATTCCGGGGCCTTAAACTTCTTCTCCAGCCTCCCTTTGATAGCTGGTTCAGTGATGGGGTGTCGCATCGTACATAGGCCCTCCTGGCACATGTGGTCCACGATTGGCACGAAGAACACCACTTTTCGTCTCTTGCCAATGTGGTCAAACAGGAAGCACTCCTTCCGCTCTTCCTCAGGAGCCAACCCAAACTCCACACATGATTTAGCCATCACTGCATGAAAAGCCCCCACATCTCCGGGGAGGGGGGGGGGCCGGACTACTTGGTGGTTCCATTTCAACGTCCGAATCCCACGCCGGGTCTCTCGATGGTGACGACGAGCCAGCAGACATGGTCTCCCTAGGCCCACTGTCCGATTTGGAATCCGGTAGCTCACCCTCCTCAGGGTGGGAACGTGGCAGAGCTTCGGGCACCAGTAGGGGTGAAGGCAATTCAGCAGAAGCCGTGGAACGCGGCAGGACACCTGCAGCGTCGACGGTAGGCCCCACCGGAAATACTTGCAGAGGAGGTAATCTGGAATCCAGTTGGCCCAACAGAGATTGTAAACGTGGACAGCACCTGGAGCGATAGCATCGCCTGCGGGTTCACCAAAGGGTAACTGGGCGGACCAGCCCCCACACCCATCATTGTCGCCAGACCAACACACTGCAGGCCCAGGGCAGACGGACCAACCACTGGATCCCCATCGTCCTCCGCTTCCAATGCAGTCTCTTTTTTTCACTTTAGTTTTTATTGGCATTTCAAAAAACAAAACCAAACAAGGAACAAACAAAACCCCAACTCCGCCCCCTTACACCTCCCACCCCAACCCCAAACTCAAGAGTAGTCCAGTGCTACATCGCTTCCCAGTAGGGTTATTCCCCCCCTCCCTTCCCCCTTGTGGATTCTATAGGATGGACTGGCCACCATAGGGATGCCCCTTTAAGAGTCTGCTTCGTCGGGGGAATCTGTTATTATCCCCAATAGTCTCATGCTCCTGAGGCACCAACGCTGGCTTGGACCATCCACCAGATAAGCCAGTAGGGAAGCCCAGTTCGTCCTGAATCTTAGATGCTCCCTTTGAATTGAGTACGTGAGCCACTCAAGTGCCAACAAGTTCCATATCTTTGCCACCCATTTGTGGTCCTGTGGCAGATCCTTTGCTTTCCATCGGCAAGCTAGTACCACTGCCGCCACCATCATCATTACGTAGAGCTTGCGGCCTGCCTTAGTCTTGATTGCCGCCAGAGACCCCCCCCCCCCAGGCCCAGTATCACAAGACCTTTGTTACCTCTTTGATCGAGGCCTAGAATTTGGTTGAGCGCGACCCAGATCCCAGCCCAATAGTGCCACTCCCATCATATATGCTCCCACGCGCCCACTGCTTCGCATTGCCTCCAGCAAAGGGGGGTGGGGGGGAGACCCTGGGGAACATTCTGTGAAGTTTGGAGGGAGTCGAGTGCCACTGGGTGAGCAGCTTCAGCCACATCTCCCTTATTTGAAGGGATTTTGCTAACTTTGGTATCTGCTTCCATAGCCAACAGCTGTCGTTATCCTCGATTGCGGACCCGGTAGCTAGTTCCCAATTCTTCATGTAGGACCGCAGTGGAGGATCCTCTGCTGCCTTCATGTGCCTATATAGGGCTGTGATCAAGTGCTTGTCCCCCGATTCCCTACTGAGATATCTTTCAAAGGGGGTCAACTGTCTGGTCGCAGCTTGCTTTAAGGTAGGATGGCTAAGCCAGTGCCGAATTTGGCAGTAACGAAACCTTTTGTTTTCACCCACATTGTAGTGTCTTACACTGCTCAAATTGCTTTACCGGGGCCCCCCTGAACATATCCCGCAACGTTCTACATACCCCCCTGGTGCAAATCTTGGAAAGCAGTAGTGATGTGTCCCGGGGTGAATTGCGGATTTGTGAATAGTGGTGTGTAGGGGGTGGCTGTGTTGTTAAGTGGGCCTGCTGCACCGCCTCGTCCCCGGTACGGCCCACCAGACCCAGGTTTGCACTGCAGTACATTCGAGATGGCCTGTCCTGTTTCAGCTTCCACAAGACCACTTCGAGATCCTCCCCCAGAACCACCCTGTCAATGGGCCTCCATACTTTCCCCCGGTCGTCTTTTTGCCAGTCCCGGAGCACCTTCAGCTGGGCCGCCCTATATACACCCTAAAGTCGGGTAGCCCCATACCCCCCGCTCCTTCACCTTGGCCACTACTCTTGGGGGCTTGTTGGCCCACACAAACCTGCTAGTGATCTTGTTCAGGGACCTGAGAAAGGCCGGGAGAACGGGCACCGGCAGGACAGCAAAGCAGTACAAGAGCTTTGGGAGTATGGTCATTTAGAATATTGATGTGTCCTAGCCAGTAAACCGTTAGGGGACCCCAATCTATCATCTTGCTCTTTTGTTTCTCCAGCAGGGGTGGGTAATTCGCCTGGTACAATTGTTCCACCCTTGTAGTCCGTTTTATTCCCAAATAGGTGAGAGAGTGGTCTACCCATCTATAGAGAGAAGAGGCCTTCAAGGAGCGGGCAACTGGTGTCGGGACTGTGAGGTTGAGAATTTCAGTTTTAGAGGGATTTATTCTCAGACCCGTCACGCTACCAAAGTGGGCAAGCTCAGCTTCCACGGCAGGTATGGGCGTACTCAGACTGGTCAGGGAAAGTATGACATTGTCAGCGAAAGCTGCGATTTTGTGCACTTCCCCTGCGAAGGGGAGTCCTGTTACGAGCTGATTGGATCACACCGCTTCGAGGAACGGTTCCAAGTGGAGGGCATACAGTATAGGGGAGAGTGGGCACCCCTATTTGGTGCCCCGCTCTAAATACACCGGGTCTGACAGCTGCCCATTCACCGCCAGCTTGAGGGCTGGATTTCTGTAATTGGCTCTAATCCTGTGAATGAATTTGGGGCCAAATCCCATCTTAAGCATTGTTGCAAAGAGAAATCCCCACTCCACCCGATCAAACACCTTCTCTGCGTCAATTGGCATCAGGAGAGAGGGGATTTCTCTCTTGTGGGCCAGGCTCCTGACATTATCGGTGGTCTGCCAGCCTCTGACAAATCCCGATTGGTCCAGCTGGACCAGCTTAGGGACAAGGTGGTCTAATCTCTTTGCTAGGATCTTACCATGCATTTCTGAGTCTATATTAATTAGCGCTATGGGACGGTAGGAGGCGCACTCGTTTGGATCCTTGCCTTTTTTTGTGGATGAGGACTACTTTCGTCTCCTCCATAGATCTCGTAGTTGTGCTGTCCTGTCCATATTTGATTGAAGGCCGTGGTTAGGATAGGGGGCAAGTATTTCCTTATGCCGTTTGTAAAATTCTGCCACATAGCCCTCTGGGCCCAGCGATTTAAGATTAGGCAGGGCTCCAATTGCATCCCTGACCTCGTCCTCTGTGATGGCCCTTTACAGTGTTTCCCTCTCTTCTTGCATTATGCAGGGTAAGTTAACCCTATCTAAGTAATTTGATTGGGAAGCCTGCATCGGAGTATCAGACGCGTACAGGGCGGAGTAAAATCGGCTAAATTCCCTTAATATGTCCTCACTTTTGGTACTAGTGGTCCCTCCTTCCACCTTAATTTTTGTTATTGTCCCCTCTTTCTGCTCCTTTCTTAGCATTCGAGAGCAGCCGGTCGGCCTTGTTAGCTTTAATATAGAATTTCTGCCTGAGGTGCAATAGACTCCGCTCAGCCGCTCGAGTCTGGATCAGGTCCAGCTGGCCCCGCACTGCCCTATACTCCCTTTTGGTTGCCTAGGTCTGATGTATCCCCATTTTAGCGGTTATCCCCCTAAGTGCATCTTCTAATCGTGCCTCCTCTATTCTCAGTTCCCTGTCTCTTCTTGCTTTAATTGCCATTATTGCCCCTCTCAGGGTTGCCTTAAAGGCGTCCCACCTAACTTGGAGTGGCTTGTCCCCTGCAGGGTTCTCGGCGAAAAAGCATCCCATTTCCTCCTCCACCTCTCGAGCCAATACTTCATCTTTAAATAAGGAAATAGGGTAGCGCCATTTCCACAGCCCCGAGGGTCTGCCCTTCACATTCAGGGATAAAGTCAAGGGGGCATGGTCAGATAGTGTTGTGACGCCCATCGAGATATCCAGAGCCCTCCCCAGCAGATTGGCTGAAAGCCAGTTGCAATCTATTCTTGAATGGGACCGGTGGGCATGGGAATAAAAAGGTATACCCCCCTGCTTCTCCCCGGATCTCTCGCCACACATCAACCAGGGCCAGGTTGCTGATTTTGTTCTTCAGGTCATGTGATGGTCTCCCCTGTGGTCCCGCCCCTCCTGCCATTCTGTCTTTCGCTGGATCCCAAGCGATGTTGAAATCGCCAGTAATAATGATGGGGGACTTGGCGAACTTCTCAAGCTTTCCCAAAGAACTTTGGAGAAAGCGGTCTTGTGCTGCATTTGGGGCATATATCGTTGCCACCGTGAGAGGGTGCTCATTTCCCACCAGGGATACCGCCAAAAACCTCCCTTGGTCGTGTACCATCTCCCCAGTGATATGTAAGTCCAGCCCGTCTCTAAGGGCCAGTAGGGCCCCTGCTTTCTTTTCAGTTTGAGTCGCTTGTAGTGACCTGGAGTAGCCACAAATCTGGACCCTTCCCCAGTCCACTGTACGGATATGGGTCTCTTGGAGCGTGATGATGTCTGGCCGTTCGCGCCTAATAAATCGCTCTACTTTCTTGCATTTGATCGGCAAATTGAGGCCGTTCACATTGAGGGAGAAGATCCTTAATGCTCGTTGGCTAGGCATAATGATTAAAGTTATAGATATCCCAAATCGCCCCGATTAGCATCCCACTCTCCTCCCATGGGCTCCCCCTTCCTGGTTGCACTGCAGAACCCTATGTTTTGCTTCTAGGGCTCTGGGTCTCCCAAATCCCCCCTCGCCCCTTCCCACCGGCAATGTGGGACGACTGGCCTCAGCCCCTCTCGAATCAGAACCTCGAGAGTCGCCCCATCCAATGCCCCCCAACTGTTCCAACGTGGGATCACCCATTCCCATTCTAAGATGTGAGTCCCATCCCCCCCTTCTCCCTCCTCAGGCCCTTGCAGGCGTTGCTGTTAGACTTGGCCTTCCCACTCCACTTTTCCTACTTCTATGCCCTTCCCAAGCATCCATTTCAAGATCCGTCAGACAAGTCCTGTGCGGAACCTCCCTCCCCCATGCGGGGCCAATCATCTCTGCGATGGGTGTCCGCCCTTTGACGACAGACCTTTCAGGAGCCATTGGTTGACGTTTTTCCTCGACTTCTTGGACCAGGCCGTGGACCATTCCCACTCTCTATGGGCAGGTGTCTGGGATGGAGGCGGAGTAGATGATGGACGGCGCATCCTCTTCCACCACCAGCAAGGTGAGACCCTGTTCACAGGTGGTAATCTTCTGAGGTTTCCCTCTCCATTCCAAAGCCAGGCTAAACGGATGTAGCCATCTATAGCTAATGCCCTGGGTTCGTAAGTGAGATAGTACCGGTCACATTCGTCGTTTGTTTAATGTTGCTTGCGCCAGATCCTGATACAGCGCTATCTCCGCCCCGTTATAGGTTAGTCGGCCGGCCTTCCGTGCTGCTGAGAGAATGCGCTCCTTCACTGAGTAGCTGTGCAATGCCACAAGGACATCTCTAGGTCTAGCGCCCAGCTCTGCTCGTTTGGGACCCACTCTGTGTATCCTATCGAAGGCGACGTACTCTGTCCCAGGTGCCTCCAGGATGTCCACTAAAATGCCCTTAACAGTTTGGGGGAGGTCTTGTTCCTGAGTGTCCTGCGGGAGGGCCTTAATGCGAATGTTCGAACACCTAGACCTGTTCTCTAAATCTTCCACCTGGAGCTCCAGGTTATGCGTAGCTGTCGCCAATGTGTCCAGGAGGGAGTCCGTCTTCCTTGCGTTTTCAGCTATATCCTGAATAGCCCTCTCATTTGTGTCCACCCTTTCCTCCATCTTACTGATGTCCCTTTTCATCTCCAGGAGACACTCTGCCAGGTCCTCCCTGAGGGCGTCCATTTGCTTTTGGCCAGCTGTGATAATCTTTCAACTATGTCTTGCCAGCAGGAGCTTCAGTGCTGCCTGAGTGACAGGCTGTTGTTCTGGAGACCCCAGGTCCGCCGGGGGATCCCCTGAGGGCCACTCATTAGGGGATGTTGCCTGGGTGTCCTTCGTGTCCTTGGCCCATATCTTGCTCAGAGCATTCTCCTGCAGTCTCCTCAGGGGTCTTTGGAGGGATTGCGTGTCCTTACCTTTATTCTTGGACATGGTGCCGACGACTTAGGGTACTGAGCTCAGTGTTTGGACTTCCAAATTCACCTGGCAGTGGGGCGCCCCCCGGGTGCTAGGCTACAGGCACAACCGATATGGGAATCACTTCGTAGGTGCTAGTGGTCGGGGTAATCCTCTGAGCGCCAGCACACTCCCCTGGGTCAGTCTGAATTCTGTGATGTAGGTGGGGCCTCCCAGAACGCCCAGGAGAGGACAACACCGGACTCCGGCGCTGTGGTGGTCTGATCTGAATGCCATAGGACCAAGATGGTATGTGGCGCCTTGAAATGACCAACGAGGGAGATGAGTGGACCTATACAGAACAAGGGCCCCCACAGAAAAGAGGGGGTCTCAGGGAGGGGGGTCACCGTTTCTCTGCCACGCCTCCCCCTTATGAGTTGCTCCCCGAGGTTCAATTCGGTGAGCGCCCGAGAACTCCAGCCCCAAGAGAGTTTAGTCAGTGGGGGTCGGGGGGGTGCGCTATATCCAATGCACTATATCCAATGCGGGGCCCTTCAAAGAGGTGGGTCCTGTGGGTAATGGTGGGTAGAACCCCAGGGAGCAGGCTACTGCACTCCCCCCCCGCCACCAGGGTGCAGGTCGTACCTTTCTAGGGCTGCCTGGGGTCACGGTGTGATGTCCTCTGCTCTGCCGTTGAGCGCAGCACCAGCTCCGCTCAGCGCAGCTTCACCCGGCTCACACTGCCTCCTGCTGCCGGGCTCAGGGCTGCGCCCAGCAGGTAAATGTGCAGAGGGGTGCGAGGTCGTGGGCGGAGCTGCTCTCCTCAGGGGGCCGAGGCACCCGCAGGCGCTCCCTCCAGTGCTGGTTACTCCTCTCGTTGCTCTGATAGTATGTGCGGCGCTGTCGGTTGTCTAGCTCTGGCCTCAGCCCCTCGCCGATTGCGTGCGGCCTCAACCCTAGGGCTCCCTGCCTGCCGAAAAGATGGAGGAGGAAAGCCGCGGGGGGGATGCGGCCCGCGCCACAGCATGTATCCTCCAGGCCACGGTCGATGCCTTTTCCCCTCGGCGCGGTTTGTCGGTGGTTGGATGGCATAGGTGATTTCGTCCCCGGGCACCTTGCGGGCAAGGCAGGCCCTGCTCGCAGGACCACGGGTCCGGCCTCTCCGGTCCTCCCGGGGCCGACAGACCCCCACTCCCGCTTCCCGGGTCGCCACGGGAGAAATAATCAGACCCTGCTCCCTTATAGCGTCTGATTACTGCCACCTGGGGAGGGCTTCATCGGCCAAGATGTATAATTGCAGGGCATCGGGTCGGGAGCTCGGTGGCCAGGGTGTTCACAGCATCGCGGCTATCTTGGAACCTCCCGATGCAGTCTTGTGCTGTAGAATAGTGTCTGGTAGACGAGAGGCAAAAGCAGAAGCCTGCTTGGACGAAGACTTCCCTTTAGACAGATGTTTACTTGAAGGGGCGACTACTCTCACCGACCACTGGCACAGGCCGGCACTTTTTAGCCAGAGGCTCAGCTGATGCTGACTGGCGATGATCTGCTGCTTGGGCTGGCCTCTCCGATGCCAAGCTACGCACCAAGCCCATCTCCCAGGAAGGGTAGGTACCTTCATTCAGCCAACACACCAACCGCCGATTGCGGTCCTTAAGAGTCTTTTGGGAGAACCCCTTACAGATCTCACAGGATTCAGCCGAAGGATGGGGGTAGAGGCAATGTAGACAGTCCATATACCTGTCCCCCTCATACACTTTCCACAGCCCGTGGGGTCGCACAGGGCCGATACAACAATTTTCCTGAAGACATCTTCCCCAATAGCACCAACACGTATAGAAATTACAACGAACACGAGGTAATCCCAACACTTTGGAGATGGTTGAAATCTGAAGGGGAGCCGCGGAGGCAGGGCTATTTATACCCTACATCCTATTGGTGTTGGCTAAAGCACCCAAAAAGGACATTGATGGGACAATGAAGTGTTAAGTTTTCCATAGGATTACGTGAAGATAAAATGGCCAAGGTTCCAAGCCTGACGCCGGGGAATATTCACAGCATGTGAATCCATGAACGATCCAATGCTGGAGAATGCAACGGTCATTTCTTTTTGAAGATACATGTACTAAATTATATACCTTTAAAGCCATATGATCTTGACTTCCTATGGATTTAATTAAGATCAGTAGATTGGATGAGTCCAGTTTTTCCACGTTCACAGCAGGTCTGAGCTTCCAGAAGTCTCCATATCGACAACCTCTAATGTCAAACGTTGTCTTTAATCTTTGAAATGATAGCCATGTAACTTTTTCAAATACGTTATCTGTTGTCTCAATCCCAGCTATAAACCAGTCGGGCCAGAATATAGTTTTACTGTCAATTTTGATCGCAAGATTAAACCAAATCGATGAAGAGCCCATCAGTCCTGGCGACATATTGAGGGAGAAGGCTATTCACTGCCAGGTTAATCTCAAGAAGTCAGTCAATGTAGACCTTGTGCGCCAACCTTTACTTGTTGTGGACCAACCTTTACTTGTTGTGGACAGGAAAGCTCACGGGTGTAACGGGCTAGCCAAACCAATCTCAGCGACTGGCCAGAGCAGGGCTCCCCTAACAGAAGCATGCTAGAAAAAATATCCATCTTTGTAGCAGCAAAATATGAAGGGAATAAATCCCAAAAAAAGAGAAGAGATTATAGATCTCTGTAAATTAGTTGAGAATATAGGAGATCAGGAAGGTGAAAAAGAGATCCAATGTAAGGGGTTATACCCTGGAACGCCTAAACCTGCAGTAGGGTATAAAAACCCAGTAAGCCTCCAGAGGTAGAGAGAGTGTCAACAGGATTATCAGGATTAGCAACTAGGAGGGGGGCTTTGTGAGCTTTTGCACCTCCATATAACCCATCCACAAGCTCTAATATGCCCGTAGCATTAGTGTACCTAAAGGGTCCACAAGTAGACATTGACAATGAGCTAAGAGCATTGCAGGAAAGGTTAGTAAGGTTACAAGTGTCTGAAGTATCACCAGAAATAAGGGTACCAGTACAGAAAATAGGGGATTGGAATCCAGGAGATTTTTTGTTCAGGTTAAACCCTGGGGCAATAAGAAATGTTTGTGTTGAAAAAGATGATGGGCAGAGTGTATGGACAGTCCTGGCACAAGAAGTAGAACAAGCAAGGGATAATGGAGGGAAAGATCAAGGTGGTAGAAATAATGAAGAGGCAGGGCAAGAAGGAGATCAAGGAGAGGAGGCGGTGATAAACCAGTTGCTGCCACAAGAGGCAGTGGGGAGGGACAGACCAAGAAATAGACCAGATTTAATCATGGTAGTTCAAGATCTGAAGAATACTCCAGGGGTAGAAAACAAAATAGATATGCAGATGTCTCTAAAACATAAAGGAGTAGGGATAACGCAGTATGTGCCATGATCTCAAAAGGGCAAATCATTTGACTAACCCTCTCTCCCAGCTAATAGACAGAGCTAGTAAATGGATCTGTGAATTTGAAAAACAAACAGCAGGGGTAGCCTTAGCTACTTAGTAGACTAAGAGTTTACTGGTCACCATAGCCGGGGACCAGGCTGGGGACATATGGGCAAGGGCTGGGGTAAGTCTTGCAGATAATGAACATGATGGAGAAGCCTTTGATGAGTTAAGGGCAAGGGTATGTGCTGCCCTACGAACGATGTACCCAGATACCCTTGACTTACATTCTTTAATGCAGTGCACAATGGGTGATGAGGACCCAGTTAGGTTTATTCTTAAATTACAGGAAATGTGGAGAGTTGACAGTACCATTTTTCTATTTAATTGTAAAGAGGGGACTACCAAAAGAGGTCCAGAAGGCACTAGATAAAATTGTGGAAATTGAAGCTAAAGGGTGGCCAGAGATACAAAGTATAATAGTTCACAATTGTAAGAGAATCAAGGAGCAGGACAGGGAGACAGTCCAGAAGCGGCAAACTGACGAGGCAAAACTAGTGGAAAAGAAACTAAATAAGGTTGTCGTTCAAGCATCAGTGAAGGCACCGGCTCAGTGGGAAAGGTAAGGAGATATTCAACAAATCGGGAATGCCACAACTGCGGCACTATGGGGTGAAGGAGGACATAGACAATGCGGTGGGGGGGGGGGCAGTACCCCAACCCACAATGGCAGTATGAAGGAGCACCAAGAGGAAAGAACAAGTTACTTCTTACCTTGTAACGTTCTTTCGACGGGATGTTCCTCCGACGTATTCCTCATCTTAGATATCTCCTTCCAGCTCTGCTGGCCTCGGAAAATGTTTTCTCTCTAGAGGGCGCTGCACGTCGACGTCCTCCGAGTCGATGTCCCTCGACAGCCGCCGTGTCGACGTCATCCTGCCTATAAAGGCCGCGCGCAGCGTCCGTTGCTCAGTTCCGTTTTGTAGCCCACAATAATACTTTCTGGACTAAACTAATCACCCTGAAGGAGCGTAAGCTGCAACAACAAGGGAAGTAGAACTGCGGGGATGGATGGGAGGGTCGATGAGGAATACGTCGGAGGAACATCCCGTCGAAAGAACGTTACAAGGTAAGAAGTAACTTGTTCTTCGAAGGGATTGTGTCCTCCGACGTATTCCTCATCTTAGAGAGGCTCCCATAGCAGTATTCTATTATTGGAGGAGGGAGTACTGACTTCACGTTGTCTTCTATTGAAGAATAGAATGCAGTACAGCCCTTCCAAACCTAGTCTCTTGACTGGAGGAGGAATCCAAATTGTAAAAACGTGTAAAGGTATGGACAGACGACCATGTAGCGGCCGCACATATGTTTTTTACCGGCACTCCTCTTTTGAGGGCCAATGAAGCTGCAATACCTCTGGTCGAATGAGCCCTAAGGTTTTGAGGGGGCTCTTTCCCTGCCAGTTTATAACATTCCAGAATGGCTAGAATGATCCATCTGGAAATGGTCTGCTTAGTTATTGGTAACCCCAGCTTGTGACCTGCGTAACCTACAAACAGCTGGTCTGCCTGTCTTATCCTGGCTAGTCTACTGATGTAAAAACTTAAAGCCCTCCTAGGGTCTAGCCTGTGTAACCTCTCTTCCTCTTTCCCCGGGTGAGGAGGAGGATAGAAAGATGGTAGGGTAATCTTCTGAGTGATATGGAATTCAGAAACCACCTTTGGGAGGAAATTAGGCTTCACTTGCAGGACAACTTTGTCTTTGTGAAATATTGTGTGAGGGGGTTTACAAGAAAGAGCTTGTAATTCGCTCACCCTTCTAGCAGATGTAAGTGCTATTAATAAAACAGTTTTAAGGGTAAGGAATCTTAACGAACAAGAATGGAGAGGTTCGAAAGGTGTACCCATCAGGAAAGTTAGTACTAAGTTTAAATCCCATAGGGGAACTTGGAATGGTCTTGGGGGATAAACATTGGTTAACCCCTTTAGAAACTGTATTACCAAGGGCAATTTGAAATAGGATGGTTCTTCCGCAGTACGCTTAAAGATGGATAGCGCTGCGAGATAGCCCTTAATGGTGCCAACTTGAAGGCCTGAATTTGCCAAATATAGTAGGAAGGACAAAACCATTGGTGTACCACATGAAAAAGGGTCGATATTCTGTTCTCTACACCAGCTGCAAAATCTGTTCCAAAGGCAGCGGTATAAAGACTTTGTTGCTGGCCTCCTTGCCGAAAGCAACACCTCCATATCATCATCAGGGAGGTCCCAATCCTTGTACCTCAGCCTTTCAGAAGCCAAGCGTGAAGGTTGAGGGTTTTGATGTCTGGATGGAGAACCTGACCTCCCTTCTGCGAGAGTAGGTTCTCTCTGAGTGGAAGTCGAATTGGAGGGCAGATGGACAAGTCTAGAAGGTCCGGGTACCACGTTCTCCTGGCCCAATCCGGGGCAATTAGGATCATGGTTCGCCGGAATCTTCTCAACCTCCTGATCATTTGAGGAATGACAGGGACCGGTGGGAACGCGTACAGAAGCGGAAACTCACAGTCCACTATGAACGCGTCTCAGTGAGCTCCTCTCGGGGGAAATTCCCTTGAACAGAACAGGTCGCATTTCCTGTTTAGGCTGGTGGCGAACAGATCTACCTGAGGGGTTCCCCAAAGGGCGAAGATCTCTTGAAGGACTTCCTGAGCTAGCTCCCACTCGTGGGAGACTGTGTTCTGCCTGCTCAGAGCGTCCGCTGTCAAGTTCTTCTCTCCGGCTAGGTGAACTGCCGATAGAGAGATTCCTTCTTGGATTGCCCAAAACCAGAGCTGCATCGCCTCTCTGCACAGGGGTAGTGATCCTACGCCTCCTCTTTTGTTGAGGTAATGCATGGCCACCGTGTTGTCCGTCATTATCAGGACGTTCTTCCCTTGTACAGCTGGCAGGAACGCCTTCAGCGCAAGTCTGATGGCTCTCAGCTCTAACAGGTTGATGTGTAGTCTGGACTCCGATGGAGACCAACGACCGCTGATGGTCAAGTCGTTGGCGTGGGCTCCCCACCCCGTGAGTGAGGCATCCGTGACTACTGTTATCTCCGGCCAGGGTTGCCAAAACTGTTTTCCTTTCAGAATGTTCTCCTGACAGGCCCACCACTGAAGGTCTCGAGCCACCGTGCCGGGAACCTGAAGAAGATCTGTCATTCTCCCTGAGAATTGTGACCACTGAGTCCTCAGTGCCCACTGGAGGGATCTCATTCTCAGGCGAGCCTCTGGCACTAGGAAAATGCAGGATGCCATGAGACCTAGCAACCTCAAAAAGTAGAAGGCTGGGAGACGTTGGGCATGTTGGAACTTGGTAACCATCTGTAGAATATCTTGAGCCCTCACCTCTGGTGGCGAGGCTTTTCCCAGGGAAGTGTCCAGGATCGCTCCTATGAACTGGAGTCTCTGCGATGGTATCATTTGTGACTTCTTTAAATTGAGGGAGAAGCCCAGTCTGTGAAGGAAGTGGCACACGTGATTTAGCTGGATCTGAGCTTGTTCCGGAGAAACAGCCCTGATCAACCAATCGTCCAGGTAGGGGTAGACGTGAATCCCTTCCCTCCTTAGACTTGCAGCCACTACCGACATTAACTTGGTGAAGACCCTCGGGGCGGAGGTCAGCCCAAATGGCAGCACTCGAAATTGATAGTGAGAGTTGCCAATTGCGAACCTCAGGTATTTCCTGTGTTTGAGATGGATAGGCACATGGAAATAAGCGTCCTGAAGGTCCAGAGATACCAACCAGTCCTGGAACTGAAGGGCCTGGAGGATCTGAGAAAGAGTGACCATCTTGAATTTGTCTTTTCTGAGGAATTTGTTCAATTCTCGCAAGTCCAAGATGGGTCTCAGTCCTCCGTCTTTCTTTGGAATGAGAAAGTAAGGGGAGTACCAGCCCTTGTTCCTCTCCGCTACAGGTACCGGTTCTATGGCACCTTTCTATAGCAGGTCCAAAATTTCCTGCAAGAGGAGCGGATCTGGAGCTTTCTGAGAGCTGATCCCCGGTGGATGACTGAGGTATACGTAGGAAAGGCAGGCAGTAACCTTGGGCAACTGTTTCCAATGCCCAAGCATCTGACGTGATAGCCTGCCATACCGCCAGATGTTGAGTCAACCTGCCTCCTACAGGTGTCCTGTGAGGGAAGTCCTCAGAGTGGTTTTGGGGCGGCTGATGCAGATGCCGATGGTAAAGAGGCACCTGCTGTTGCTGCGGCTTTTGAATATCTACCCCGTCCACCTCGGGTAGTTCTTCTTTGTCCCCTTTGAGCCGGTCGTCCTCTACCTCTTCCGAATGCGGAGTAGAAGCGAAAGGACTTGCCTCTCGCAGAGGTTCCTGTGGGACGAAAAGGAGTCTGACGGATTGCAGCTCCTAGGGATTTTGCTGCAGCTTTTAAAGTTTGCAGTTTCTCTAAACTGTCATCCGCCTTTTTCCCGAACAAAGAAGAGCCATCGAATGGCATGTTCAAGAGCCTGGCTTGCACATCTGGGGCAAAACCAGACTTTCTCAACCAAGCGAATCTCCTGGTTGATGTACTTGCCGCCATTGCTCTGCTGATACTGTCAGCCGAATCAATGCCCGTCTGGAGGGATTCGCACATAGCGTCTTTACCGTCCTGTATAATATTCAGGAACGCATCCCTTTCTTCTCCCTCCGGGATGCAGTCAGCCGCTGTAGAAGCACACTCCCAAAGTGTATGGCTGAACCTAGCAAGGGTGCAAGTAGCATTAACAGATTTTAACGCCATGCTACATGCTGAAAAGACTTTCTTTGCCATAGCATCATATTTTTTATCGTCCCTGTCCTGTGGGACAGTAGGATAAGCCGTCTTGACATCGGTAGAGGATGCTGCCTGTAGCACCAGACTTTCTGGGGATGGGTGTTTAGACAAAAACTCTGGGTCTGTAGAAGATACCCTGTACTTTGTAGACAGTTTTTTATTTACTGCTGGTACTACATCTGGGGTTTCCCAGTTTGTCATGATCTTCCTCTGAAGAGCTTTATGAAAAGGCACCACAGGATCCTCCTGTGGACCTTTGTCAAGAATATCCGTGAGGTCATCTTGTTGGAAAGATTGTGAAGGTGCAGACCACCCCATGAACTCTGTGATTCTGGCCATTAAGGCTCTATAGGGGGTTTCAGCATGCTCCCCCGGGTCTGGCCTAGCAAACTCCACCTCAGGGGAAGTGTCTAACCCACTTGCCTCATGTAAGGAATCATGAAGATCCTTTAACCTGCGTTCTTCAGAGGAAAATTCCTCTCTAATTGGGGTTACAGGTCCCTGCAACTCAAATGTGTCTTTCTGTTCAGACAATTCACCCTCTTCCAAAATTGAGGACATAGTTCTCAATTGTTCTGAACTCATAAAAGGAGTAAATCCCATTTCCAAGGCAGAGGGTGCCGAACTTGTCATTATCAGTCTCGAAAACGTCGATGTCGTCGACGCCGACGTCGAAGGCTTCGAGCGTGGCGTCGAAAACAAAGGCGGAGGCCTCGATGACCTCGACAGAATTGGAATTCTGCTCGACAATCTTGACGCCATCGACGTCGAGGACCTGGGGATAGTCACTGGGTGTGTCGTAACCGTGACTTTTCTTGGCGTCGACGCTGGCGTCGAGTCGACAGACCCGTGTGTCGAAGGTCCCTTCGACAACGGCGTCGAAGACATCGACCTCGGCGTCGACGGAACCTTCGAGGAAGGTTTGGAGGTCATAGGTTCGAGACGCGCTCGAGAGGTTACCTTCGCCGGGTAGTGCGACTCACGGCGTTTTTGAACTTCGGATCTTTCGACCAGAGCATCGCTCTCGGCAGTCTTCGAGGGGGTCGAGGCCGCTTTCTCGAAGACGCTCATCATATTTTTGCGGAATTCCTCCCATTCAGCCCGGGAACTATGTTTCGTGGGGCAAGGGATTCTTTTTTGGCGAAACAGAGGAAGAGGTGACGAGGAGACGAGTGTCTCGACTTCGTCGACGAAGAAGAAGCTTTAAAAGTCTTACCTTTCTCCAGCTTCCCCCTACGCTCCTTCAGGGCCTTAGCTGTCATGGACATACAGTCCTCGCATTCCGAACAATGGTGTTCAGCTCCCAAACACCACAGACAAACTCTGTGAGGGTCAGTCAACGACATCTTTTTCCCACAATATCGGCATTTTTTGAAGCCGGATCGAGGAGTTGTCGGTTCCGACGAGGAAGCCATCGAGTACGGATCGAATGACTCGAGGTAAATAGGATTAATCTGACTAAGAACTGAGCAACGGTATTCCGAGGCACTGAGTAAGCGCGGAAAAACGGAACTGAGCAACGGACGCTGCGCGCGGCCTTTATAGGCAGGATGACGTCGACACGGCGGCTGTCGAGGGACATCGACTCTGAGGACGTCGACGCGCAGTGCCCACTAGAGAGAAAAAATTTTCCGAGGCAAGCAGAGCTGGAAGGAGATATCTAAGATGAGGAATACGTCGGAGGACACAATCCCTTCGAAAGGAAGATTTCAAGGAACAAGAGCAGGAGGCTTTGGGAGGATAGGGCCTCGGGAGGGGGATTGTTACCATCACAGTGCTGGTGTTGCAGGAAATGGGGGCATTTTGCAAGGGAGTGCAGGAAAAGGCCAGGGATGAGATTTAACTATTGGCCTTCGCCTTCAGGGCACGGATTCCATTGTCCTCAAGGAAGAAAACAGCAATTTGGGCTAGGGGGTCAAAATCAGTCCCCTTATGGGGCTGACAGGCAAGGGCAACATGGGCAACAACTACAGCATGGTGAGGGAACACAGTTTAACAGGATGGCAGGGGGAACAGGCGCCCCATTCCAAGAAGTTACAATAACGGGGCAGCTCTTTTTCATTCCACGGGACAAATGTATATTCTGATTAGGACAGCCCACAGAAAGCACTTGCATGTCCAATCCTACCTGATAACCGCACGCCCTGAAGGGGAACCCTTGGTGGAAGAGGAAATAGGAAACGGGCAATTTATATTTATGGTAGATTCAGGTGCAACCAAATCATGCATCATGGAGGGGAACTTTATTATCAGGTAAAAACTCTTTACATGCAGGGAATCTCTGGGACTATTTCCACAGTTCCATAGACTGAGGAGCTGCATATAAAAGTAGGAGGGGAGGTAGTACGAGCCCTTGTTATATTCATAGAGTTCCCCTGTGAACTTGTTGGGTAGGGATCTGCTCAGAAATGTATCGGTCACAGATCAAGGGGTAGTGTGTTCCACTCCAGGGATGTGTGTAGCTCAAGTAATGGTAATAATCAATGCAATAGCAAGGGAGTCAGAAGTACCTTGGGTTCCTGTGGTACCAGATATATTTTTTGTTATGGTATTAAGGTATTAGTAAACGCAGTGCCTCAAATTGTGACAAAGTGTTGGCGAGTACCTACAGATTTTATTTGCCAACTCATGGTGCCACACGAGATGGTGGCAGGGGCAATATTGTCATTAGATTTGCAAGGACTAGTAGTGTCAGAAAAAGAGTAGTCCTGATTGGAACAGACCAGGACGGGTGCAAGTGGCGCACAATATTATGTATAGACCCGACAGTGTATTTAAAGGAAATGACGGATAAGGAGTTATTTGAGGACACTGGACAAAATGTGAAGATTATTTTGGGAATCTGCATCCCCTGTGATATCATGGTGCAGTATAGGGAGGTAGGTACAGTGGCCCCTGATGGCAGTGTTAACTCAGATGGTTTTATTTTTGAGGAGGACATGGGATATGTGCCAGCATAATTATGGACTGTTAATCCACATGATGTTGGGTTACTGAGAGCTCTGACACCTGTACATATTACATTGAAGTAAGGTACTTAGCACAAATCATCCAGTTTATGTATGATCGGTTGGTATGTAGTGAAAAGGATCATTAGTGCAGGAGGGGTTCTGTTGCATTATTGTAATTGCTGGGTCACAAAGGGTACAAGGCGGATGAAAAGAAGCTATAATACTGGCAACAGGAGGGACTATACTTGGGGCAACTCATTTTGTAATAGGGAAAAATGTTTTTATCGGATAGGGCGGCGGCAGTACGGACCGCCCCTAGGCCCAGTGCTGTGAAGGAAATGTAGCAGTTTTTGGGGTAATGCAATTTTTGTAGGGCATGGATCCTAGTCTACGCAGTCTACACAAGGCCACTGTTACAAAGTTTCTGGGAAGGAGAGAGGACTTAAAAGTACATTTTAATGGACTGACAAAATGACTAGACAATTTGAGGATTTAAGCTATTTACACGGCCCCCGTTTTAACAACTCTGGTTTATTTACAGGAGTTTTATTTCATTTCTTTTCTCACTCTGATGAACTGCTCATGAATTGACGGAAGGAGACATATATGTTGATGAGTCATAAATAATTGACCAGAGGACGGGACGGAAGCACACAGCGGGGGTGGTGCGACACGGTAAAAGGGGGGGGGGGGAATAGTGACCACCCCTATAGAAAGCGAGATCATGGTTCCATACACAGCATTGCCCATACTGGACCATTATCTGGGGAACTGATCAGCCCCAGATTTAAAGGTCCATATGAGGTGGTGTTCTGTACTCCTCTCGACTTCCGTATGAAGGAGTTAGATATTGGGGGCATCTCTTGGATGTCCTAAGAGCACCCGAGACTAGGCACATTTTAGTAAGGGTATAGCTAATAGACATTTTTGAGGATCCACGCCAGGGTGGTGTGCAATGCACACGCCTGCATTTTTCTCTTTTTAAATGTTTTAATTTTTTGTTGTGTTTTTATTTTTGTCCATTTTGTATTATTTTTTTTTTGTTTTATTTTTTTGTTTTCTGGTTTTTTGGAAGGTCCGGGATCCGGTCGGCCCTGGTGGGAAAAGGGTCTCTCTCTCTCTTTGTGTCTCTCTCTGTCTGTGTGTGTCTCTCTCTCTCCCTCTCCCTCTCGTTCACTCTCTCCCTCTCTCTCTTTATTTTACTTTCTCTTTCTTTCTCTCTCTTTCTTGATAACCTTTTTTCTCCTCTCCAGGAATAAGCAAAGATGGCTCACCAACTTCTCTGTTATGTAGGGATAATAATAAATAAAGATGTTGTTTAGTCTAGCGATGTAGTAGTACTTTGATGTTTTTGTATGACACTGGTTGTGGTTGTTGGAGTGGATGAAGGGATGTTTGTTATTATGGGGTGGCCATATAAAGGGGGGATGAACAGTCGAGAAAGACAAAAAATGCGAATATGGCTATAAAAAAGGTAATACAAAATGTCTCACTTTTTGCCGGCAACCCCTACAAGTTGTCTTAGATGAATGAAATGGGAAGTATGAATGACACATGATTTCCATAAGGGATTGGGTTTTGACACCATTTCTGATGTCCAGAATGTAGAAACATTGAATAGCTAGTACTCTGATGTGCGATTTCAGGAAGCAAATCCATGAAAGATGTTATGTGTGTGCATTTATCCCACACACATCAGGGTCTCCTAAGGTTTTTAGGTTCACATCCAGTCCCAATTACAGAGGCACAATGCTTGGTACATCTTGCACTATAAGGGGTGAAGGGCACATTCCAGGCACATAGTGTGCAGTTGAGAAGCATTGATCTAGATCCAGCGTTATGCAATGGCAACACAAAATACTGCCCATGTCTACAAGGACCATATTTCTCCTTGGGAGGATACAAATGGCAGGACACCAAAGTGATGTGCCTGGCAGATGGGCTGATTGAGTACAGCCGAGAAGCAATATCCAAACTAGAGACTATGTGTGGGCAGTATGGTCCCAATACATCACAAGGCAGACACGGATTGCAACAATGAAGAAGCCAGTGCGAATACATAGGGCCAAAAACATTGAACTTTGTTTTAGCAATGAAGGAACAGTTCCTGGTGGCGCAAACATACATTGCAACCACACTCTTGTGATCCCTGGTATGACAAAAGGTACAGCAGTAGTGATGCATTACTACTGGGTTTGTGGCCGACAAGCCAACTTGCAACTCCTATCATCTTGGAGGGGCAGGTGTTCACTGGCCACCCTGCACTCAGTGCTACTAGTAATGCTGGATGAACACCTGAAGGGAGAATAAATGCCTGTCGAGGTGCCAACCGTCACTCTAGCACCTAAAAGAAACAAAAAGAAGCTTGCAGATCACACAAGAATTTGGTATGCTGCCAGAAAAAGGACGATTTCAACGGCGGGGAAGAAAGAAAAGCTCAAACTGTCAAAAGACTGTCCCGCACTGCTCAGAGGAATACCCGACAAGCATTGGATTTTTAGCTCAGCAGAGACTTTCATTTTCATCTTTTTTGGCTCCTGGGGTACAAGAAGCTGCTTCACTTTTCTACCCCCGGAGGATGCTGAGAATGGGTCACTAACCCACATCATCAAGGTGGTGCACAATCCGAATGTTCAAACGGAAAAAAGAAGGTGGAGTTCACAACACAGATTGGCTATTGCTTGCCTTTGATTGGGTCCTGTCATGTCTGGAGGCAGCAGTAAAAATACTGGTTTCTGTGATCATGTTCGTCTTGGTTCTCTTCTGCACGTGCCAATGGGGTGTCTTGATGATGTGTGCCTATAGTCCCTAATAGTGCAAAGATGATGGTATCAATTGGGGGACCTAAAACACCTTGCCATACAATAAAGAGCGAAAATCAAACTAATATTTCTGGGGTTGTAGATATGTCGGGTGGGGATGAGTGTTAGGTTGGGGAGGAGCGAACGGCTTAGGCTAGCAATTTCCTGCACCCCCCAAGCACTTTACAAACGAGGCAAGACTTCTAAGCACTATAGCACTGGTAAAGCTTTTTTTCATGCAAAATAATCACACACAGGCATGGCCAGTCACTAAATATAGATCAGTAATATTTCAAATAAATTAGTTGAAAAACACGTGTAAATGTTATTCTGTGTAGTTTTAAAAATCAAATGTCAAAGCACACGGTAAAGTCAAGCTGTGCTAAATATAGAATAGGCAGGCTTGAACAGAGAACGTGGCTGACCAACTGGTCCTGTCAATCACAGGCCAATGGAGACTTAGAATCAGCATGACATAGTACTAGAAAAGTGTTTTGCTGTAGAAGTTATTGGACCACATCAAATATCATTTTTATGGTATTAATGTTGAGAGAATGGCGGGAAGATGTGTTTATGTATGAATGTTTATAACATAGTAAATATGCTAAACAAGAGCAACAAAGTAGTCTTGCTAATGCAGCATTATGTAAAGTAGGGAACCTGGCCATGCAACACTGGAGACACTGCAGCATCCCTTGTATGGCAAGAAGAACAAGTTTGGAGGAGCTCTGCTGGTATCCAGTGACCAAGTGAAGGGTATTTAAGCCCCAGGCACAGCACTAGTATACAGAGGATCTTGGAGTCAGCGAAGAACGAAGAGAGAACGCTGGCTTGGAAATGGTAGAGTCCTCTGCATTTCCCTAATCATCATCATCTGTAAAGATTAAAGTCTTGTCATGATATGCTTTTGATTCCCTAGAGGGGTGCATTTACTCTGGTTTATGGGGATTATGGATCCCCCTGTATTTTAGGGGCGCCCTTGTAAAATGGGGCTTGCTTTCACTTCTTAACTGGATCATTCCAAACACACACCCCAGTTTCCTTCTTTTAGTATTATGCCCATTGACTACTAAACTTTTAAAAGCACTTCGTCCTACTAGCAACTCATTGGACACTACCCTGGCTCCCAATGCCCATGATCAAAGATATCATGGCACTGCTGATTACTACACAACACCTTGTCCTTGGTAAGAGTCCTGGACACTTAAAGACATCCTTACCCCTCTCCTAAAAATGCCCTCCCTGGACTCTGCCATACACAACTTCCAGTCCACTGCTTTGCTTCCTTGGTCACCTAAAATATAGGAGAATGTGGTGGTTAACGGATGTATAACTGTACTTCAGCATTCACTTCGCCACATTTACCTCTTCATAACTTTACCTCTTCGGTCTTTCACTTATTCTAACATTCACTTTGTCATTATAGGAGAAAGCTCCTATAGACCCGCTTATTTTCAAACACTTATTTTTCATCCTATCCCCTTCTTGACCCCAACCCTAACCTTACAACTAACCTTACCATATCCATTGCCACCTTGACAATGTGAAAAAGCAGACAAAATAAATGTAAGAAGATGTAAAAGCATGAAGAAGTAATTGCATGAAGTGAATGCCAAAGCAGTTTTTTGGGTGAAGTAAAGGGGGAGTACAAAGGTTTACCAGCTGATGAAGGCACAACTAATATCCATATTAGACCTATTCCCATCAGGCTGCGGTCTGAGTTTGCAATGACATGTAGACTATAACAGAGTTCTCTTTCACTGTTTGTCGTTTTAGACGGGTCAACAGTTTTCCACATCATGACCCGTTATTTAAAAATCTGAGTTCAGTGAAAGGAATGGTCTTTCTCCTTCTACATCGCTGAGAAACACCCCGGAACATATCCATGCATGAGTTGTGGAAATTGCAACAACACCATCAAAGGATCCTATATAACACATCCCAGAACTGGAGAGAAAATTCAACTGAAAAACCATGCCACCTGTCTATCTGAAAACGTTGTCTATGCAATAAAATGCTCATGTGCTAAGTATTATGTCGGTGAGACTGCACGCAATGTACGCAACAAATCCTGTATTCGACTTAAAAACCAAGCATCAGCAGTGGCAAGACATTTCACTCAGAACGGCCACACAGTAGCACAACTAAGATTTGCGGTGCTGGAGGTGATCCCCACCAAAGGACAGAGTGTCAACATGAATAAATTGAGAGCCCAAAAAGAAGCATTATGGATTGAAAAATTGGGGTCGCTGAATCCAGATGGGATGAATGAGGAACTCGATTTGAGTTGTTTTTTGTAAATAATTGATATAATCTGAATTGAAGTGGAACAGTACGCCTATATTTTCCACCTACTTCATCTTGACACTAATCACGAATGAGTGTTCTGTTGTGTTTTGTTTTCTTAACATTCTGGTCTATATTAATATTTTTTGTGCTTATATTTTTTCTTATACTTTTATTTATTTTTTTAATTCAGAGTATGATGTTTAGTTTTGATCGTACTTAACTATCCATTTCTCTTTCTTTTGTTCATACGCATTTTATTTTAGATTTTTTACCCTCTGATCATTCGATCTAGCGTTTGTTCGCTGTCTCATATGCAGTACATCATCTATACTTGTATTCTTACACCACCTTAAGATGGCCGCCTTGTTAGCTAAGAACATTAGGCTCATTTCCCCGAACAAGCAAGCATTCTGGTTACCATAGTTACCTCCTTTGACTAGGCTAGTTTCGTTTTGCACGCGCGTGTAGACAGTGTTAAGCCGCCGCTCCGCGCTGCATGATCATCACTCAGGTACTGTCTCCCTTTTAACACGGCTCTGACCGCTGTTTCCATTCCATCACGTCCATTTCCTGATAGTTTCTTCTACCATTCTATAGATTCGCGCTAAGGCCCAAGACAATCACGGATGGGTTTATCCCCGTCACAATAAGCCACCTTAGATAGCAGTGAACACGCGAACAACAGGTTAGTCACCTGCCTCCATTGATTTTTTGAGCAGCCAATTTTGTCTAAGCATTCTAGCTTGACCAGTATGGTTTTGCATATATGAATCGTCTCATGTTAGTCTACATCTTTTGTCTTTACTTTTGCTTTTTATTTATGAATTTCCACAATTTGACAAACTTCGTGATGAAAATGACTCGATTACACATAACCCATTTTGATGTCCAATTGGTAACGTACATTTTGTTTGTGATACACGTATGCATATTTTATTCATTGATTGTTGTTTTCTTTTGCTGTTATTGTATTACCGTTTGATTACATACTTGCTTATATATTTACTATACAAGCAGATTTGACCATAAGGCAATTGGAAATCAGATGTTTACAGGCCCTGACGAAGGGTTCATTACCCGAAATGCATAGGCCTTCAATGTGACATTTTTTCAGCCTCAGAATTTCAACACCCTGTGAGGGTGCCAAGCTTATGCGAATAATAAGCAACGAATAAAACCATATCTGAACTAACTGTTTTTCACCAAAGCGAATAATTCTTACTATTTGAATTCAACCACTTCTCAGTGGTCAACGGGTGGGCAGCCCACACCGCTGGCCTCACGGCCAAGGTCTTTTCTTTCCCTTTCTCCTTCTACAATCACATCCAAAAAGGTCCAAAGTGGTCACTTTTGCTCTTCTTTAGTGCCAGTGAAGTGTGGAGTGCCCCAGGGCTCCCCACTCGCCACTCCCTTTTAATGTCCACTCTCGTTCTTTGCTGAATCATTTAGCAGCTCTTCATTTTCATGATCATGCCTATGGCAGTCAATAACTGGATGAGAACCTGTAAATCAAATCTTAACTTCTCTAAAAGAGAGGTAACTTTAATTGGATATCGACATCTTTTGCCTGTGTTCCCACCCACCGCATCTTTGGACATGTCCTTTCATTTGTTGAACAGAATGTTGAACAGAAAGAAATGTATGAGCCCTTTGGAAGTCAGAACTGTTAGATCAACTCTACCATTAAGAACTTCTTTTTCCTACTTTGTAATGTTCTGCCTTTCATCCCTTCTCATTTAGTCACTCATGGCTTGGTTACTTAGTTCCAAACAAAATTACACCAACCTAACAGTATCTATGAGGGTCTACAGAACTATTAAATGCTACGTCTTCTCTTCAGTCTAGGGAATTAAAAATACTATTAGGCCAACTGCATTCTCTGCATTGGCTCCCGGTCCATAGTCTTACTCTTCTCAAGATTTGTCTGGAAATGAATGCGTGCACATAAGCCTCCGCCCTACTTAGGGCCTCATTGCTCCTCTATCTGCTTGATCGGCACATTGCCCCACGTCCCTGGACATTCCGACCAAAGCCTCTGCCATCACCTGCTATACCTGACCCGCTTCTACTGTTCTTTCTAGTCATGCCTTCCCCAATTTTAAACCAGGCTCTCCCCTCAGCTTTTTTCGCCTCCCACTTCTAATCGTGACCACAATGTATCCAATATCTCTGACTTGGTCATCCCTGATCCTCTTCCCTCAATTAACATTGGTCTTCTTAATACTTGTTCTGTTTGTAACAAATCCCATTCCATTCTTGACCTTTTCTTTCGCCTCAACCTACACTTTGTTGAAACCTGGCTGCCCCCTGATAATACTTCCACCCTGCGTTCCTTCATACCTCCACTTCACACAGACCCCGGCCGTCTGGTCACAATTAAACACTCTCTCTCTTATTTCTCCAAGCCTTTTTCAAAATCTTACCTTACTATTTACAGGCCGTGCTGCTGACCTTTTCGATCAACTATTCGTTGCTATCTTTTCTTCTTCCCTACCCCACCCCCTTTTTTCTCCTTGGTGACTTCAACATTCCATTTCTTACTGCTTCTACTCAATCTCCCCTTCTGTCCTTCATTGACTCCTATTATTTAAAACTTTCTTTCTTTTCCCCCCTTCTCACCAGTCAGGCTTTTGCCTTGATAATATCTTCTCATCTCTCCCCTCTGCTGGGCCTACCACTGTTCCTGTTAATTCCTCGGATAACTTCCTACTGTCTCTTTCATTTCCCTTGCTTCGTCCTCTGCTACCCCTCTCTTAACTCCCTCTTATTACTGTCACAAACTCTGATCCTTCAACTCCTCTTTTCTTTCCTCCCTTTATTCCTCCATCTCCCACCTATTTCTTCGCTTTCTCTCTTCTATCCAGATGATGCTTCAAAATCTCTGCAGTCCTTCCTTTTCTCTACCCTCGAGGACACCTTCCCTTCCCATTACTTTACGCCTCTTGAAGCCCTCTGCCCCAACCATGGCTTACTCCCGCTCTTTCCACTCGCCTCTCTAAACTTTGGAAGACTGATTGGTGCTGAAAAAAGTCTGTCGCCCTCTGACCTCTCTGCTCTATCATCAATGCAATCATCTTACGATCTAGCTTTGCTTTCTGCTAATAAATGCTATTTTTCTGAACTTACACTATTCCATTCCCACTACCCCTGTCGACTCCTTCAACTTCTACACACAATTCTCCCCTGACCTCCTGAACCTGCTCTCCTTTCATCTCTTTTTTCCTCTGACTTGGCGAATGACTTTACCCTCTGCCGACTCTACCCCCGTACTCCCTCTCTTTTTCGCCTCTTTCTGACCTCGACACCTCCACCCTTCTTACTCGTGCCCATCTCACTGCCTCTCCTTCGGACCCAATTCCATCCTCTCTCATTTCTTTAATCTACCCCCACTTTATCTCACTTATTTGATCAACTATTCCCTCACCCACTCGTTTCCCCTCTCCATTGCAACATGCGCTTGTTCTCCCAATCCTGGAAAAGTCTCATCATCCCTCTGTTGCTGCCAACTTTCGCCCTCTATATAAATCTTCATTCACTTCTTCTTCCTCTTCAATCTAGTTTCTGTCCTTCTCATTCTACTGAGACTGCCCTCCTACACGTATCAATTCCTTTCTCAACATTCGTCATGCTTAACTTTCCTCTGTTCTTATCCTCCTCGGTCTTTCCGCCGCTTTTGATACGGTTGATCACTCGGTTCTGCTTTCCACTCTCACCTACCTGCGTTTTTCTGGTTCTGTTCTTAAATGGTTCCACTCGTATCGATCTAATCGCTCTTACTCCGTCACTTGGGCTGGAAAAACCTCTACTTCCGGTCCTCTTCTCCACAGGGTTCCTCACAGGTCTGTACTAGGTCCCCTTTTTTCAATCCACATTCTTCCACTCTCTGCACTTATTTCTTACCATAACCTCTCATTCCATCTTTATGCCGAGGGCCCCCAAATCATCATCTCTTTTCCGACTCTAGACTCGACTCTCTTTCTGTCATTGAACTATGCATGTCTTCCAACTAACTTCATCTTACTCCCTCCAAGACGGAGGTCCTCTTTCCTGTCACTTCTATCCTACTCCCCTTCTTCCTCCCTCCCTTTCCTCCTCCTCCTCCTCTTCTCTTCATCAGCTCATGATCTAGGCATTATGTCAGACCACCCTCTTTCCTTTCCATATGTCTAGCAATGCCCGCTCCTGTTACTTTGCTATATTCAATATACGTTGTGTCTGTCCTTACCTCTCCTTTAATGCCACTAAGCTCTTAATTCCTTTGGTCTTTTCTGGTATCTACTACTGTTCTGCCCTCCTCTGGTCTACCCTCCTCCTGTCTTGCCCCTCTATGCTCTAATTTCAATTAATCCATTAGTCTCCTCTTTTCTCTTCCGCCGCACTCTACTATTGCCTCTAATTTGGCATCTATGTCTCTCCTTCCCTTTGAGTCTGGCCTTCTTTTTAATTTCCCCATCTATTGTCTTTAAATGCATCCATGGTCTCGCTCCTCTCTAGCTTTCCTCATTGATTTAGCTCTATTCCCCCTTGCGTGTGTTACGGTCCCAGAACCAGTTTTTTATTTCAGTCCCAAAACCCCTCTCTGCTTCCTCTTGTTTCTGTTCCTTTGCCAGGCTTGCTCCAAAGCACTGGAATGCTCTTCTTCTGCGTACTCACACATTTTTTAAACCATCTCATCTCCTGTCAGCTCTTTCAAATAATTGACTGTTTCTTTTCACACTGATAAGATGACCTACACTGAATGTACCGTCTTTTTCTATTTTTTTAAACCTGATCAAATGTTTTGCCAAAATTGCTATACAAATGAAATAAAATACAAATCTCTTATTGATTCAGCTGCCCAGACAAAGGGTCTCGATATTTACATGTCTCGCCGTTGGAAATTCATAGCATTACAGATCTAATGGCTTTTAAAATGTGCCATAAAAACTTTGCTCATCTCAACTGCCCATCCCTTTCTTGATACCGTCCTCTGGCTTCAAAGAGCCAAGAAGAAATTCAGTATGCAGAGGTGTGCTTATAATTCCCATAAAAAAATAGCAAGTCAAAGAATAAATTAGAAAAGCTGGATAAAATCAACTAGAGACCACTAGTCCTTTCAGGAATCCCCAATTTGATACACCATCTTCCATATATAGAGTCCATTTACTTTCTGGCACGAAAGTCTTAGGTTATACAGCCCAGGTTGCTTGTGGTCTCTAAAATTCACAGAGTATAGTACCCAGCTTACTGCTCAACTTTACAGTCCAAGGATATAGTTCTCCGCTTGCGTCTTAGCAACTCAGGGATAATGCATCCTGCTCACTTGACAAAAGTGTTCCTAGAACTATAGCGCCCTTCCTGCTTCTTAACCAACTTCCTAGTAGCAAGCATTTCCTGACCCTCCTTTGGGTATTACTTTTTGGCACTTCTACTGTCATGTATTTCCCCTTCACCCGCTGTCATAGGGGATTAAATTGTCCTAGATCTTCTCACCCTTGTGCTATGGTTCACCTTCCTGGGATAATGAGAACACCTTTTCCACTATCCTACCAGCAACCACTTCCTGCCCCGGGTTTGGGTATATGGTTTTTGGCACTTTTCTAATAGCAAGTATTTTCCCTTGCCTCCCTGGCTGAACATCCCAATGGGCTAATGAGGATACCTTTAATACTCTTACCATCATGCATTTCGTCCCCTTTGATTAGGGAATTAGCTTGGACTCATTCCTACCAGCAAGTATTTTTCCCCTTGATTAGGTCCATTGTTAGGGTTGTCCTCCTGGGAAAAGCTCCCTCTCTCATTCTCTCTCCTTCACTCTTTTTCCCCTCTCAGAGATGGAGGACCTCAGGCTTTTTACATTCTCTCCCTTTATATCTGGTCTCTGCCATTGTGTGAGATGAACAAGTTACTTACCCATGGTAACGTTCTTTCGACTGGATGTTCCTCCCACATATTTCTTATCTTTGATATTTCCTAATATCCAGCTTGCTGCTTTAGAATTCCCCCCGACCCCCAAGTAAAGGGCGCTGCGTGTCGACGCCTGTAGAGTCGATGTCCCTCGGAGGCCTCTGTATCGACATTGACGTCAACACGGGTATAAATAGCGCGCGCAACTTCCGTTGCCCAGTTCCGTTTTAAAGAGCAAAGCAGTGTTCAGGATGACACTGTTACAACCCTTGAGGGGGTGCAGACTAATAACAAGGGAAGTTTTACTGCAGGGAAGGATGGGAGGGCGATAAGGAATACATGGGAGGAACATCCAGTCGAAAGAACGTTACCATGGGTAAGTAACTTGTTCTTTGAATGGATTGTGTCCTCCCACGCATTCCTCATCTTTGATATCCTCCCAAAGCAGTAATATTTACAGGAGGGGGGGAGTAAAATTTTAGCTTTTAAGTATGCATGGAATGCAGTACTGCTTTTCCAAATTTGGATTCTTGGCCAGTGGAGGAGACGAGACTGTAAAATCTTGTAAAGATGTGTGCAGACGACCATGTGGCAGCTGCATAAATGTCCCTTATTGGGACTCCTCTTTGAAGAGCTGACGAAGCTGCGATACCCCTGTTTGAGTGAGTCCTTAAATGCTCTGGAGGGTCCTTACCGGCCAATTTATAGCATTCAGCAATTGTTGGAATAATCCATCTTGAGATGGTTTGTTTGGTGATGGCTAGGCCTAACTTATGACATGTGTAACCCACAAACAATTGGTCAGTTTGTCTCAGTTTTGCCAGTCTGCTAATGTAAAAACTGAAGGCACGCCTTGGGTCGAGTCTGTGCAGTCTTTCTTCCTCTTCTTTCCCCCGATGTGGAGGATGGTAAAAGGAGGTCAAAGTTATTTTCTGGGTGATCTGAAATTCCGAAAACAACCTTGGGGAGGAAGTTTGGTTTCACTTGTACTACTTTGTCCTTGTTAAAGACAGTGTGAGGAGGTTTGCAGCATAGAGCCTGTAGCTCGCTCACCCTTCGGGCCAATGTTATGACCAGCAAAAAGACAGTTTTGAGAGTAAGACGTCTCAATGTGCACGAATGAAGGGGTTCAAATGGAGTACTCATTAGAAACTTTAAAACCAAATTTAGGTCCCACAGAGTGACTTCAAAAGTAGTTGGGGGATGAACATTAGTTAATCCCTTCAAAACTTGAATTACCAAGGGTATTTTAAAGTATGAGACTTCCTCAGCAGTGCGCTTGAAAATGGACAGTGCTGCTAAGTAGCCTTTTATCGTGCCAACCTGGAGCCCCAGATTTGCTAAGTGTAAAAGGAAAGATAACACCATCACTGTATTACATGTGAAAGGGTCAACATTCTTATCTCTGCACCAGCTCCAGAACTTGTTCCAACGGCAGCGGTATAAAGATTTGGTTGCTGAGCTTCTGGCCGAAAGCAACACCTCCATTACGTCGTCCGGGAGGTCCCAATCTTTGTATCTCAGCCTCTCCGAAACCATGCGTGAAGGCTGAGAGTCCTGATATCCGGATGGAGAACCCGACACTCCTCTCGAGAGAAGAAGATCCTCTCTTAATGGAAGACGAATCGGAGGACAGATGGACATGTGCAGAAGGTCCGGGTACCACGTTCTCCTGGCCCAATCCGGAGCAATTAGGATCATGGGTTTCCTGAACCTTCTCAACCTCCTTATTACATGAGGAATGACGGGTACTGGAGAAAACGCGTAGGAGTGAAAATTCCCAGTCCACCACAAACGCATCTCCTAGAGCTCCTCTCAGAAGAAATTTGCCTGCGCAGTACAGTTTGCACTTCCGATTGGCACTGGTCGCGAACAGATCCACTTGAGGGGTTCCCCAAAGGGTGAAGATCTCTTGAAGGATTTACTGAGCTAGTTCCCACTCGTGGGAGACTGCTCAGCCTGCTCAGAGCGTCCGCCGTCGTGTTCTTCTCTCCGGCTAGATGAACTACCAGCAGACATTCCTTCTTGTATTGCCCAGAACCAAACCTGCATTGCCTATCTGCACAGTGCTAATGACCCTACACCTCCTCTCGTTGAGGTAGTACATGGCCACTGTGTTGTCCGACATTATCAGGACATTCCTTCCCCGTACAGATGGCAGAAAGGCCTTCAGCGCTAGTCTGATTGCCCTCAGCTCTAAAAGATTGATATGTAGTTTGGACTCCGATAGAGACCAACGACCGCTGATGGTCAAATCGTTGGTATGAACTGCCCACCCTGTGGGTGAGACGTCAGTCACTACTGTTATCTCTGGCCATGGGTGCCAAAAAGATTCTCCTTTCAAGATGTTCTCCAGACAGGCCCACCATTGAAGATCCAGTGAGACTCTGTCTGGGAATTGTAGGAGATCTGACATTCTTCCTGAGAACTGTGACCACTGGGTCCTGAGAGCCCATTGAAGAGATCTCATTCTCAGGCGAGCCTCTGGCACCAGAAAAATGCAGGATGCCATGAGGCTAAGCAACCTCAGAATATCGAAGGCCGGAAGATGCTGGGCATTCTGGAATTTTCTCACCATCTGTAGAATGTCTATAGCCCTCACCTTTGGTGGCGAGGCTTTTCCCATGGATGCATCCAGTACTGCCCCAATAAACTCGAGTCTTTGTGATCGCATCATGTGGGACTTCTAAAGTTGAGGGAGAAGCCTAGCCTGGGGAGAGAGTGGCAGGTACAGTTTAGATGATCCAGGGCTTGTTCCGGGGAACTGCCCTGATCCACCAATCGTCCAGGTATGGGTAGACGTGAATCCCCCTCTCCCCTGAGACTTGGTGCCACAACCGCCATTAGCTTGGTAAAAACCCTTGGAGTGGAGGGTAGCCCAAATGGCAGAACACGAAACTGAAAGTGTGAGTTGCCAATGGCGAACCTCAGGTACTTTCGGTGCTTGTGATGTATTGGCACATTAAAGTAAGCATCCTGAAGGTCCAGTGATAGCAACCAATCCTGAAGCTGGAGGGCCTGAAGGATTTGAGAAAGGGTAACCATCTTGAACTTGTCCTTCCTCAGGAACTTGTTCAATTCTCTTAAGTCCAAAATGGGTCTCATTCCTCTGTCCTTTTTTGGAATTGGAAAAGTATGGGGCATACCAACCCTTCATCCTCTCAGCTACAGGTACCGGTTCTATAGCACCTTTCTCTAGCAGGTCTAAAATCTCCTGCATAAGGAGCGGATCTGGAAGCTTCAAAGAGTTGTTCCCCGGTGAATGACTCTGAGGTGTTTGTAGGAAAGGCAGACAGTAACCTTGGGCAATTGTCTGCAATGCCCAAGCATCTGAAGTAATAGCCTGCCATTCTGTCAGATGTTGAGTTAATCTGCCTCCTACTGCTGTTTTGTGATGCAAGACCTCAGAAAGGTTTTGGGGCGGCTGACGCAGATGCTGAGGATACAGTAGCACCTGCCGATGCGGTCTCATTTCCTCTTCCCCATCCACCACGTGAGAATCTTCTCTGGCCTCTTTGAGCCAGCTGTCCTCTGCCTCTTCGTATGCGGAGTAATAACGAAAGGACCTACCCCTCCAGGGTGGTTTGGAGTTTGCCTTATTGCAGCTCCAAGGGATTTGGCTGCCGCCTTGGAAGTTTGCAGCTTCTCCAAACTTTCATCAGCTGTACTACCAAATAGATGTGTGCCGCTAAAGGGCATGTTCAGAAGTCTGGACTGTACATCTGGGGCAAATCCAGACTGCCGCAACCATGCAAATCTACGGATTGTCGTACTTGCCGCCATGGCTCTGCTGTTTCGGTCAACAGAGTCCAGACTGTTTTGGAGGGATTCGCACATAGCGCCCTTTCCATCCTTGATAAGGTTCAAGAAACCGCCTCTTTCTTCCCCCTCGGGAATATGGTCAGCTTCCATTGAAACACAATCCCAAAGGGTGTGCGTAAACCTCGTCAACGTGCATGTGGAATTGGCAGACTTTGAAGCCATACTGGATGACGAGAAAACTTTCTTGGCTATGGCATCAAACTTCTTAATATCACGATCTTGCAGGATTGTGGGATATGCGTTTTGCTTTCCTGAAAAAGTTGCAGCTTGTACAACTAAACTTTCTGGAATTGGGTGTTTAGACAAATATTGTAACGCTCACCTGATTCCCGTAGAGGCGCCGGTCTTGACTGGGCGTATACCGTATCTGCAAAGGTGATGTGTAACACACGGCTGGCTCTTTGGGCTGGACCTCTGTGCACTGTATGTCTGACTTGAAGGGTAAGATGTCTGCAGATAGAAAATATGGGATTAAGGAACTGGGTTATTGAATGTCTCTCTCTTCTTCCCTTTCTCTTCTCCTGTAGAACCCCAAAGGTTAACGCTCTCACCTTAGGTAAGTGAACGCCGTGCTCTCCGTCTGCCTCGGGGCAGGGTGCTGTAACCAGTTTCTTCACTGGAAAAGGGGAGCAGGCCTCTTGACTTCAGAGGACTGCTGTCCGTCGTTTACTGCACGAACGGTAAGTTTCGAGTAATTCTAATGTCTTTAAAGTCTTTAGTAATGATGTTTCTTGTTTTGCAGGGTTCCGGCGATGGCGGATGACGGGCTGAAGTGAGTTGAAGATGGAGCCCGTGTGATGAATAGAAGCGCCTGGAAGCACGCAAGTAAGCGCTTGTTGCCTGCTTCACGATGCGCTCTGTCTTTTTATTTTGCAGGTACAAGTTCGGAGCGGCTGCAGGGTGCCAGAATACCCACTGGGTTAGATGTGGAAAGGAGTAATGGCACGTGAGTATTAAAGTTCCCCAATGTCTTTAAACGCACCTTGTTTTATCTTTCAGATGCGGGATGCAGCGCCGAAGGCCTCCGGAGCGGGCGAAGAGTTGGTAAGCTTTTGTCTTTCAGATGCCGGAATGCAGCGAGAGGCGTTGGTGACAGCCGATGGACCAGGTAAGTGAAGAGCTGTCACTGAAGACCGTAATGCTAACCTGTTCTTTCTTGTCTTTATAGGTGTTGCTGAAGACTGGATTCAGGATGGTAAGCCTTTTTCCTTAGGCCCAGGATCAGATGCAGAAGACACGATGAGCGTTCTGCTGCAGAGGATGCAGAATACACGATGAGCGTTCTGCTGCAGAGGATGCAGAATAACGCAAAGCAAGATTCATCCATCGGGTGTGGTTTAAATAGCCTCCTGTAGTGCTTAGGTGTCTCCTTCCACAGCCACGCCTAGGTAAGAAAAGAGTTCCTGCTTTCCAGAAGAGTTCCAGTGTTCTGAATCTAGGGAGTGGCTCCTGCCCCACCCAACAGGAAAAGTAGTTCCAAACAGAAGAGGATCAGAGGCTCAACTGGCAGGCAAGTAAGCAGCATGGTCTGCTGCAGGTAAGTCCACCCAAGCATTATGAGCCCGGCGCTTCCAGCGCTAGGACTGGGCATATTTATGAGCCTGGTACCACTGGCGCCAGGACTGGGTCCAAAAGGTCCCAATTGGGACTGGTTGGCACTCGGAACCTGGGTTATGGATCTGCTTCCAAGGGAGTTGGGAAAACCCTGACCTTTTGGAAGCAGAGATCATGACAGTACCCCCCCTCAAGGCCCCTCCCAAACCGGGCTTCTCCGGGGGTTTTGGCTTGTCAGGAAATGTTCGGTGAAATCTTTTGATTAGGCGAGGAGCGTGGACATATTCAGCAGGTTCCCAGGATCTCTCTTGGGGGCCGTAGCCTTTCCAGTCAATTAGGTAAAATAGTTTAGATTTGGAGATCTTGGAGTCCAGAATGCTTTTGACTTCAAACTCGAGTTCTCCATCAACTAGGATAGGTTTTGGAGATTTAGTTAGTCGGGATTGAGGTTGCACGGGTTTTAATAGAGAGACGTGGAAGACCGGATGTATCTTCATGTGCGGGGGCAAGTCCAACTTGACCGCTACTGGGTTTACTATGGTAGTGATGGAATAGGGACCAAGGTATCTTGGGTTGAATGTGCGTGGCCCTTTTAGAGGTAGATATTTGGTGGATAACCAGACTTGATCCCCTACTTGATATTGAGGGGCTTCCTTCCGATGTTGATCTGCTCCTTTCTTGTATTGTTCTTTAGCCCTTTGAAGGTGAGAAACAGCTTCCTTAAAGGCTTGGGTGATTGTAGAATGCAGGTAGTCTACTGCTGGTGTTTCAAGATCTTGGAGGGGATCCAACTCCGAGGTTCGAGGGTGACTGCCGTACAAAAGAAAAAACGGGGTTTTCCCAGTTCCCGAATGGACAGAGTTATTGTAGGCATATTCAGCTAACCAAAGGATGTCTTTCCAAGTTTTTTCAGTTTGTTGGAGCATGCAGCGTAAATACTGTTTCAGAGTTTGATTGGTCCTCTCGGTTTGTCCGTCGGTCTGAGGGTGGTGACTGGTCGATAGTCTCACATCAATTTGAGCCGACCGACAGCAACTTCGCCAAAAATGAGAAATAAATTGACTACCTCGATCCGAAATTAGAACTGAAGGAAAACCGTGCAGTCGGACGATGTTTTCGAGAAATTCTCGGGCCAGAGTTGCTGCTGTTGGCAAGCCTTTGAGCGGAATGAAATGCGCCATCTTGGAGAATAAGTCCACGATTACTAGAATCGTATTGTATCCGGAGCATGGAGGTAGATCGGTGATGAAGTCCATAGAAAGCGTATGCCAAGGGCGAGGTGGGATGTCAATAGGGCGTAAGAGGCCTGCTGGTCTTTCCTTTTGACTCTTGTTTTGGGCGCATACTCCACAGGACATTATAAAGTCTCTGATATCTTTTTTCCAAGACGGCCACCAGAAGTAGCGCTTGATCTTTTCTGAGGTCTTGGCCATACCGGGATGTCCTTCCATTAAAGAATCGTGATAACAAGAGATTACTTTTTTCTGTAAATCTGTGCTGGGTAGGTTTAATCATTCTTGGAAATACAATAAGTTGTTCTTTACTGCAAAGTCCTTTCCCTGCAGGTGCCAATTCTGTATGTCTGCTGGAGTTACAAGTTGCCTGACCTTATCCTTAACTTCCTCTATGGATTCTGTGGCGATTACACCCAGAATTCTTTGTTCGGGAATGATTGGTACAGGTTTAGGGTTGACCAAGTGTTCTTCCACTCCCATCCGAGAAAGGGCATCAGCTTTACCGTTCTTTGTACCAGGTCGATAGGTAATTATGAAGTCAAACTCGGCAAAGAATAATGCCCAACGGAGTTGTCTAGAGGATTGGGCTTTTGCGGTTTTCAAATATTGCAGGTTTCGGTGATCCGTAATCACAGTAACGGTGTGTCGGGCCCCCAGCAGATAATGCCGCCAAGCCTTAAAGGCAGACTTGATAGCCAGAAGTTCCTTGTCAGTAATCGTGTAATTGATTTCAGGAGGCGAGAATTTGCGGGACCAAAATGCCACGGGATGCAACTGATTGGTTACCGGGTCCTTTTGTGATAGAACTGCCCCCATGGCAAGGCTTGAAGCATCAGTTTCCACGATGTAGGGGAGTTCGGGGCGAGGGTGTTTTAAGATTGGTGCAGAGATGAATTTAGTCTTCAAATCCTGGAAAGCTTGTTCCGCCTCGGTAGACCATTCAAAACGTTTGTTTTTCTTTAACAAGGCAGTGATGGGCTGGACTATTCGAGAGAATTCGGGGATAAACCTGCGGTAAAAGTTAGCAAAGCCGAACATGCTTTGCACACCTTTTACGGAGGATGGTGATGGCCATTTGAGAACTGCATCGACCTTCTTTGAATCCATACGCACTCCGCCAGGTGATAATATGAATCCCAAGAATTCAACTTCAGTCACGTTGAAAACACATTTTTCCAACTTAGCGAAAAGTTTGTGTTCACGCAATCTTTCGAGGACCATTTTCACGTGTTTCCGATGTTCAGATTCCGATGAAGAATAAACGAGGATGTCGTCAATGTAAACAACAACACACACATCTATGAGCTCTCTGAGGATATCGTTCATAAAATATTGAAAGGCGGCCGGGGCATTGCAAAGTCCGAAGGGCATGACCTGATATTCAAATAGCCCATACTTGGTGCGGAAGGCCATCTTCCATTCATCGCCCTCTTTTACTCGTACCAAGTGGTAAGCTCCTCTAAGATCCAGCTTTGTATATATGCATGCTTTTCTGACTTGGTCCAGGAGTTCAGGGATCAAAGGTAACGGATATCTATTTTTAACGGTGATCTGGTTGAGGGAGCGATAATCTATACAAGTTCTAAGGTCTCCTTCCTTTTTTGGAACGAAGAACAAAGCTGAAGAAGCAGGGGACTTGGAAGGACGAATAAACCCATTTGCCAGGTATTGATCCAGGTATTGTCGAAGGTGAAGGTTCTCAGGCTCGGTGAGGGCATAAATTCTACTACAAGGAGGAGTAGATCCAGGTATCAGGTCTATCTGGCAGTCATAAGACCTATGAGGAGGTAGAGAGTTAGCCTGATCCTTCCGGAAAACATCTTGGTATTCTAGGTATTCGGGGGGTAACTGGGGAGTCTCTGAAGAAATTGCTGCCAGTGCAACACCAGGTGGAGGGTGACAAGTAGAGACACATTCTGGAAACTGGACCGTTCTTGCTCGCCAATCGATCAGAGGATTGTGTTTCTCTAACCAAGGTATTCCTAGAATAATCTGAAACTGAGGGGCCTTGATCACATCGAACACGATATTCTCATGGTGTCCATCTTGACTTACTAGCGTCACCTCTTGAGTGGTATGCGTTACTGGCCCGGAGGCTATCTCCGTACCATCCACCGTAGTAATGACGTCCTTTACAGCCTTGGGACAAAGAGTTAGATTCATCCTCAAAACCATTTCATGATCCACATAATTGCCGATGGCACCGCTGTCGACGTAAGCTTCAATTGCATGTAATCGATCCGGATTATCAGGGCTAATGAGGACCATAGGTATCACGAAATGCGAGGTCACGGAACTGGTTTTCACGCTCGGCAAGAGGACCTCTATTCTTGTCGGGCGAGGTCGTTTCCCTGCTCAGTGTTTGTAGCTTTGGTAACTGCAGCTCCTACTGCCTTCTTGGCAGGTTTCACCGGACAGTCTCGAAGAAAGTGCCCTGAGTTTCCGCAATAGAGGCATAATTGCAACTGTTTTCTCCTTTCCCGCTCCTTTTGTGTTAGAGGACCTTTCAGACCCCCTATTTGCATGGGTTCCCCGGAGTCTACTCCTTTGGAAGGAGTTGGCGGTTTGGAAAATACTCGAGCATCAAACTTGGAACGATCGGCCTTCCTGTTCTGCAGTCTGTGATCTATTTGAACGACTAAGTCTATATAGTCCGAACAATCTTGTGGGGGATTCACTACTTGGGCTAACACATCTTTGAGCTCTCCACGTAGACCTCTATAAAACAGCGTAATCCTTTTGTCCTCAGGCCATTGAGTTTCCACTATCAGTCTGTTGAAAGACGCAATATAAGCCAAAAGGTCTTGATTACCTTGTCGCAACAAAGAAGCTCATTGTCCAAGGCCTGCCCCTGTGAATGTCTTGCGAACAGTTTTTCCATACTGAGCTGAAAAGCTTGAAAATCATGGAGGACCGGATCATCTTGATTTACTAGAGGGATCGACCAGTCTGCCGCATTGCCACTAAGGTACGAAAGCACGAAAGCTACTTTAGCTTGATCAGTTGGAAAGGCTGCTGGCCGGCATAAGAAATGCAACCGGCACTGATTGATAAATACTGCAAACCTCTTTGGGTCACCAGAAAATCGTTCGGGCGGAGCCAGAGGTACATTCCTAGGTAGGTTGATCTGCACTGGATTCATAGAGGATGTAGAAGGAAGATTTCCCCCAGATGCGGGTAACGGGGTCTGTCCGGCTTGTGACTGTAGCAATTGTCTAGCGAGATCATCTGTTCGCTCCTTGGAAATAATCAGTTCCCTTCTTAGAGCGTTTGTTTCCTGACGGGCTGCATGCACTTCTGCCCTTAGTTCCCCAAGTAACTGGGCTAGCTGGTCGGTATCCGAGGTTTCCATAGCGCCTGGACGGGAGTTTTGTGGTAGGCTTTGCGTTCTGTAACGCTCACCTGATTCCCGTAGAGGCGCCGGTCTTGACTGGGCGTATACCGTATCTGCAAAGGTGATGTGTAACACACGGCTGGCTCTTTGGGCTGGACCTCTGTGCACTGTATGTCTTGAAGGGTAAGATGTCTGCAGATAGAAAATATGGGATTAAGGAACTGGGTTATTGAATGTCTCTCTCTTCTTCCCTTTCTCTTCTCCTGTAGAACCCCAAAGGTTAACGCTCTCACCTTAGGTAAGTGAACGCCGTGCTCTCCGTCTGCCTCGGGGCAGGGTGCTGTAACCAGTTTCTTCACTGGATAAGGGGAGCAGACCTCTTGACTTCAGAGGACTGCTGTCCGTCGTTTACTGCACGAACGGTAAGTTTCGAGTAATTCTAATGTCTTTAAAGTCTTTAGTAATGATGTTTCTTGTTTTGCAGGGTTCCGGCGATGGCGGATGACGGGCTGAAGTGAGTTGAAGATGGAGCCCGTGTGATGAATAGAAGCGCCTGGAAGCACGTAAGTAAGCGCTTGTTGCCTGCTTCACGATGCGCTCTAACTGTCTTTTTATTTTGCAGGTACAAGTTCGGAGCGGCTGCAGGGTGCCGGAATACCCACTGGGTTAGATGTGGAAAGGAGTAATGGCACGTGAGTATTAAAGTTCCCCAATGTCTTTAAACACACCTTGTTTTATCTTTCAGATGCGGGATGCAGCGCCGAAGGCCTCCGGAGCGGGCGAAGAGTTGGTAAGCTTTTGTCTTTCAGGTGCCGGAATGCAGCACGAGGCGTTGGTGACAGCCGATGGACCAGGTAAGTGAAGAGCTGTCACTGAAGACCGTAATGCTAACCTGTTCTTTCTTGTCTTTATAGGTGTTGCTGAAGACTGGATTCAGGATGGTAAGCCTTTTTCCTTAGGCCCAGGATCAGATGCAGAAGACACGATGAGCGTTCTGCTGCAGAGGATGCAGAATACACGATGAGCGTTCTGCTGCAGAGGATGCAGAATAACGCAAAGCAAGATTCATCCATCGGGTGTGGTTTAAATAGCCTCCTGTAGTGCTTAGGTGTCTCCTTCCACAGCCACGCCTAGGTAAGAAAAGAGTTCCTGCTTTCCAGAAGAGTTCCAGTGTTCTGAATCTAGGGAGTGGCTCCTGCCCCACCCAACAGGAAAAGTAGTTCCAAACAGAAGAGGATCAGAGGCTCAACTGGCAGGCAAGTAAGCAGCATGGTCTGCTGCAGGTAAGTCCACCCAAGCGTTATGAGCCCGGCGCTTCCAGCGCTGGGACTGGGCATATTTATGAGCCTGGTGCCACTGGCGCCAGGACTGGGTCCAAAAGGTCCCAATTGGGACTGGTTGGCACTCGGAACCTGGGTTATGGATCTGCTTCCAAGGGAGTTGGGAAAACCCTGACCTTTTGGAAGCAGAGATCATGACAAATATAGAGGATCTGCGGATGACGCTCTATACTTAGCTGTCAACCTTTTACTGACTGCAGGGATGACATCGGGTGTTTCCCAGTTAGTAGTTACCCTTTCGTGCAAAGCCCTCTGAAAAGGGACAATAGGTTCCTCCTGTGGTCCCTTATCAAGTATATCCGTAAGGTTATCCTGTTCATACACTGGTGTAGGCCTAGACCAACCCGAGTATTCCATCACCCTATTCATGAGCATTCTATAATTGCTCTCTGCATTGTCTACTGTATCAGGCTTACCAGTGTCAATCCCACTTGCTTCATGTAGGGAGTCCTGAGGATGTTTCAATCTGGACTCTTCTGAGACCAGTTCCTCTGTAATAGGAGGTCTACCATATTCCAAACCAAAGAGTCTCTCTTCATCAGAATGTTCACTCTCCGCAGAAAAAGTGGAAACCGTCGATTTGGATGTCATTGGCCTCGATTAAACTGTTACAGGCTTCGATGTCGTCGACAGAATCGACTGGGACGTCGACAGAATCGACAAAAAATTGTCAAAGGAAATGTACCTAACGGCATAGAGGGGGCTGACACTCGAGACGCTGATGAATCTTCCTTTGACAGAGTCGCTGATGGCGTTGATGACTCAGTTTTCGGCTTCGACGACTTCGACTTATGAGTCGATAGTGTCAACGTCATGTGCGTCACAGAAGCTCTGTCTCGACTCGAGGGTTTCACACTCCATCTCTCGAGGAGATTCTTAGGTTGAAGACTTACAGCTTTTTTGTTTAGTGGGCTTTTCACCCTGGGTATCGCCTCTAGGTGTCTTCGAGCAGGGCAAGGCCGCATTCTCAAATACCTTTAACATGCTTTTGCAGAATTCTTCCCATTGTGCTGGGGAACTATGCTTGGTAGGGCATGACTCTCTCCGGTGAGCTGGAGGATGAGGTGGAAGGCGACCTGTGGCACTTTTCCTTGGCATGTTTAGAAGAGGATGAATGGTGGGATCCAGTTCGTGATCTAGACCGGGAGTGTTTTTTATGTCGAGGAGATAAAGGTCTTGACTCATCAGAGGTGCGTTTGTTCAGGGTAATGGACTTTTCAGGCTTACCTCTCTCCAATTTCCCCATGCATTCCCTCAAGCCCTTCGCCGTCATCGACATACAGTCGTCGCACTCCGAACATGGATGCTCTGCCCCAAGGCACCAAAGACACACCCTGTGAGGATCTGTCATGGAAATCTTAGCCCCACAGTCTCTGCATTTTTTTAACCCAGACAGGAGCGTAGATGGAGCCGATGAAGAGGCCATCTCGTATCGAAGATTTGAAGATTTTCTGACAGGAAACTCGAAGAATTTCAATCTTCTCACAGAACCAAGCGTTACGTTCACAAAGCTGTGAAGCGCGGAAAAACGGAACTGAGCAACGGACACTGCGCACGCTACTTACACCCGTGATGATGTCGATGTCGAGACGGAGGCCTCCGAGGGACAGCGACACGCCAGGCATCGGCACGGAGCACCGTCTACTGGGGAAAAAAAATTCCACAGCAGCAGGGTGGATATTAGGAAATATCAAAGATAAGGAATAGGTGGGAGGACACAATCCATTCGAAACAGCCCTCTACAGAGTTTCAAGTTTCTATCTGGCTCTCTCCCAGGGTCTGGCTCACTCCCAAGGTCTAGCTTTCCCCCTGCATCTGGCTCATTTCCAGAGTCTGATTCTTTTCCAGGGTTTACACCTCCCACTTCTCGCCCATCTACAAAGTATAGTGTGCCTTCTCACCAGGGGTTATGGTGTGCTAGTATCTGCAATCTCTCCTGTTCTCTGGCCACTAGGAGTCTTTTCAGCTGTCATGGTCTTGAAATTGTTTCTTGTCTCCAGCTGATGTCTGCACTCATTTCCCTTCTTCCAGAGTTTCGGAGACCGCACCTTCTTTGTACTGCTTAGGTCCGGTGTCTACTCTTTGAGTTGCTGAGTTGGTCAGATGGTTCTTTGCAATGATCTGATTGGGAGTGAGCCTTTTTCATTTAGAAGTTGGGGGCTATTTTGAATGTATGCCATATGCTTCTAGTGCTGTCAGTCTAGCAGGCCTTGCCCCTCTCTGCAGATAAAGGGGTTGAAGCATAGACAATAGCATATTGGAAAACCTCCCTGCCCCATTCAAAAAGTGATATAGCCCTAAATCCAACCTGGAAACACCAACTCGAAATTCAGAGACAAAGCAAGCAAGCGGGCCAGAACAATGCTTCTTCCCTTGTCTCTGAATTTCTAGTTGGTGTTTTTAGATTGGATTTAGGGCCATATCAGTTTTTGAATGGGGCCTGGAGGTTTTCACTGTGCTGCTTTGATTGAGTGAGAAGGAGGCATGATTTGCGTGTGCAGGAAATGTTGAGATGCGTTTTCCCCACTCTAACCAGTGTTTGGTGTACCTCGCGTCTGAAGAGCAGTGCCTGTGGTTCTACTGAAAGCAACTAAGTGGGACTGGATATTGAAGCTATGGAGAGCAGGTTTTCCTGTCCCTTTACCAGGGCTTGGAAATCCCCAGCAATGTCTTGGACGGATGATGCAAGAAGCATCCACTCCATCATTAAAATAAGAGCATTAAACTAAGAGTACAACACTGCAGGTATGTGCAGGGACTCTGCGAAATCCTGCATGTACCAACTACGGTTAGTGTCTCACAGAGTGGGGCATCCCTGATCCCCCAGGACTCCTCATTTTCCCAAAGAGGTAAGCTCACACAATAGGACTCTCACAGGCCGCTTTGGTGCAAGTCCCACACCTCTAGTCCCCAAAAGAATTAGTAGCCTTGAACAGGACTAAAGTAAACATCGATGTTGTATTGCCTCTTTTGGGTGACTCAACCACAGCCCTAGTGCCTTATGAGGTATTTTAGAGGTCCTAAAATCACCATATCTTGCTTAAGTAAACCAGACTGAAAGGCAATATCATCTACTAGCCAATAAAGTAATAGAAACAAAAAAATACAGGGTTAAGAATATTTCACATAACAAAGTAGCTTGGAAAGGACACTTGCAAGTCAGTAACAGTGCGCATTCTACCGCTCTGTAAAACACCATCAGTGAGAAAAGTATGAATATTAGCAGTATGACCATGGAGAAGAGCATTTTCTATTTTCCACTAAACAGCATAGTAGCTACAAGACCAATATCTAATAAGTAGAATCTGAGCAATACTCACATGGTTGATATTTCCATTAAAATAGGTTGCTGTGGAAATAAGAAGGAAGATGCTTAGTATTGGTCATGAATTGATTGCCCCACTTTCGTTTAATGAGACATCTCAGGCGTAGCTATGTATTTATCATTCTCCACCACACCCAAGAGCCCCCAACTGATTTTCCTTATGGCACTGTCCCTGTATACTGCTTTCTGCTTGCTATGAACCTGCAGCTTGGTCCATGTTTCTAGTGTTAGAACCTTCCTCTGTGATCAAAGGCCTCCAACTTCAATATAGTCTCCATTTCCTAGCATTTTATCGGCCATCTTCCTTCCATATTCTCTATCTTTCCACCCAGTAGAGAAGCAATGAGACATGCAGAAAGAATGGATAGCTTGGGACACAAGGAAATAGTGTGGTACTTTCGAGTACATGAGCAGCTTTTGGTATCCAGAGAGAAAGAGACAGAACAAGAAGATCTACATAAGCAGCTTGGCAGCAGGAGCAGCACAAAAGTGTTTGGTATAAAGACAAAGATGTGTATTTACTGTCAGTGTGAGTTGTGGGAGAGGTATGCTCCCCACACAAAATCTCAATGGATAAACGCTACATAAGCATCACAATCCGGCGCTCAAAATTAAGATTGGATAAGCAGGTGCTAAAAGCAGTTCATAGGTCTCCAGCATTAACCAGTGGACAGGAGCTACTTGGGGGAACTGGAGCTAGTACATAACATTCTGCAAATCTAAATTACACACAAGATAGAAACATAACATTTTGTCCTTTATTTATAACCCCTTATGCTTTAAATGGCCTATCAATGGGTTCTAATGTTTATTTATAGGCTGTCCAAAACGCACAGAGTTAAATTCACATAGGTGTGTTTGTTTGGCGTCAGTTGGCCTGGGGAGCCAAAAGTAGCTCCAGGTAGCTGTTGGTGTCGAGCTAGCCAAGCTCTTTTAGGCTACAAGCAGGAGCTAAATAGGTCCCAGCTCCACTCAATCTCAATTTCGAGCCCTGAAATTACTGGGTCTATGCAATAGCATTTGGGGAATTCATACCAACCTTTGCCTGAACTAACTTCTTACTCACAATCCGGCAATACTACACTGCTTGCAACCCAGATCTTTGGTAACAAGATGGTGTGGCATGGCACGATAGGGACTCTCAGCCAAACAGATGGGTAAGAAACACAGGCAAACACTACACGAGCAGCGCAACCACTGGGGAAGTGGGGCATTGGTCCCTTGCATGAAACACTTTTTAAAGGTAGCAGCCCCTATTGTCCTGCCATGTTTTAAGTTCAGACTTCAACATTACATCTGTTTGCAGCATTGGTGATACAGTGCGGATTCCACAGTTGTTGCACATAACAACTCAGCACCTATATATTCATGCAGTGGACCCCTCGGACCAATACAGTAAATACAGACTTCAAAATGTGCACACCAATAGTCACTGGCTTGTAATAATTAAGTTTGGCGAGTAAGAAGAACAAGTTACTTACCCCTGGTAACGGTCTTTCAACTGGATGTTCCTCCAACGTATTCCTCATCTTTGACATGTAATTTCCAGCTTAGGCTGCTTCTGAAAACTTTTTTCGGCAGAGGGCGCCCTGCGTCAAGTCGATGTCCCTCGAAGGCCTCCATCGAGGGTGGCGTCATCAGATGTTATAAATAGCACGCACAGTGCCTGTTGGCCTCAGTTCTGGTTTGCCCCCCCTCTTTGTGTATCAGAAGTGCCCATAAGCATGGGCATGACAGTACTCAGCCTTGTGGGAACGAAAGCTGTAATGGCAAGGGAAATTCAAAAGAGGGGTAAGGTTGGCAGGGCGATGAGGAATACGTTGGAGGAACATCCAGTCGAAAGAACGTTTCCAAATTCCTCATCTTTGACAGACTCCCAAAGCAGTATCCATGATAGGAGGAGGATGCAGAATTTAGACATGCTGAATTTTCAAAGGGCAGAATAAAGGACTGCCTTGCCAAAAACAACATCCTGAGCATGGGATGAGTATCCAGAGAGTATAGCTTGGTAAAGGTGTGTATGGATGACCACGTTGCAGCATCACAAATGTTCTTAATAGGAACACTTCTCTGCAGGGCAGACGAAGTAACCATGCATCTGGTGGAATGAGCACGTAAACCCTCGGGCGTGTCCTTGCCTGCCAGACTGTAGCATTCCGGAATAGCTAGGATGATCCACCTAGACAAGGTCAGTTTGGAAAAAGCCTGGCCTAGTTTGGCCTAGTCTGTGTCCTGTACGCCCTACAAAGAGTTGGTCATCCAATCTCAATTTGGACATCCTGGAAACATAAAAGCTTATGCTCTCCCAGGGTCCAACCGATACAGCCTTTCCTTGTCCTTACTAGGAAGCGGAGGAGAATAGAATGCTGGTAGCACAATCCTTTGCCTTAGGTGAAACTCTGAAACCCTTAGGCAAATAGGAGGGTATCATCCTCTAAACAACCCTGTCTTTGTGGAAGATAGTAAAGGGTGGCTTGGAAGAAAGCGCTTGCAACTCGCTCACTCTTCTTGCAGATGTAAGAGCAACAAACAGGATGATCTTCAAGGTCAACAACCTCAAAGGACACGAGTGCAATGGTTCAAAAGGAGAACCCATCAGGAACTTTAAAACCAGGTTGAGGTCCCATGCCAGAACCTGGAATGTAGAAAGTGTGATCACATTTGTGAGCCCTTTTAGAAACTGAGTGACCAGAGGGATCTTAAAATAGGAGCATTCCTCTGAAGAGCACTTAAAAATTGAAAGCGCTGCCAGGTATCCCTTAATGGTACCAACCTGTAAACCTTTGTGTGCCAAAGAGAGCAGAAAAGATAGAGCATCTGGTGTTGTACACCGAATAGGATCAACATTCCGGTCTTTGCACCAGTCATAAAATGTATTCCAATGGCAACGGTACAGAGACTTTGTTGCTGACCTTCTAGCCGAAAGCAACACCTCCATCACGTCATCCAGAAGGTCCCAATCCTTATACCTCAACCTTTCAGAAACCAATCGTGAAGGTTGAGAGTATTAACATCTGGATGGAGAACCTGACCCTCCTCTCGCAAGAGAAGATTCTCCCTTAGCGGAAGACGTATCGGAGGACAGATGGACATGTCGATAAGGTTCGGGTACCACGCACTCCTGGCCCAATACGGGGCAATGAGGATCATGCGGTTCCTCAACCTCCGGATTACTTGAGGCATTACGGGGACTGGAGGAAACCCGTACAGTAGGGGGAAATTCCAATCCACCACAAACGCATCTCGTAGAGCACCTCTCGGGGCAAATTCCCTTGAGCAGTACAGCGTGCACTTCCGGTTGATACCGGTCACAAACAGATCCACTTAAGCGGTTCCCCAAAGGGCGAAGATCTCTTGAAGAACTTCCTGAGCTAGTTCCCAGTCATGGGAGACTGTGCTCTGCCTGCTCAGATCGACCGCTGCGTGTTCTCATCGGCCAGGTGATCCGCCGACAGGGAGATTCCTTCTTGTATAGCCCAGTACCAGAGCTGCATTGCCTCTCTGCACAGTGGTAGTGACCCTACGCCTCCCCTCTTGTTGAGGTAGTGCATGGCCACTGTATTGTCCGGCATGATCAGGAAATGTTTTCCCTGTACAGATGGCAGAAAAGCCTTCAGCGCTAGTCTGATTGCCCTCAGCTCCAAAAGATTGATGTCAGTCAAATCGTTGGCATTAGCTCTCCACCCAGAGTGAGGCATCCGTCACTGCAGTGATCTCGGGCCATGGTTCCGAAAAGTGTTCCCCCTTCAGAACATTGTCCTTGCAGGCCCACCACAGAAGATCCTGGGAGGCTCTGGTCAGAATCTGGAGACGGTCTGACATCCGTCCCGAGAACTGGGACCATTGCGATCGGAGAGCCCATTGAAGGGATCTCATCCTTAAGCGGGCCTCTGGCACCGGGAAAAAAATGCAGGATGCCTTGAGGCCGAGCAACCTCAAGAACTCGAAGGCTGGAAGATACTGGGCATTCTGGAATTTTGTCAGCATCTGAAGAATGTTTTCAGCCCTCACCTTGGGTGGCGAGCACCTTCCCAAGGAAGTGTCTAAAACAGTCCCGATGTACAGGAGCTGTTGGGAAGGTGTCATATGGGACTTCTTGAAATTGAGGGAGAAGCCCAGTCTGTGAAGAGTGTGGCAGGTAAAGTTGAGATGATCCAGAGCTTGTTCGGGTGAATGTGCCCTGAACAGCCAATCGTCCAGGAAAGGGTAGACGTGAGCTGCCACCACCACCATCATCAGCTTGTTGAAAACCCTTGGGGCGGAGGTCAACCCGAATGGCAGGACCCGATACAGAGTGCGAGCCACCAACGCAGAACCTCAGGTATTTCCTGTGCTTGAGATGGATTGGCACATGAAAATAAGCATCCTGAAGGTCCAATGACACAAACCAATCCTGAAGTTGGAGGGCCTGAAGGATCTAGGAAAGAGTGACCATCTTGAATTTGTCCATCCTTAGGAACTTGTTCAAGTATCTCAAGTCCAAGATGGGTCTCAGTCCCCCGTCTTTCTTGGGAATAAAAGAATATGGGGAATACCAACCATTGTTTCTCTACGCTACATGCACTGGTTCTATAGCGCCTTTCTCTAGCAGGATTAAAATTTCCTGCACTAGGAGCGGATCCGAATCCTCAGTGTTTCCCCGGTGGATTGACTTTCGGCTTTTTGACAAAGGGAAGGCAGTAAGCCGCGGGCTAGTGTGTCCAGAGCCCATGCATCTGAAGTAATGGCTCGCCATTCTTCGAGATGCTGAGACAGCCTGCCCCCCACTGGTGAGCTGTGACTGAAGCCTTCAGAGCAGTTTTGAAGCAGCAGCAGCTGGGGCCGATGGTACAGAGCCTGCTGCTGGAGCTGACCTGGCATCTCTACCTCGTCCACCACGAGGGAACTTACATTGGCCCCTTTGACTGGCCATTCCTCTCGCCTTTCCAATTGAGGAGTAATAACGAAAAGATCTACCCTCCATGGTTGTCCACTAGCACGAAAAGGCTGAGGCTGCCTAACGGCAGCACCTAAAGGCTTGGCGGCCGCCTTACTTAGAGGTCTGCAACTTCTCAAGGCTCTCGTCAGCTTGGCAGCCAAAAAGATGAGACCTGTTAAATGGCATGTTGAGAAGGCAAACATGCACATCTGGTGAAAAACCCGACTTCCGCAACCACGCAAACCTGCGTATCACGGTGCTCGTGGCCATGGATCTGCTAATCCTATCCGCAGAATCCAATCCAGACTGGAAGGACTCACACATGGCCTCTTTGCCGTCCTGAACAATAGCTAGGAAGCCGTCCCTCACTTCCCCTTTTGGAATGTGCTCAGCCGCCATGGAGATGCACTCCCACAGAGTGTAAGAAGGTTTAGCAAGGTGAAGTTGGTTGATTTCAATGCCATATTCCCCACCGAAAATACCTTCCGCGCCCATCCATCTAAGCGCTTATCGTCCCCATCAGGAGGGATGGTAGGATACGCTGCCTGCTTCGAGGTAGCCATAGCTGCCTGGACCACCAGACTCTCAGGAGTGGGGTGATGCGACAGATAGACGGGGTCGCTACTGGAGGGACAGTGTTTTCTTCTCATAGATTTGTCCACTGCCAGATTAGTCACTGGGGTCTCCAAATTGCTGGCCACCCTTTTCTGAAGAGCCACATGGAATGGTAAAACAGGATCCGTAGGCGGACCCCTGTCCAAAATATCAGTAACATCATCCTGATCATAAGGGGCTGGAGGTCTGGACCAGCCCAGGTACTCCACCACCTTAGACATAAGGTGCCTATATAAAGAGTCGGCATGCTCCCCAGGTCAGGCCTGTCTAACTGAAGCTCACGAGACGTATCGATCCCACTTGCGTTATGCAAAGTGTCACACAGGTCTTGCTTCCTGCTTTCCTCTGAAATTAGGCTCTCCGGCACATTAGGAGTTCCAAACTGGAGCCCAAAGTGTACCTCATCCTCCTCCACCCATTTTCTCCGGCATGGAGGTCAGAGGTTTTGAATGCATCGAAGGTGTCGATTTAGCCAAAACCTTCCTAGGAGGAGCAAATGGTTCCAGGGGCTGAGCCGGTAAACTAGGCACCACAAGAGTCAACGGCTTTGGCGTCGACAACAGTGCCGAAGGCCTGGCAGTCGCCGAAGCCGCAACTGGCACCAACAACAGCGCTGAGGGCTTCGAAGGCCTCGGCGAAGATGGAGACCGTGACTTCTCCCTCTGTTTCGAGTGCTCCTTCGATCCCTTGTCTCAAGACCTTGAGGCCTCCCGATGGGGATCAGGCCGAGTACCCGGGCTCGAAGGCGTGCGAGTATCAGGCCGAGACCGCCTCTTGCCGACTTCCACAGAAGGCGCGGATGGAGCCTTGCCCTGTCTCTCAAAAATCTTAAGCATCTCCATCCGGAAAGCTTCCCACTACACCAGTGTTGATGACTTGGACGGGCATGTCACCCTCTCGGGGGGTACTGCCTGGCGAAGACGAGGAAAGCGACCGGTGGTGCCTTCGATTGAACCGCCTCGACGAGGAGTGGCGGGAACCACTACGAGACTGTGAGCGCTTGGACTTCTTCCAAAGAGCAGAGTCTCCCCTCGACTCATCGGTCGAAGCCCCAGCCGGTCAGGATTTACGGGGCTTAGATACCTTTCCTACCTGCAATTTTCCCTTTCCTTCCCACAATGCCTGCCCCGTTATGGCTTGGCATTTGGAACAAGTATCCGTCTCATGGCCCTCGCCCAGGAACCACAGACAGACGCAATGCAGATCCGTGATCGACATCATGGAGTTGCACTCCTTACACTTTTTGAACCCGGAACGAGGAGTCGTCGGTGTAGAAGATGAAAGTAACAGTACTTCAGAAGTACGAGGCATGCTGAGTTTCACGAAGCAAACACGTTTGAGGAAAAACAGAACTGAGGCCAACAGGCGTTGTGCGTGCTACTTCTAACAACCGATGACGTCTCCCTTGACGGAGACCATCAAGGGACATCGACTCGATGCCATCAGCGTAAGGCGCCCTCTGCCGAAAAAGGTTTCCGGAACATGTCAAAGATCAGGAATACGTTGGAGGACACAATCCATTCAAAATGGTGTGCTGTATATATGTGGAGAATTGAGGGGTCAAGTAACTTCATACCTGGCTAGTAGCTTGCAACATGACTACTGTTTCTTTGGTTGATGGATCTTTTTCTCCTGATTCTACCCAACTAAAATGTATTGAAAATCGAAGTCATGAAATATATTCAGATATTTTATTTAATTTATTGGACATGTGTATGGTGCCTATTTACAAGTGTTTCCAGGCACCACAAGACAAGTTGGGGGTGGGGGAGCACACACATAGAAGAGAACTAATACAACAGAACCTACTTTTGGGGGGTGGTCTGGCCCCTGTGTGACTCTTAAGGGAGCAGGCCCCAGTCTCAGCAGCAGTGGGAATGTTGGCACTGGAGGGGGAGTGGGAAGATAGAGGAGAAAAGGAAAGTCTTGGTAGGGTTTCCCGAACTTAAGATCCAGCTCAAGTCTGGGGGGGCGGGGAGGCCGTTCCAGAGGCAAGAACCAGCAGAGGAAAGGGATCTACCTCCTACTTTCTGCTCGGAGAAACATTTGACCTGCTGAGAGTTGGAGCCCTAGTACCGAAGGACTCCAGCAGTATTTAGGGAGAGAGAGCTAGATGTAGAGAGTTCCCCAGCCCTAGATAGCCTTGTGGATGATGCAAAGGATTTTTAATTTGATCCTTGCGGTGCCCGGGAGCCAGTGGAGAGATTTTAGGGCTGGAGAGATGCAGTCCCTGGGCTTGAGGCCAAGGATAAGTCTCACAGTCCTATTCTGGATTAGTTGAAGGGGACGAAGGGAGGAAAGAGGCAGATTGAGGAAAAGGCTGTTGCAGTAGTCCAGCCTGGAGAGAACCAGGGCTCTGGAAACACTGAGCTTCTGGGGGAAGGTGAGGAAAGGTAGAATACCTCTGAGGATGTGGAGCTGAAAGTTGGACTTGTTTGCAAGGTCTCTGATGTGTGGAGAGAAAGATAGAGGAGTCAAAGGTGATCCCAAGGTTTTTTTCCTCACAAAAGGGTAAGGGGAGGGGGCCCAAGGAGGTTGGCGAGATCTCCGTCTTACTGACATGAAGGCAGAGATCATTGGCAGATCACCATGCCTGAATGACAGTCAGGTACGAGAGAGGAGGTAGAGGATGGCAGCTTAAAGGAGAGCTGTCTGTCGTATGCATAACACTTGACATATATAATCCTTTAGCAAAAAAAAAAAAGAAAGTTAGATTCCAAGTCGCTTTCTAAATCTGAGAAATACTAGGGTAGAAAAAAAGTGGGAAAAACGGGTCAGAAGTTGTTTAATGACATTCCACCTTTGCAGTTGTGTGTGGGGATGTGCGTCTCCACTCCTGGTAGAAGGCGGCAAGGAAGGGAATAAATGCAAACTCGCAGGAGACTTTATGACACTCATGGGAATACAGAAAGAATGCAGCTGCTGATCTATTAACAAACTAATCAAGACTGGTCCCGCTATTCCATCTGTAACCTGTATCCCCGGCCTGTAGCCCTCGCTTTTCCTCCCTTTACACCCTTCCATGAGCCTCTTCAATACTTTAGACTAAATAAATCAATTTCAGTGTGCTCAATTACTGTATTTCCTTGTTGTACTGCGCTACTCTGCTTCACAGCTTGATTCATGCTATATAAAACCCAGCACATGCATACATACACATATCCAAACAGCAACTTCAAAAGCAAAACGAAGAGGTTTGGTTGACCCATGATTCGTATTTGGGTGTTCCGCTAATATCTCCAGTTGCTCTTTTGAATAGGCAGAGATTTTTCCAAAGGAAACCCTAAGTGGCCAGAAACAGCCAAACCTACTTTAAACTTGAGCAGTAAAATGAAGGGCCATCCGAGTGACTACAAGAATCAAAACATTTAAAATCTCAGCACTCTATCGCAGAGATGCTTGTAACATTGATTCCAATAACAATAATAGGTAGCCATATTCTTTAGGATTCAATAAATAAGAGTAGATTATTCGTCCATATTAGAGCAGATACTGTTATTATTATGGTATTTACTGAGCACGAGCCTAGCTTCGAGAAGCAATGGAGTGCTTTACAGACTTATACACAGTACAGTTATACAGTTGGGGCTAGGATACAGAGGAGGGGTAACAGCTGTATAGGGCGGCGGGAGGAGAGGGGCGAATGGTGTAAAGACCGGAGGGGGTTATCTGTACTCCTGCCCTCTATAAGGTGGAGTAGAAGTACAGAGCACCCCAGCCAAGGTTCTCTATTGTGGTAGCAATGGACAAGTAATCAAGGCTTAAGCTCCCATGAGGTGATGCGGGCTGGTTCCTAAGTACAGTGTAGTCTGCAAGCCCCCACAAATGAATGTCCACACGGTGGTCGGTCAAAAAACCGAAAATAAAATCTCGAATTACCAAAATCTCGAAAAAAAAAATCTCAAATTATTTATTTATATGTATTTGTGGGTTCAGGTAAGTATAAAAAAAGGTAAAATAAAAAAAAAATGAAAAAAAGGGGGTTGGGGGGAACCCCCCCATTTCGAAATAAAAACGTATAAAAAAAAAAAAATTCGATATTTTTTTTTCCGAGATTTTCAATTCGATATTTTTTTTCCCGAGATTTTTTTTATTCGTTTTTTTGACCATAAACCTGTCCACACACTATGTTATGTGCTAACACAGTTCTTTATATAAAAATAAGGTTCAAAGATATAGACAATTAATAACACACTTTGTACTCTGGCAATTCTAATATGGCAAATATATAGAATGTCTATGTGGTACCACACTTAGCTATAGATTCCTTTAAAATGCATCAACTGCTGACAGTTATAAGGGCATACAAATCATGCAGCAAGGTGTAACAGCATAGATCATAGGAAGGAAGGCAAGCTAGGTCAAACAATGGCAGAATGCGTTCTTTAGCTCCTAAGACACAATTATGATTGAGAATCCCCCCACCTGGGCAACCTGTAATGAAAGTATTAACAAGCCAAGTATGTTAATGTTTAAATAGTCTTATTTCATGGTCAGAAAGTTGAACCACCCCAATGTACCCTGAGATAGAAGTGTTTCTTCAACAGTTCGTTGGCAATGCCCTCGAGAGTGAACTCCCTTTAAAGCAGGAGCCACAGGACGTCGAGATGCTTGACGAAAAGGGGAACACTTGCAGTGATACTGCAGCTTCAAATTTCGCAGGGCTCTTCTACGATCGATTGTGGAGACCTGTGAAGATCAGGTGTTCGGGGCACCTTGATGCAAAGTGTTCAGTGCCGCAAAGAAGACTCAGTGATGGATGTAGGCCCAGCAGCGGGTGTTGGGAAATGCTTCGGCGGTCCTCAGGCCTATCAGTGCTGCAGCCGCAGCACGTATCTGTGCAGCTTCGCCGATTGGGGCTCGACCATGGGCTGGACTTCTGATCTTCACTTCGTCTGTGTCCTCAGGACGTCTGTCGGCTTCTGGTGGCCGGAAACCCACTGGTGGACTTTCGTCGGTAGCCGACGACCTCTACTTTCTCTGGTGGGACAAAGCAGTCGACGGTGATGGCAAGGGAGCCCTTCGTCCAAATGATCTTAGGCAAAGGTGGAGCGTTGCGGCTTCGGTCGTCGACAGCACAGTGTAAAGCTAGCCCCGTCTTTGGGTGACACAACTTGCTTTCAGCGGTCACGGAAATCTTCCGAACACCGGTCGAGGACAATGGACTTCGATGACCTTGATGTCCTGGTGCTTCACTTCAAGATTCTGGGTGGACCCCTTCCCCGGTCGACAGCCTTTCGGGACTGACTTCCAGGGTACCTCGATGAAGATCACCTTTTGCACAATGTTCCCTCTTAGCTCGGAGAGAGGTCTGCTAGCCAGGTCCTCTCTCGGATCAGTCTTCGACAGACTCAACAGCTTTTAGATTTCGTCAAAGGAAATGCAGTAGCAATTCTTCTTCTTCCAGCTGAGCTTCAAGCATAAGCAGCTTCAAGTTTCAACCATAGCTTCTGAACAAATTGGGAAGTGAGAGATCCCCAGATATGTTCCTCATTCAGTCTGGCTGAACCAGGCTCAGTCAGCCAGTCAAACAGAAGGGCATTCATGGAGGCAGGCAACCAATCAGGCTCACAGGCATTCATTTCCACCCAGACAATCTTGATTGGGGCAAGCATCCAGCCTTTCAGCACACCACACTACATTCATGCCAGTTTCAGGCAGGGCTGTCTCTTTCAATGTCACAACACAGAAACCAGACACCCATAACATGGAATGCATATTGGTCACACACTCCATTCTCCCAGGTCCCACTTCAAGGGTGTACCCACAACATACAGTCACTGGGAAAGCTCTAGCCAGTCTGGTCTGGACTTCCCCACAATACCATAAATGGTTCTTCCATCCAAAAGCCAGTCAGGGGAAGGGACAGACAGGGCTTCCAGGACTTTGGGAAAACAAGGTAACGGGCAATAGAAAGCAAGAGGCACCAGGGGCCATCTTGTCTCCTATCAGGAATCCACTGATCCCTATGGCAGGGCCTGGGTATCCTAAAATGGAGGATGCTCAGAGCACCTGTCAAATTTAGCATGGAGCTGCCACCAGCCCATACCCTGCTCTGTGGGCAACACATTGGTGCCCAAAACCTACACTAGGGGTACATCGGTGCCATAAGGGTCTCTGTTCAACACAACCAAAAAGAGGAAGAGATGTACTGCCAGGAGTCCCAACTGGACTCCTGAGCAACACAGAACACACATAAGGGAGTACAGGACAAGGACATGGATTTCGAATGCATTTACAGCATCACAGACGGCCTCTAGCGAGTAGGTGGCGCAGGGGGCGACGTGATGGCCTAGGTCACCGATATTATACTCATTCTGGCAAAATGTCCTCGAACTACAGTCAACAGTGAAGAACAAATGATTTACCCCTGGTAATGTTCTTTCGATTGGATGTTCCTCCCACGGATTCCTCATCTTTGATACCTCCTTCCAGCGCCAGCTGCTTCGGCAATTTATTTCTTCCAGTAGAGGGTGCTATGCATCGCCGTCGACTCGTGGCCCTCAACGGCCTCCGTCCACCCGAGTAAGACGTCACCATCTTGCACATACTGCACCCATTACTTCAGTGGATCTGTGTGAAATTGACTGCGGCCGATTTTCCTGCGACCGAAATGTTTGCATGGGAAATGCATGAATACAAAATGTTCGTACATTTCCCATGCGAACATACAGAGGTGTGTAGTATAGTGAGCGGAATGCTTTGGGGGTCACCCCTGCAGCCCCCGTTTCTATTTTTTGTTCTGACGGGGGGCTGGCGGATTGTCCCCCGCAATCCTGTCACTGTAGGCCCCCCATCCTTTTTTCATTTATTTTTTTTACCGACCCCACCAAAACACCGAAACACATACCACGAAAAGTTCGAACTTTCAGTAATTAGAAGTTTTCGTGGTGTGTGTTTTAGGTTATTTTGGTGGGGTCGGTAGTTTTAATTTGGACATTTCGTCCTAACCCACTTCAGTTCTAGCTTTCCCTATCTTCAAGAGCACATATATTTGCGACGTCAAGAAGACCAGACTGTAATGGTGAGGCAGGTGTAATATACGGAAATTCTACTGAGGGGCAGGATGGGAGGGGCGATGAAGAATACGTGGGAGGAACATCCAGTTGAAAGAACATTACCAGTTCTTCGAATGGATTGTGTTCGCCCACGTATTCCTCATCTTTGATACACTCTCAAAGCAGTATGGGTGGGAATAAGAGTAACGCTGTGTCCTGACGCAGAGTCCAGGCAATAATATTTTGTATGCAGAGGCCCAAGTAGCAGCCGCACAGATGTCTTGTACCGGTACACCTCTCTGCAAAGCCGATGAAGTGGCCACACCCCTAGTTGAGTGTGCTAGGAAGCCAGTAGGAATGTCTTAGCTGCTAAATAGTAGCATTCTGATGCACATAGTATAATCCAGCGGAATAAGGTTTGCTTGGTCACAGCTAGTACTAATCTATGACCTGTGTAACCCACAAAAAGTTGGTCACCTTGTCTCAGTTCAGCCAACCTGGAGATGTAAAAACTGAAAGACCTCCAAGGATCAAGACCATGAAGCCTCTCTTCCTCCTTGGAGGCATGCAGTGGCAGGTAGGAAGTACAACTGTTTAGCTCTGCACCAGCTGCAAAACATGTTCCAATGGCAGCGGTACAGAGACTTTTTTGCTGGTCGTCTAGCTGAAAGCAACACTTCCATTACGTCTTCCAGAAGGTCCCAAATCCTTGCATCTCAAATATTCAGAAACCAGGCGTGAAGGTTGAGAGTCCTGATCTCTGGATGGAGAATACAACCTCCCTCTTGCGAGAGTAGGTTCTCTCTTTTGGGAAGACGAATTGGAGGGCAGATGGATATGTCCAGAAGGTCTGGGTACCACACCCTCCTGACCCAATCAGGATCATGCTTTTCCTAAACTTCCTCAACCTCTTGATATGAGGAATGACGTGGACTGGAGTAAATGTGTACAGGTGTGGAAAGTCCCAGTCCACTATGAACGCGTCTCCTAGAGCTCTGATCTGAGGAAATTCCCAGGAGCAGAACAGGACAAACTTCCTGGTGACCTTGGATGCGAAGAGATGCACTTGAGGGGTTCCCCAAAGGGTGAAGATCTCTTGAAGGACAACCTGAGCTAACTCCCACTCGTGTGAGAACGTGCTCTGCCTGCTCAGAGCGTCCACCGCAGTGTTCTCCTATCCAGCTATGTGAACTGCTGGTAGGGAGATTCTTTCCCAAACCCAGAGCTGCATTGCCCCTCTACACAGCGATAGTGACCCTACACCACCTCTTGTTGAGGTAGTAACATGGTCAGTGCCGTCTTCCATTATCAGGACATTCTTTCCCCGTACAGACCATCAACGCTATTCTGATTGCCCCCAGCTCCAAAAGTTGGATGTGTAGTTTGGACTGATTGTTACCAACGACCGCTGGGAAGCATCCATAACTACCGTTATCTCCGATCATGGTTTCCAGAAAGGTTTTCCTTTCAGTATGTTCTCCTCGCAGGCCCACCACAGTAGATTCTGCGTGACCTTGGTCGGGACCTGAAGAAGGTCTGTCATTCTAACAGAGAACTGAGACCACTGGGACCCAAGAGCCCATTGGAGAGACCTCATCCTCAGACGAGCCTATGGCACCAGGAAAACGCAGGATGCCATGAGGCAGAAAAAAATAAATTGCTGACCATCTGCCGAATGTGTTAAGCCCTCACCTAGGGTGGCAAGGCTTTCCCTGAGGAAGCATCCAGGACCGTTCCAATCAACTGAAACTTTTGAGAAGTTATCATGTGGGACTTCTTGAAATTGAGGGAAGCCCAGTCTGGGGAGAGTGGCAGGTGATGCCGAGATCATCCAGGACATGTTTGGGAGAACGTGCCCTGATCAGTCAATCGTCCAGGTATGGGTAAATGTGAATCCCTCCCCTCCCGAGACTTGCTGCAACTACCGTCATCAACTTGGTGAAAACACTCGGGTCAGTGGCGTGCCTGAATGGTCAGGTACTTCCTGTGCTTGTGATGAATAGGCACATGAAAGTAAGCATCCTTAAGATATAGAGACCCCTCGACGCTCACACCAGAACAAACGCAACCCATTAAGGAAAAAGGCCCAGCACACCTCTTGCAAGGAGAACAAAGTTTTATTTCTACAAAAATAGAAATGTGCCAGCAAAGCACTCTGCTGCCACGGAACGTTCTGGCAAAGTTAGCACGAGCAACACTTTATGAAGGCACACAGCGTCATCAGTGACTTAATCTTTTTCTTCCACATGGGTTCCTCCATTCGCGTCATCAGGCATGAAGCTACGACTAATTGGTAATTATGTGAAGAAAAATAATACATGCTCTCTCTCTAACCTAATGTGCACGTGGTACTGCAGACAAGACTAAGAGGATACTTCAAGGTCATATCATCACACACCCTAGCTCAATTCGACACGTCTGCGCCCATCCAAAGCTCCCCACCCTCGTTTTGGCTATGTTGTTTTATCACTCGCTGCACCTCGCAGCACAAATCATGTGACCTATGATGAAGGCAACTGGTTCCTGCTTTCTGATCTTTGCTATCAATTGAAGGTTTAACAGTTTTATGGTCGGTGGTTTGGGACCGACTGGTACCTTGGAATGCCGGGAGTCCTGGGATGGGGATATCTGGGTGCTATTACTTAGAGTCAGGACAGTAAGAGCTAGGACAGGGAAGTCAGAGGCTTGTGGCCTCCTTCTTATGGGATCGAGCTCTCAACCCCCTCGGGCCTTGCAGGGCGCATTCCTTCTGGGATATGAATGCTGGCAACATGAGCCAATGAAAGGTTTATGAACCTCTGCAGCTCTGGCCTTTCTCACCAGTGCCCATGCTACAACATATTCCCTATTCTAGCATGCATATTTTGTCCATGTGTGTGACTCGCATCACAACGCTAGACCTCGATTTCAATATGGCTGCTACTATCGAAGATGGTGTTTACTTCCCAATGTACCCTAAACCCTAAAGCTACTACATGTACCACCCTTCTGAGCCATAGCCCCTGTCGACACCCGCCTGCCCCCGTAACCTCCCAGAGCCCCTACTACATACGCCCAGGCCTCTGCCACATTCGAAAGCGCTTAGAGGTCTGGGACAAACATCTCCCCTTCCCAACATTCCCCCTTTTCATTAATACTACATTAACAAACTTCATGTGTAATCATTTTGTCCTCCTTTATCCTTCTTTCCCTTTCCAATCTTTCAGCTTCCAAATATGGCGGTGACCCATCCTTTGTTACCCATCCTCTACAGACGGACCGTAAACTTTCCCCTGCTTGTGTAGATAGCTCGGGAGTACAAGTCATATATACACCCCCCCCCACCCCTCTCATCCCCAGCTAAATCTACCCAGCATTCTTTGTAATTCTCTGGGTCTAGTGGGGGGTGCCTGGAGGGTGAAGGCATTGCTCTATTGCAACCACGCATGGTTTGTCTGGGTCATCTTGTTTTGTACCACAAGGTGCCTCCTGTACCCCAATTTAGACCATCATCATTGTGCTACTAGGCACTGTTTTGGTGCAGCATCGAAGCCCAAGTTGGCAGGTGCAGAAGATCACGAACATGGTCATAGGAACCAGCATCTTCATGATAGCCCCATCCAGGATGGTACCCAGGAAAAAAGCCTGTCAAACTAATCAGTCTCTTTTATGCCAGCTTCCGTTTGCATGCGAGTGCCAAGAACGTGCAGGGCCCCTATTATGTTGTTGAGGGACCCGTTTTCTGCATCAATAGGAGGTACGCAAATGCAACATGAATTGCCAATCTTTTTACAGACCCTTCCTTTCATGGCCGTGAGGAGGTCTAGCACATAGCGATTCTGTAGTGTCATAAGCCTGATTGCGTGCATTTCCATCTTGATCGAGTTGGGGCCTTGTTCTGTGTCATTTGCCAGCTAGATCACTTCCCAATGCACGATCTGGAGCCATTTGGCATTTGCAGCAGTTTGCACTCCTGGTAACAGTAACAATGCAATTAAGGTTTCTTCTTTGCTATATAGTCGATGTTCATCTGGTATTTCTTTCAGGATCTGTGCGGAATTTTGAGAAAGATATTTGGACCTTCTTCTCCGCAATCTTTCTTTTTTTTGCCTTCTCTGGGAAGATGCAAAATATAGGCCAATGTTAGCATTGTGATGGAGATGTCATACATTGGTATAGGTGTTGGGGCCGACAAGCCACCTGGTCTCACTATCAAATGTTCTTCAGGGACCACCAGGAGTGCAGAGTGCAACGAAGCCAGCCAGCAGGTGCCCCTCCATGATGGCGGGAAGTGGAGAAATGCCTGCTGGCCGCACACCTAGTAGTTATCCATTACTGCTGCCGTCCCCTTCTTGATATCTGGAATGTATAAGGTCTTGTTGCACCTACAATTGGCTCCCACAAAGACGCTCCCTGCGTTGTAAAAACACAGTTCATATTCTTCCTGTTTTTGCACCTTTACTGGTTTCTCCATCACCTCTATCCACCAACTCATTCCTGTAGCCGCTGCATACGCTATTCACCTTTTGGATCACTTCTTCTCCGAATCCTACTAGTCCTCCCGCCATTTTCTTGCCTCTACTTGCCACAAGCCTTACTCCTTCCAACTTTAAGTACGGTCTTTGCAAGCACTGCACACTTTCCAGGTTTTGGGCACATTGCAGTTGATCAGGATCCGCTACTTCGCGTTGCGCGCTTCATGCCTGGAAAGTGTTTGCAGCCTGCACAAAGTCAGATTTAGTAAACATTGAGCCTCCAAAATCAGAGTTTCCAGTGGCATTAATACCTTGGGTGCTCCTGAGTGTATGCTATCAGGGAGCAAACATAACAGCTCCGATTATTATATCTAACCCGAGCCCTCAGTACTGAACCCTGCTAATTTTTCTTTTAAAACCTTTTGGAACATTGCAATGTCAGTCACTAGGAGAGAAACTATCATTTGTAAATCAGAAAGTACAGAAAAAATGAGATCAGTAAATTTGTAAGCTTCCCCATACGCTGGTGGGTCAATGCGTGTATCATTAACATATACATTAGGCCGTATACCATGGGCCGGTGTATAATTCACTTCACTTGTTTCGTTTAATACAGATGCATTTATAGGAGTGTATGTTGAAGACCCAAAGGTCTTTCGCCACCGAGTACACAGTGGCGGAAGTCACAGGAACTATATAGTGGGTTAGTAAGCACCAGGATTGCTAACAGTACTACACAGAAGACTACGAAGATGTCGGATGAAAGAGTTCTAGCTTACAGTGATGATTATGCTGCAGCACTTATGAAAGTGAACGATCTCGATTATAAACACCAGCCATCTTGAAAAGAATCAACAACCAAAGGATTGGGTTGAATTGGTACAACATAAACAGCTAATTCGGACAAAACTTCATGAAGCAATCATGTTGGAGTATCTGAAGAATAAAGCACTCCCACAGGGCCTACTGGTCCACAATGAACCTCGATTATTCCTAGACAACGAGAAGTTTCGAATATAGTGGAGCTACATCATGAATCGATGTGCAGGGATTGGCTCATCCTCATTATAGATACGGCCAAAGAAACTTGTGAAAAAAAAAAAATCGAGATTGACTTAAAGAAAATAGAAAAGGACATGAAAAACCTTGTATCCCTAGACAATTATAAGAAAAGAATCGAGAAGATTGAAAAAGAAATGAGCTTCAAAACACTAAAACACAAGAAAGAATCCAGAGCCTCAAAAAGGACCTAGCCCGTTTCAGTCATGAACGATCATTCCGATATGTTAAAGACGACTACAAGAACAACTTCCAACAACAAGCAGGCCCGAGCAAACCCAATAGACGTGTAAGACATAGAGGGACATCGTACAGTACGAGTAACGATAGTAGTGACCTAGACGATGCAGGAGAAGGCACATCAACTAATAAGACACCTATGCGAGGCTGAGGCAAACAAAACCGACAAGGGAGTAACAGACGTAGACCATCAACACTACCTTTTTGATACCGAGGCCAGCTCAGAGGCAACTGGGATGAAGACAGACGCCAGACAAGGAGCGGGAATCACTTCTAGTCAACATCTCCAACTATATTCCAATGAAAATGCAAGAACAGGTCTTAAACAAAGGCTTAGGATTTGTCATTACAAAAGAACAGGACCCAGATAGAGTTTAAAAAGTTAATGAGGAAAATCCACCTGAAAGAATACTTTGAAAAGGACAACAAACCGTGGAATACTCAAGAAGTGGCCACTAACCACAATGGCTTTTGGAATCCATCCACTTTCTGCGCTCCAATACCCAGCCATTCCCCAGAATCACAGGTGTTTGAACACAGAGTACTGGCTGACTTGGCTAAAGAGAAAAACCGAAACCATTCCAAAACCTGTCCCGAATGGAGAGAGAAGCCATGGACTCGCTGGCTAATAACCAGTAGATAATTATCAAAAAAGCAGATAAAGGAGGGGGCATCGTAATTATAAACAGGGAGGACTACGTCAACGAGTGAGGCAACCAACTTAGTAACACCAACTACTATACACAACTGAGAGGACCCAACCAAAGATCTACAGGGGCACATCACAAACAAGGTGGCCCAGGCGCATGAAAGAGGATGCATTTCCAAACAAGAAGCAGAATTCCTCAGGAACAAAAATCCAGCCATACCTACATTTTATTGCCTCCCGGAAATGCACAAAACACTGGACAAATCACCAGGGAGGCCTATTGTGTCGGGCATTAACTCAGTGTTCGAACCACTATCAGAATTCGTAGACCACTACATTAAAGGGCACATAAAGGTAATGAAGTCATACCTTAAAGACACTATGAAAGCCATCAGGCTGTTTGAAAATCTGGACTTCAACTCAGAAACCTTGCTACTCGTAGAGCTTGACATAGTCGCATTATACATGAGCATCCCACAACAAGCGACGATCAACACAGTGGAAGAAATCCTGCCCAGAACTGATGCAGATCCAGTTCCCACTTCCTTCATCCTCTGGTGCATTGATGTTGCACTAAAGAAAAACTATTTTGAAATTGAAGGTACTTTTTATTAGCAAACTGAAGGCACAGCAATGGGCGCAACAATGGCACCAAGGCTAGCCAACCTGTATGTTGAATTCTTCGAGAAAACCCATATTTATGACGACACTAAATCATTTATAAGATACATCAAGAAGTGGACACGGTATATCGACGACATTGTTATCGTTTGGGAGGGCTCTACACAAGACACAACAGAGTTTTTAAACTGGCTCAACTCGATCAATCCTAATCTAAAATTCACAATGACATTGAATAAATAACCAGACGACAAACTTTTTGTATTTGACCATCTTCCACCAAGAAGGCAAACTAACTGTAAAACCATACCACAAACCAACAAATAAGAACTCCCTGTTGGCCTAGACAAGCCATCATGTCAAACATCTTGTCAAACATGATAACCCGGCCTTCACGCAGTTCCTTAGATTAAAAATGAATAGCTCACAGAACACCATTTTTTAAGAAGATACACAGACACTAACAACTAAATTATGAAAAAAAGGTTACCCCAAGAAAATGATTAAGAGGGCCTAAAAGGGACAGCAACAACAACAGGAAAGCCGTCCTCGAAAATAAAAGACCAACCACAAGATGAGACTAGTACGTGTCAGTACGTTCACCGATCCGAGTCTAAAAATCAGAAACGTCAGAGAAACACTGGAGAATTTTTAACACAACCAAGCACCCCATGGAACCACCAGTTTTTGCGTACAAAAAGAGTACCTCGATTGGCAACAGAGTCAGCAGTAGTAAACTCAGACCGGAGCAAATACCCTTAGAGAGCACAACTGCACTGTGGGGGATGGGAAGACATACAGGACACCACCCATGTGGCAACTGCGGGGTGTGAAAAACTGGTGACAAAAAGTAAGGAAGTAGACATCGGAACAAATAAAAAAATGGGAACAAAGGACATTTTCCAACTGCATCACAGACCAAGTGCTTTATTGGATTACCCTACGTCGGAAAAACAAATAGAAAAGTAAAAACCAGAATAATAGAACATCACAGCTGTCTGAAGAACAAAATAGAAAAAGCGCTGATGGTGAAGCATTTTATGGACAAGAACCATGGATACGAGCATTTTACATGGACACTCCTCCAAGTTTTCAAAGGTGACAATTCAGCACATATTGAAAACCTGGTCTTCAAAAAGGAGCAGGCGATTATCTACATCGTAAGAAGCGACACTAGAGGATGAAAGGAGGCCATCGAATGGCAGAAAATAAAAGGCTAACCTGGTCATTAACCAACCCATTAGTCAACCATAATCAACTGACTGGGGACGGAACATGGTAGTTATGCTAGCTCGTCCTGACCAGTGAGCGACCCAAGATACATCCTCTTAACTAACCTTTAATTAACAGTTTCACTTGAGGGGGTATACAGGATGCACCAACTGATTCACTAAAATACCCCACTCTCTTGAAGTGTGGAACATATTCTCCGGTTACCTAATACTACTGCAATCCGTTTTAATAACATCCACGGGGCATAGTAATAATAATCACCCCAGATTAATAGGATTACTACATTGGATGAAAAACCAACACCAAGAACGAACTTTAGGTATCACACACATTCCAACATATTACAGCTGCATACACCAAGATGGCGCCCAACCTGGAGGATCAAATTAACAACATCGAGAACGGACCAGTATACTCTATGTATTGAACGCTCATCTAGCAACCTATGCTTGTTGCCCACAGACACGGCGATAGACACGATGCGCTGCATCCACAGCAGGACGCCAAGAGTCAACTAAGCGATCCCGAACGCAAGGACACGCTTACACCTTGGATCCCTAACCGGCATCGAAGTGAGAAATAATGAAAAATAAGGTAACGCATCAGCAGCTTTCCGCACGCAGACATGAGTACCAATCACAGACCACTAGCGTTATAACGGTCTAAAGCTACTCTGACAGCAGCTTCGTTTTTCCACAGCCGACTGATGTGGTCACAAACGCATAAGAGAAAGCACACATAAAATTAGGATCCGAACAACAACCTAGCGCACACAGAGTATATTGCGCATCAGAAGCCGTAAGTTAGGATTTAATCTTCAATCCTTTATTGTACACCAGATTTTTAAAGGAAACATTGTGGGCCCAGCCGAAATATAATACATTTATCCCAACCTCGTTTGCAGGAGCTCCCCTCAAACTAAAACACTGCATTAAACAACAGAGCCTTGAGGACTTCACTAAATAACACCAGAGAAAGCGAGTAGAAGGCGCTACCAACTTTGGGCCCCCATCCGCGGATTACCCTCACAAGTATACCAATAGGTGGGTACATCAGGTGTGCATCAATTTAACCTCAAAAAAGTGGTTTCTGTTGTAGTATGGGTTTACAACCCTGGTAGCCTTAAATAGGCAGCAGTAAAGGCATATGTTTATGCTTTTCTCCTGAAAAGGCGTGAAAAAGGACACAGTTGGGTCCTCACAACAACTGATAACAGTGTTGATCGCCACCACCGAACTGATTCAGGTAATTCACTACCTACAGAGGTCTTATACTCACATGATGAGCCTGAATAGATTCTTAGCAAATGTGACAGGCCAAGATTATTTACAAAAAACACAGATTGTGAATGATTCCAAACACCGCAGCGAACCAATTTTTATATTAATGTTTGGGTGATGAAACTCCTGATGAATGTTCAACACTAATATTTATTGGAACAGAAACATGTTGAGGTGACAACCTGTGATAGATTACATATTGACGATAGATCAAGAAGATTAATATGCTCATGCACCACTTCTTGTTCTCATGTTAATGAACTAGAAGTCAATCATGTTTAAAATTTGAAGCACATTCATGTGTATGTTGCTACCCACTCCACCATCGCTGAGATTGTAAATGAATGGATTACTTAAAAGTGTTTTAATATATAATTGATTTCTTTATATGTTGTGTTAATGAATAAATCCATTTTAACAGTACTGAATGTTTAACCTAACATCTTTTCAGTGTCCTGACCTGTCAGAACAGTCTATCTCATTGTTATGAGAAGACCCAAAGGGACCATTAGTTAACGAGCCATTTCTGATGTCTGCAGGTCTTTTTCCCCCCCATTTATATGGCCACCCCATATAAAAGTACATCCTAAATAAATGCCTAATCCTAACAGATAGCAAAAAAAACAGCTACACAGTGCATAACACATATACATGGAAGAAAACGCTGTTATTAGAGAATAGTCTTGAAAACGATAATGTCGCTTTTTGTAGATTGAGTTGTTGGACCCATGCACTTCCATTTCGAGGAGAGAGAGGGAGGGAGGGAGAGTGAGCGAGCGAGATGTATCTCTTTGCGCATGCAGTGCGTATCAGCGTTTTAAGGTGTCACCAAGGTAGTTTTGTTGCAGAACTTCATTAAGAAAAAAGAAAATGATGAACATACAAAAAGGGAAGGAACCGTGCATCTGCAGTCCCCTGTATTTCTTTAGGAACAATACCAGGAGGAGAGCGTGTAAGTGCCGCACTCAACGTACACTGTTAGTATTTTACTGAGCTTGGGTGTGGGGAGTGGGGCATGGGGTGCTTTGCGAACATCAGATTGATGCACGCAATACCGCAGCTCCCAAACTTTTACCGCAAGAGTAGCATAGATTACTTCAAAGGGGCTGTTATATCTAGGCCCACTCCACCAGCGGACAAAGTTCTTTACGAAGACAAGATCACCAGGGAAAAGCTGAAGAGAAGGGGACGTTGGTGGAGAGTCCGGTGCAGCGCTTGTCATCTCTTCAGTTCTTGGCGGTACGATCTGTTGAGATACATCTATTGCCTTCGTTAAGGCATATCAGAAAGTGATATGTTATGTTCTTTTTTCTTATAGGGGGGCCTAGCTCATGAGGAACCAATAAATGCTTACAAAAGTACAATTGAACACATGCTACCCTGCCCTTCCACACTATATGGTAGGGTGTCAACCTACAACCAACTGGAGACTCGTTCGAATCCCGGCAAGGCCAACTCAGCCTTTCATCCTTCTGAGGTCGATAAATGAGTACCAACTTCGGTTGGGTGATACTGTATGTAAATATGTACTCTGTAAAGTGCTTTGGATTAAGGTGCTATATAAATAACACATCATCATTATCTCCCGTTCGCTTGATCAAAACTTAAACTATTTGTTTAAAACAAAATGTATTCATAATCCATGATAGAAAAACACATGGATAAAAAAAACAATTAATATAAATTCACAATCCATATCCAAATGGTATCTCTTGAAAGAATGATATTTGTGCAGATAGTAACAGTCTGATTGAATACACTATGGGCCTCATTAGAAGCATGCCGGTCCGGAATCAACGGTGCCGGTAAGCAAAGTACAAGTCTGCCGGGCGGGTGCCCTCCCGCCTGGCAGGTCTGACTTCCCGGGCGGGACAGCATCGGCCCGCAGAGTGTCACAGAAGCACTGGCACCATTATTAGTGGTGCCGGTGCTTCCATGGTCCCCACTCACTCTATGGGAATGGGGAACAACATTTTACCGGTGCCTGACTTCTCGGCTGCCGGGGTTGTAATCCCCCAGCGTTACCGGGAAGACAGGCAGCGGTAAATATTTACAGGTTCAGCGACAACCTACTAGTATCACCGGCACAGTTACCACCAGACCCATAATGAGGCCCTTTGTTGTTCTAAAGATAGTGTGATCAAAACCACTATATCAGTCGACACAATTGGTGTTTCCAGCTCAGAGGTAAACTTTATTCTATTCAGTTTGGATTTTCATCAGCCCCTCTGGGCTCTCTTCAAGACACTTAGTCCAACGCTATGTGGTGCATTTTTCGGCTCTTCTAACATTGAATAGTTTTCCCAAAACTTTAATTGCTTCTTTTGTATCTTGGGCAGTTCAGTGTTACACTTTTCATGGTTAAGTGTTGTGTTTTGTCTTTGTTATTCTTCTTCAGCCCTGTTGGCAGCATAGTCTTGAGTCAACATGGTGTCTCCGCTGCTCAAATAAAATTCCTACAGGTGGAATTCTCAACTATCATGTAAATCAACGCAACTCCTCTTAGTGTAAGAAGTCTAAAGGAACTGCTTCCGAATGTTATTTCCTGATAGCGTTCTCTGTTCGTTAAGGCATGCAAATAACTTACAAACTCTTCCCCTAGTATTGACGCAGCCATGTGAGCATCAGATGCTCTTCAAATTGGAGACAGGGGCTTATGCATGCGCCGTCTTGTTACCAACTCGTGGGGCGATATATGATCCTTACAGGGCTGTGTGCGCATGATAAACAGAGCAAGGGGCAAGCAGTGCACCCAGTTCTTCTTTAACGTGGTGCAAAGCTTTGGCAACTTGCTTTTCAGAAGACCATTTATCCTCTCCACAAGTCTGTTGGCCTGAGGGTGGTAAATTGTGCACATCGGATGCTTGATGCCCAATATTGCGGTCATCTCTGAAGAGTTTAAGGAAGTGCATGCCATTGTCATTACATAGCAGATGTCCCATCGAAGAAAGACCTTTCTGACCAAGAATTTGGCAGCACATTTTGCATCAGGGGGTGCACAAGGACCAGCCTCCACCCACCGTGAGAAGGGACATACAACTATTAAGAAGCGAGACCCTTCACACCTCTCCCCCCCCACCCCCATGTTCACATAATCTATATGCAGTTTGCGGAACGGTGCAGTAGGAAGGGGCAGGGTACCTTGAATAGTTCTTAAAGTATGTCCAGTACTGTATGTCTGACATGTGGTGCAATGAATAACCATGGTACTTAAAGCCTCTTGCAGATTTGGGACAAACCAGTCCTCCTATATGTCTGCAGCAATATGGTGTTTCGATACATGACCGCGACCAGTAGCAATGCGAGCGGCATAACTGCTTTGCCAGATGTTCCCTACCACCATAATAAATCCATAGGGGACTGTTTGCAGCCCCTTTTCACCCATAGGGGATTTTCTTCCTGCAGTACCCAGCCCTGTAGTTCAATTGGTTGTGCAATTGGTAAGGAATTCTAAGAGTCTGGCAACTGCTCTTTGCTCTGTGCTCCTACAGGGTATTCCGAAACATTCAGGACAGGGAGATACACTGCTTATTTCGCCACCACATCCGTGGCAATGTTACCAAGTGAAACCTCGTCTGTGTTGTTAGTAAGGGTGGCGCATTTTACCACCGCCACCAAGGAAGGCTGGGACAGTGTGATCAATCCATCCAACAGTGCTGCATGCATCCCCAGGGACACCTCCGCTCTCATAAATCCCCTACTCTTCTATCGTGCCAGTTCTGCATGCACTATGGTGATAACATAAGCCAAATCAGAATAGATAGTGGCTTTATTTCGGATTCAAAGAGCGTGTGAGCAGTGAACTACTTTGACTGACCTTGTTTTTAGCTGCCATCATCCAGGCACTGCGAGTGCTGCTCTTGCCTGTCCCATAGCGCTTCCTGGAGGAGGCGGAGTCAGTCGGACCACGTGTGTGATCACATGACTGGTAGCGTGTTGAAAACTGCGCTCGAGCCGCCTGAGCGGCGCTTTATTTCAGATTCAAAGAGCGTGTGAGCAGTGAACTACTTTGACTGACCTTGTTTTTAGCTGCCATCATCCAGGCACTGCGAGCGCTGCTCTTGCCTGTCCCATACCGCTTCCTGGAGGAGGCGGAGTCAGTCGGACCACGTGTGTGATCACGTGACTGGTAGCGTGTTGAAAACTGCGCTCGAGCCGCCTGAGCGGCACTTTATTTCGGATTCAAAGAGCGTGTGAGCAGTGAACTACTTTGACTGACCTTGTTTTTAGCTGCCATAATCCAGGCACTGCAAGCGCTGCTCTTGCCTGTCCCATACCGCTTCTTGGAGGAGGCGGAGTCAGTCAGACCACGTGTGTGATCACGTGACTGGTAGCGTGTTGAAAACTACCCTCAACCCACCCTTGCGGCGTTAAGCCCGACGGCGAAAAGCCCACTGGCTGTTGTGCGGCTGTTTGGCGGCGCATTCAGAAGGGAGACTGCAGTGATTAGTCACTTTGATCCCTGAGGCTCTATTATTAACAGTGTTAACGCTCAGGCTCGTGCTAAAAGTAGTGAACCCAATTATATATTGCTAGAACATGAAGATTCTATGATTATATTAAATGCGCTGGTGAGTGAGGGCGAAGCTCTATTCTAATAAATTGCTGACATTTTATTATAAAGTGCTAGGTGCTGGTCACCTTATACCGTGCTAATTCGTATTTTATCAGATTTTGGGTGTAAAGCTAGATTAGTCTCTATCCACCATTGTTTTATCCTGACATTTATCTAGCAGGTTAAGAACTCTGTCTCTTTATTAATACATTGCACAAGAGCTATATCTTGCACTTTAAGTATGGCTAATGGATTGCGTAGCGGGCGGTGCACTGAGGCAATATCGAAAGCTTGTACTGAAACTAAAAATGACTCCTTAGGTCACAAAAGGAGTATTCTTGATAATGAGCTTTTTGATAATAACACTTTAGCTGAGGTAGCTAAAGACGATAATTTGAATCGTAGTGATATTCCAACACAAGCTACCTATTTGGCTCAGATTCATGCCGGCCCAACTGCCACTTTGTACAATTCCATAAAAGAGGAAGTAAATGATGATGCCAGGTTGAGTTTGGGGCGTTGCATAACCCCACTGCTACCTTGCACTTTTAACGAAGACCCGTTTAGGATAACTATGAGGAAAATGGCTGAATTAGATGAACAGGTTAATCAATCCATTAATATGATGACCCCACTTGTTCATAGATCATCTAACAAGGAGATTTTTAAACCAACTTGCAGAAAGGACATCATGAAAACTCACAATGAAATAATAGGCGAAGGAGGCTCTGAAGGGATTTCGCATGCTTTATTGTACTCTCCTGAGCAAATTAAAGAACAAAGAAGGTTCATAAATGATGATCCTGAGGGGAACATATCTGATACATCAATCTCCTAGCCCCCTTCCAGTGATTACAAAAATATTAGATCTTCTCGACAAGGGCCACGAACTTACCCACTTGGAATTAAAGGAATTAAAGGCAATTATGCATTATCTCTGTTCCAAGATGGATAAAATTGAGGGCTTTATAACCGCAATTGATACCCTGAGATCTTTGCAATATGAAATAGGTGGTCAAAGATCAAGAGAGGCTACAAATGAGAGCCATGAGAAAAGTACGCAATGTTCGCTACCTGTTCACCTAGAATGTGACAATTCTAGACAATCACATGGGGTATCATCTGAGCCGCTGAAGTGCAATTGTGAGAATGATCCGAATGAGATTAAAGCATCGATAATCGCATTAAACGATACAATAGTTTCACAACTATTTAATAAAGCACAGCCTTTTGATATGCCGCCTAGTCCTATTGCCAAAGTTGTGATTTTAGATCTGCCAGATAGCCCTTCTGTCTTGTTGGATGAAATCGAAAAACAAAAAAAGGCAGAGATTGAAAATATTCACACCGAAGTAACCCCAACCTTTATGTCTCGCCGGGCTAAAAGGATGCATATGCGTGCTGTGAAAAGACTTGCGAAAAGAAGGAGGGAGGCGAAGGTCATAAAATCAACTTCTATCCTAGAAATTGCAGATGAGGAGCACATTGACTTGGATCAGTTGTCCAAAGAGAGTCAGGACGCCCTCACACCTGCAATTGAAGTAAGAGTGGAAAAAAGAGGTGGAGGCCTTGGCACCTCTTCGGCATTGAAGGAAGACGTGCACACCAATACGGAAATGATAAAAACTAGTATCACACAATTGGCAAAATTAAACTCTCAGAAAACCATAACTTCCAAAACTGTGTCACATCAAAAAATAGCCACGATTATTCCAAAAGACCACTTAACCCAGGAAAAGGAAAATGAAAAGTCTAACACAGATCTCATTATTCAAAGCTCGGCAAAAGCCACCTTAAGTAAATATTTCCCTATAGTAGGCAGATGCTGTACGTCAAAAAGTCAAATTAAACATCAGGACGGAGGAATCAGCGTCCCCCTAAAAACACCTATGAGGAAATCCTATAGTGAGATATGTACTAATATCCCAAATAATCCAACACATGTAAATAATGTATGCATACTGAGTAATGAAATACAATTAGAAGTAGGAAATAGAAATAGTAATAAAATGAATGTAATATGTGATGATTCAATAAGGCTTGAAAATTGTTTATTGGACAAAAAGAAAAATGTAGTGATGGTAAATGGCCAAGGCAAAAAAGCGGAAATGGTTGAGGCACTTCTGAGGACCCAGCCTGGGAATTTATCAATAAATGAAGTAAATAATGTAAATCATATGGGTACCCTTTTTGCCCCGAGCCATATATCTATCCATGGTCCTCCATTAAGAAGGTCCTTATCTGAGAATCAAATTAACATGAATAACTCACATAAGGAATACGATTTATCCAATAGCAAGAGTACATTTTCACTTGAGTCAAATCCCTGTGTGGTTACTAGGGCATCCCCATTAGCTGTAACATTAACAAATACAGGAAAAAACACACCTCCCACTAGGCCACAACAAAGTGAATTGGAAACACAGTACATTATTGGATTTGAGGGGGATGAAAGAATATTGGCGGATAATCGCATTAATCGATCCTATACATTCTCCGTATTCTCAAAAATACCTCAATTGAGAATAATCAAATCTGAAGATATTACAAGGGTTTCTTTGGCAAGTGTAAACAATCACAGGGCTATTTGTTATCTTACCTCTGAGGCTATAATGAAATTTATCTGGTTTAATCGTGAGGAAATAAAAAAGGAGGGTTTGACGCTGTTTACGTTTGATTGTGAGTCGGAGGCTTTAATATTTCTAGAAACACCGGGCAAGGGCATTGAAAAGATCGAAGAAGCAGGTAGGCCTTGTACGCAATCCGAAGCAGGGCTGGATGGAGGAATGTTGGAAATATTGAAATTTGTAGCCAATACAAAAGGACTACCATGGTTGGAACCTATGCTTTCGGCAATCCTATGTCCAAAATTACCTATGCCTGCTGAATAGCCATACAATGATATGAGTATGCAAATTATATCTTGGAATTCTTGCGGACATGTAAACTTAATGAAGTGGCACTCTGCTTTAACCTATGTAGACCAACCAACAATAATAATGGTACAAGAAACGATGAAAACTGAGCCATTTGTGATTCCTGGGTACTTTTTTTACTTCACCTGCAAGGAGATCTCTGCTAGGGCGTCCAACTGGGGGTCTGTTGGTTGGAGTTAAGATATCCTTGCAGGCTCAAGCGGAATTAGTTTGGGAATCTGCCAGTATATTGGGGATCCATTTTACAATACCCTCATTTAGATATTCCTCACTCATGATAATTTCCCTATACTGGAATCCAGCTGCCTTGTCAGTTGACAAGATGTTGGACGAATTAGATGCATGCTTATTATATATGTATCTGGCAGATACCAGACTTGTGAAATCATTATAGGCGGTGACTTTAATTGTGACTGTAGAGATTTGACTGAAACCCATGAACTTAAATCGTCCACTCTTTCTCATAGTAGAGGAGTTAAATTTAGAGAACTCCTCACAGAGTGGGATATGGATTTAATGGTCAGAAATGACATGAATCTTGGAAATACATGGGCAAGAGGAACGATGCATTCAATGATAGATTATATATTTGTATCTCATAATCTTACCATGCATATGGCACCGCTAGTAATAAGACAGATTGAGATAGGAGATAATGCACAACTTTCTACCTTTTTTCAACTGAAATGTCATTCGCTTATGCCAAATATAACCTTGACAGTGGTTGAAACTGATCGTCCTCTGCATTCCATCAGATGGAATCGAGGGACCTGCAACTTTGTTGTTAAACAAATTTCCTCAGAGATTGAGAGGATTAGACGAGCAGGGGGAAATTATGAAAATACATTGTGTATGCATTATTCCGATATAGTTGCCACAGCACTTGAGCGGTCTGGCAAAATACAAAGTAATGTGCAACATACACATTTATATGATCATACATGTAAACTATTAAAAAGGGAGAAGAATAGGGCGCTGAGATATTTAAAGAAAAGCAACTTGGGCATCGAAGATAGCAAGGCAAGGAGGAATAGAATATTATCAGCATATAAACACAATATGAGATCTGCTCGTATTTCAAGATATAACGACGCGAATTGCACATTAATTCGTGCCATTTTGGCTCATGACACACGAGTAATCTGGCGCACCTTGAAAGCTGATAATAAATGTGTGGCATTGTTCTCGTTAAACTGTATTCCTGAGCAGACATGGCAAACATTTATAAAGGTTAAATACCAACTGCCTTGCAAATTTCGTTTTGTCCCAGATGTTTCTCTTGAATATTCTAATATCCCAAGGCTGAAGTGGGACTGCATTGACATTATGTGGGCAATTTCCAGGTTGACATACTCAAAAGCTGCAGGACCTGATGGCCTTCCCCCATGTCTTTGTAAGGCGGATCCCGTGTTGTGGGCAAGTTCGACTCTATCATTAGGTCCGGGGAGGTTCCACCCTCATGGGTAACCGCTAATATAGTACCCATATTTAAAAAGGGTGATCCATCTCGCCCAGAAAATTATCGTCCAATATCATTAATTGATACTGAGGCTAAGATTTTTTCAATCCTTCTCTTAAACGAATTGGAGAAAGTAATTGGGGCCAATGACATGTACTCGAAATAACAAACTGGATTTAGGAAGAGGATGAGCACAACCCTAAACACTTTTATCATGTCCCATGTTATTGCTGGAGCAAAAGAAAAGAATTCTAATCCTGTTTATATAGCAATGATCGATATGAGTTCAGCTTTCGACACGGTTGTCCGCAATTTATTGTGGAAGAAAATGATGAAGATAGGGATTCCAACTGTGTTGATGTATTGGATCATTAAGTTGCACACAAATACATTGTATAGAATAAGAATCTCGCTAGAAGGTGGAACCACTGCCCCCATATGCACAACAATTGGTTTGAAACAGGGTTGTAACCTGGCGGCTACCTTATTTAACTTATACCTATCTGACCTGGGTGAGAACTGGGAAAAAGGGAATTTGTTTTCTGTCAAAGTGGGGAGTATTCACTTGAAATGGATTGCATTCGCTGACGATATCATCTTGTTTGACCCTACCCCGGTAGGACTTCAAACTAAACTCTCATTATTTGAGACTTTTGCAAAAGCTCATAACTTGACACCTAACCCAGCGAAAACTGCCATTATGACCTTTGGAGTTAAATCAAAAAGAGCGAATCTTAGATGGCAAATATTGAATACACAAATTTGTTGTGTGAATAATGCTATCTATCTAGGGTATTATATATCAGCCCTCAACTCCATTAACTCTTGGTCAACTATCATTAGAAATAAAACTCGACCACTACTATCTCAAATGAAAAGGATCTATAGCCAATATTGCAAATTCTCTCTAATCCCGCTAATAGATTTTATGACATTAAAAATTGAAAGTGTCATATTGTATACATTAGATATTTGTCTATGTGACATGACAAGCACGCTTGATAGCTTACAGCTTTGAAATCTGCAATGTTTCTCCCTATGTCAATTCCAAATGCCGTTATTCAACACGAATTGGGGCTGGTTTTACTATCATCTCGTTGGAAATGGAGACAGCTGTCCAATTACGTTAAGATTCATTATCCTCCAACAAATTCATTGTATATCGACTTAAACAAAATGTTGGGTTCTCAAACTCCAAAATCTTTTTTTAACTATCAATTGAAAATGCAACAAATCTTGGACAATGTAAATATAACTGTTGAGGATATACAATATCGTCCTGGTTTTGCTAAGAAAAAACTCTTTGAAATGGATTGGTGTATAACAATTGATTTAATTAAGACCTATGGGCTATATAAAGAATATGGTCTATATGTTAAACAGCGCATTCCACGTTATGATCATGTCTTGTTATTCCCTTGTGAAAATATCCGAAATGTATATATTCGCTTTAGACTGAACCTATACCATACAAGAGAAAGAATTAAGAACTGGGAAATGAATAAATCAAATAATTGTGTGGGATGTCGATTTGTTGAATGCAATGAATCTTATGAAACGTTGAAACACCTTATATTGTATTGTCTGCATTTTAAGAACATAAGGACACTTAAATTGAGGAAATTTGTGGAAATTGAATTTGAGGACTGCCTTGAAGTTTTGTGGTCCAGAATGATGCAGGGATTACACAAACCCTTAATATATGAATTGGCAAGTTTTTGTAAGCACATTGAGAATGAATTAGAGCTATTTTTGTAGTTGCAATGATTGATTACAAAATTTAAAATCTTACAGATAATCATGTAAAGGTTCTACATGAATTGTTATGTATTTTGAACCAAATGCAAATAAAAAAAAAATAAAAAAAATAGATAGTGACGTTGAACCCTTGGACGATAAAAGCATCTCAATGATCGCTATAAGTTCTACTGCTTGGGCCAAACAGTGCATTGGTAACCTCTTTTACACGAATATATCTCATACACCCCCTCACCCAGTCTACTAGGCAGACCACTGCCGCCCCAGTATTCCTCAAGCCTGTGACCTGGTCGATAGCTGCTGACCAGTCAACCAAAGTACACCCTCCTCGAGTGGGCTTTCCCTTGCTTTCCGGATGTAGTCGTCCTCCAACTCAAATGTCACACAGTCATGCATGGCCAAGTCTTCCTCAGTACATTGCTCTCAAAAAGGTGGCAGTATTTACAATTTCACACCTCATAATATGAATGTTCGGCTTGACAGGATAACCTCATACACGGACGCCCGTTGCATAGTCAAAGTTGATTTAGGACGCTCCAAGACGGCGAACACTGCGTGATCTACATACAACGTCACAAACACCCCATGACAATTGTGGAGCTTTTCTCTAGTGCAAATGTAGCTCCAGCAAGCTCTTGTTTGCATGGGAACTGGCCCTGCATTACAGAATCTAGCAGTCTGCTGTAGTAAGCCAATGGATTGTGGCCCATTGTGCTCTTTTGAGTCAATACTGGAGTCATCAACTGGCCGTTGGAGTGGGAAAATAAATACAACTTGTGTGTAATCAGGGGTAGCTAGCACTGGGGCAGTGGAGATCACTTCTTTCATGGCATTAAAGCTGGTGAGCATGTCCTCCGCCCATACAATCTTGCGCACTGAGGCGGTGCGGTCTGGTATAATTTTCTTCCCATGAACAGATATCAGCTGCCCTAAATAGAGCACTTCTTGGAGACAATATTGCAGCTTCGCCTTGTCTACCTTGTACGGATCTATGTGATCACTGCACCGCCCGCACAGTACCCGAGGTAACCTTGTGTGCGCAAAATGCATAGCCCATGCATAAACGCAGCGAGGTACTGCGAATCGGGGGGGAAGGGGTATGGAGAAGGTGTTTTTGAGATCCAACACAGTGAAGTGGGTTGCCTCTTTAGGGATGCTGCACAGCATTGTTGCAAGGTTCTGGACTACAGTAAAGTCTGCCTGGACAATGTAATTTAGGGGCCAGAGGTCCTGGATCATCTCCAACGCCACCCTTTCTGATCATATAGATAGCCGGAATGCATGTGGAGGGTACAATTATTCACTGATTCAGGAGGGCCACAATAGTGTCATGTAAGTCTTCCTCTGCCGCTTTGGACAGCGGGTTTCGCTTGGGGCAACATAGCACCTGGCTTGAGTGTTATCCAAACCAGTGCCACCCCCTGCAGGAGCTCCACATCATGGGTGTTGGTTGGCCATAATCTTTCCGGGGGTGGCTTGCCATGAAGCTGTGAGGAGTGTCTGGGAGGGGCTCCCGGAGCAGATCTGTTCATTGATCCTGCTTAGGTGGTGCATTGCCTAAATCCGTTGCATGTGTCCGAAGTATGAAGGTGTGAAGAGCTCATAGTTGCTGTTTCAGCTGGATTCATGGCCCCAAAGTGTTTCTATGGCGCGAAGAGAGAAGCGAGAGCGGGTCGCAAGATGGCCGCCGACAGGGCCCACACAACGGGGTCTGGAGGAGCTGAGTAAGTGGGACAGAAGAAGAGCGCGCACTCCATTCTGGAGCTGGAGGCCGAACAAGGGTGTTGCAGCAGCACTGGGAGTACTGTATGGAGCGGGAGACGGCTGGTCCGGAGCACCGAAAAGAGGAGAAGACAGGAGCTTCGGAGGACGAGCATCAGTGAAGACGCCGCGATTTTGAGTGCGAGGCTGTGCGGTGCTGACAGAGTGGTGTGCTGCCAGTGATTGGCAGGCCGTTGGTGACCGCAAAACTTCTGGTGGACCTGACACAGAGGGACCAGGCTGGCAAGTGTCGGTTGGTGCCGTGAGCTGACTGAGGCGGGCGGCCCCTCTGAGACCTGCTTACAACACTTGCCAGTTGCACACCCAGTAGCAGATCATTGTTGACCCGCGGGCCAAGAGGCCCCCGCAAGGACCTCGCTACACTGGTAGGGTCGGTGTGCTTTGATGATTCCAGAGGACGGCGGCCGCCCAAGTACCAGTGGGCGGATGCCTGCAGTGGATGCCGGTTCCATGGCACTAGTCTCCTGCACAGCGGAGTGGAACACGGCCTGAGCTCCCCCCTGTTGGGGATAGGGGATTCATACAAAGATGTGCATGGCTGCACCCGGGGAAGTAAATTGACGGGTGGCCACTGCAGGGCGCCTGTGGAGGTTCAGCTGTATGGTGGACAAAGGGCGCCTGCATCGGAACGCTGCTAGCTGGCTCGCTCGGGTGAAGGACGATGTGGTTTGACTCTGCCTGTATGGGGAGGTGGGGCTTCCTGGCCGTGAGTCCCCGGTGTGCGTCTGAGGCATCTGAGGTGGACACCAGAGACATACAATGTGTGCTGGGGTAGGTGGCCTCAGCACGGTTTGGAACTTGGGAACCACCGCCGGGCAGATGAGATGAGTGGAGTCCTGCAGCCATAGCAGTTCTGGAGAGACTGTGCTGGTGCCCGGAGGCACTGGAAGGTGTAGAGATGACCGCAATTGCTGCGGCGGACTGAGGATTATTGAATTCCGAAGCGTAGAAGGAGTCGGTCCCTACGCGGACGCTTGCAGGAACTGTAACAGCAGCAGAACTCTGCTGGAAGGTCAGTGGCGCAGGTATTGGAGGTCCTGGGGTTGTTCCCCCGTGGGCTGTAGGTGACCTCAAGATTAAGTTGTCCCTGGGAGGCCGCCCCCTCGGTTTACCCACCATCTAAATAGGGGAGTACTCTTAAGGCTGACAGACGACCCCTAACATTCGCTCATGGCTGGACCATACAATTGACAAAGGATGCCTTCAAAAGCCAATAAGCACAGAGCTGCACAGACGACACTGGGTGCCTTTGTCAGGACCCCACGTCAAGAACAGACTACGGCTGCAGAGATGGTACCGCCGCAGGAGAAAGACAGGGACGTCATCGGAAGGCACAACCCACTGCTGCTGGCTATTGCAGACTTAAAAATTGCCCTGGGCACACAGATTGAGGAGATTAAAGTCGATGTCGGGCTTCTGAGGCAAGATGTCAGAGGCCTGGCGGAGAAGACCTCTAGTCTGGAAACTCAAGTTAAGGACAACACAGAGGGGTGCCTGGAGATGAGTGAGGAGGTCCATATCCTGAAACAGAGGGTGAGCTTGCTCGAAAGTAGAGCAGAAGAAGCAGAAGGAAGGGCCATAGAAACAACGTCCGGATAATCGGCCTGCCGGAGGGGGCAGAAGGCAGCGACCCCACCACGTACGTGGAGAACTTGTTTCTACAGGAAATAGGTCCGGGGAACCTTACCCAGGGCTTCACAATCAAGCAGGCGCACAAGGCCCTGGCAAGAAGATCCCCTCTGGGTACCCCCAGACCTGTATTTGCTAAGGTCCTAAACTATAAGGACCGTGAGAAGATCCTGGGGTTCTTGAGGTGGGGGGGTGCGGGGGTAGTCCTGCGCAGGGATTCGGCAGACCTGGCAGTGTATCTTGATTACACCTTTCAGGTACAGAAGAGTCGTGCTCAGTTCTGGGCAGTCAAGGCTAGGCTGAGAACGGCGGGCTTGAGATGCATGCTGATGTATCCGACGCGTTTGAAGGTCTTGTACAAAAACTGGGCCCTTTTCTTTGAGCTCCGGGTGAAGCACAGGACTGGCTGGATAGGGAGAAGATATTCCCAGCCAAGGACGGTCAAGATGACCAAGACCAAGATCAAGGAGCAACCGGGACTGCAGCGACTGCAGGATGAGTTGCTACAACTTCAACACACTGGGCTGGGCCCACTGGGGAGGGTGCGCCTGATGAGGGCCACAGAATAAGTGGGTCACCCCCAGGAAAGGCTTGGAGCCGTACCTGCCTTCTTCATTGGACTTACTGTATGTGGACCAGTATGGGTTCTACGCCATTTGTAGATGACACTACGCCTATTGAAGTAAATGTTGAGATCTCCGGGGCCGCTTGGGATCTCTTCTTCCTCCCCCCCGCAACTCTCCCATGTGTGGCGTTTGACTTTTTGCTGTTTTTCCAGGTACTTGTTTTTTGTGCCCGCCCGCCGTGCATAGGCCACTGGAGTACGTGCCAGTGGAGGCTGCGAGAAGCGGATAAGCCGGTGCAGGGGCAACTGTGTGGGGCTAATGTTTTTTGAGGGGGGGGTTAGTTGGGGTTTATGGGATGAGGTTTCCTGGCACGTTGCCCAAGAGGGGCTGTAGATGAAGGGGGAGTGCTTATGTCACAGTTTGGTGTAACTATGAGGTGCCCAAGGGGACAATGGGGAAAGGCTGTCTGCATCTTCGCTATGAAGATGGCTAGTCCGAATAATGTGCTCACCTGGAATGTAAGGGGTTGGACAACTTCGTGAAATGGAGTAGAGTTTTTTTCCTTCCTGTAGGAGGAAAATGTCTATTGCACTATTACAGGAGACGCACCTAACTGTCGAGAGGCAAGCTTTGCTGTTAGGTAAACGGCGGGAGGCAGGTGTTTGGTTCTCCCTGTTCAGCATATGCTAGAGGGGTGCCGATTTGGATATCGCCTTTGGTACCCTTTAGGGAAATACAAGTGAAAAAGGATGAAGGCAGAATGGTGTAAGTACAAGGTTTCCAGAGCATGTGGAGGTATGCCCGAACAATACATATGCACCGAACCATAATGCGGCTGGGTTTTTTCAGTTGCTGTATCATAGACTTAGCCCCTATAGGAATGGTAAATTAATATGGGGGCGGGGGGGAAGTCTTGAATTGTACTTTGGGCCTGCAAATGGACAAGTATGATACCAAGATGAGTAAAACGGCCCCACAGGCTAGGTCCCTACGTGTGCTCTTAGAGGCATTTGCCCGAAAGACATTTGGAGAATACTGCACCCAGACACCAGGCACTATTCGTATTACTCTGCCCCACACGCAGTCCATACCAGGATTGACTACTTTTTTAATAGATCAGTAGAGTTGGGATGACTTCCCATTTGCTGAATACAGTTGTAGAATGCTGTCTGACCATGCGCCTCTGAGCTTGCAATGGCAGTATGCACCCCACAGACCCCCAGTTCCTACGTGGAGTCTGCAGAGTGAGTCCTTACGAGACGTTCCATTTCGGGACAGTATCAAAAAAAGAATTGTAGAATATGTCCAACATAACCAGGGAAGCGTTCCTAGAGCAGGCATAGTGTGGGAAGTCCTTAATGTGGTCATCAGAGGCGCAGCCATAGTGGAATCTAGCTGTGTTCAGAGCCGGGTGGGTAGGGAGTTAACCAACACGAAAGACCAATTACGACAAGCGGAGTTATCCGGCGCAGAGCGGAGAGGGGTAGCAGAGGATTTAGTGAAGCTTAAGAACAAGTGCGCGGAATACTCGGATAGATTAGGTAAACATAATTATGCAAAGTATATGGAGAGACAACATAAGGAAGGGGATAAACCGGGAAGGCTACTGGCCTGGCTGTACAAGAGAAGAGGAAAGGACCCCCATTCATGTGATACATGAGAAGAACGAAGTTCCCTGCCAGACAGACTGAAATTAATGCTGCCTTTAAAGAATTTTTTTGCCACCCTCTATTGCAAGGGTCCACAGGTTTCGCAGGTGCATATGAAGGCAGTGCTGGAGGGGATAGACCTGCAGTGTTTGAGTCAAGAGACAAGCCAGAGGTGAGAAGAGCCTATTACATTGGAATAAATATAATGCATGATTCGGGCATTACCCACCGGCAAATCCCCAGGCTCGGACTGTCTGCCCAGAGAGTTGTACAAAGAATTTGTAGATGAGCTGGCTCCACCGCTCCTGGGTGTCATTCAGGACTCCTTTGAGGCTGGGGTTCTTCCCCCTCAGACTAAGAGAATCAATTATTATATCCCTCCTGAAGACGCAGATGCCGCCCACGAGGTTCGACACGTACAGGCCCTTGTCTTCGTTCAATCATGATAGTATGATCCTGACGGCTGTCTTGGCGAACCGTTTGAAGAAGGTGATCCACACGATTGTCCACCCAGATCAGACTGGGTATGTCCCAGACAGGAACATGTCCTGGAACCTACGTAGGTTGCACCATGTCAATGATCACACATCGTCTTAGACTACCTCATGTGTGATAGCAACGCTGGATGGGGTCAAGGCATTGGACCCAGTGAGGTGGGAATGGCTATATGCAGTGATGTGCAGGCTGGGCTTCGGGCAGACATACTTAAGATGAGTGAGGCCAATGGGGAGAGTAAAAACTGGTAGACACATTTCAGACTCTTGGGAACTTTAGAAATGGACCAGACAAGGATGCCCGCTGTCCCTGATGCTGTACATCCTCGCCATGGAACCGATAGCCCAATACTTGAGGTCTAAATACCTAGAGGCGGCCATTGCCGTAGATGGTGTTTACCACTTCATATCACTGTAAGCTGATTACACCTTGCTGTACATCCAGAATCCAGAAGACAATCTTGAAATACTTATTGAGGTCCTGATGTTGTTTGAAGCGCTGTCAGGGATAAATATTAGCATGGATAAGTCCTCCCTGTTCCCATTAGCCGGCCTTGTCGGTAATGGGCAGAGTGGCCTTATTGAAAATGGTGGTCTTGCCTCGGCTGTTACACTGTTTTGTAAACGTCCCTCATTATGTCCCGAAGTCCTTTTTTAGGGTGCTAGATGTGTTATGTGTGGGTTTCCTGTGGAATAAAGGTAGGTCCAGGATAGCGCTTGCTTCCCTGCGCAGACCTCGCAATGAAGGAGGAATTAGGGTCCCACACTTTGAGCTGTTCCGCCAAGTAATACAGCGTAATACAGCTGCAATTTGTAGTAGAATGGCTGGCTGATGACCGCAACCCTGCAACGCGGATGCATGGGCGTACAGTGCTGCATTATTATTTGAAGAAATGGCCATGGGCCAGGAGGACGAGGGCCAGTGTTAGATCGCTCCTGGTGTCCTTGGGAGTGCGATTGTGGGATAGGGCGCTCAAGAGGATAGGTTTGGGGGATCCGATCTCTGTTCAGACCCCACTGGTGTCAGTGTTGTCCCCCACGCAGGCGCAGCTGGGGATGCTTGCCGCCTGGGAACTCTGTGGGATGGCCACGGTGGGGAACTTATCACAGGAAACTGATTTCATACCATTTGAGGAACTAGCTGATGGCATCGGGCTGCCTAGAGGCCAATATTTGGTACACTGCACAATTAAGAGGGAGTTGAGGGGCGTTGGCCTGCATGGAAGGAGTCGCTGGAAAAGCATGCAGTGGTTGACACCTATCAGAGGGAGGACACACCATATCGGGGATATATGAGTTATTGCTTACGGGAAGCCCCCCCCAAAAAATTGGTAATTGGACGCAAGTGGGAGGAAGATGTGGGTGCCCCTTTTTCGGATGCACAATGCAAGGATGTGCTGGGTTATCACACAAAGTGCTAGATTGCAATTGATTCCGCTGTTTGTGAAACAGAGCTTATCTGACCCCCCTTACGAATTTCACAATTTCCCGGCCCAGGTACCAGATTATGTCCAAGGTGTAACTCTGGAGAGGCGGGCATGCTACATATGTTCTGGGAGTGTCCCACGGTGCGCAGGTATTGGGGTGGTGAGGGTGCCAGACTGCAAAGGGGAGGGTTGTCACTGGATGTTCTCTCTCGGGGAGTGTGCTTGCTAGGTCGTTTTCCGCGCCCGATGGGAGCGAGGCACATCCTTAAGATGAAGGATGTGGCATATATTTTGGCCAAACGCTGTACAGCAATGACTTGGAAAACGCTGTGGGGCCCTAATGTGGAAGACTGGTGGAGGGACTTGAGGAAATGGGCGCAGGCTGAAACTGAGGTATGGAGGGAGGCAGTGCACCTTGACCCTCTGTCAGCAGCTGATTGGGTGTCTGCATGCATAGCCCTGGTGCAAGGTCTATACGTTCTGGAGGTCACCACACCATAAGTTACGGTGAACGTCATTGTTGGGTTTGATTATAGTGCTGGTGCCCATAGTGAGGTAAGCGAAAGTGCTAGAGGCAAACTGGGGGGTGGGAACCGGGTGGGTTTGGGGAGTGGGGGTTTTATATAGGCTAGACTTGTGCATTTGTGGTTGTGTTTACTGTTTGTATGCTATGTATCAAAAGGAAAATAATAAAATAAATATATATAAATATATATCTTTCTGGGACCTGCTCTAAGTGTTTCAGTGAAGGGGTGGGGCCACACGTGCAAACAATGAGCATTGCTCTTTGCAGAATGCTACGATAATCCCACAGGGGATACAATTTGCTAACACAATCCCCTCATCGTCAACCCCATCTTCAAACAATTCTGCATCTGTAATTTCTCAGAGGGGCAACGCTGGATCAATTCACAATACAGTATGCCACTCGCGCCCCTCATGAGGCAGCGCCCAGCATAATCCTTTTAGCCGACACAACCAGGCGATGTAAATCCAGAGAAAATATCGTTCCTGCCACAAGCTCTGGGGTCACCACTGGCCAAAATATGATACTACCCACCAACACGTCTTACCAATCTGGGGCACGGCATCGAGCAATACTGTTATTCCGTACACAAAGATGTCAGGGTCCACAGGGATACCGCAACCCCCTCCCCCACACGCTGCTTTGGCCTGTATGATGAATATTACCCTTAAGGCACACACCACCCCGTGGTCTGTAAAGGGTATGTTCAGTTTGCTCAGCAAATCCCATCCCAACAAGTTTATCAGGGAGGCCAGTCAGTACAGTAAGGGTGCACGCACCACCTTTCCTCCTATTTTGATAGCTACCTCTTCTGCGTAGGGAACCGGTGCGACAGCCCCGGATAATCCTTGCGTGGCTCACCTGATAGTGGGAAGTATCCCTCAATGATACACAATTTAGTGGCACCTGTGTCACCCATAAAGATGAACTACTTATTACCTCTCAGCACCTAGCAAGGGTTCATCAGGGTGTGTAGTCAAGGACGGGATTGGGCATGCAAGAGCTTTCTGTGGACTGTCCTAATCAGGTTATGTATTGGTATCTGGGAATTTGAAAAGGTTTCCTCATATGACGCTGACCCCTCAGTAAGGCGCTATCGTTACATTTGGCACTGCATTGGATGTGGGCATTTGTCCTCTGTACAACGTGTTCTGCTGGTCAGCTTGTGGGGGTGGATTAGGTGGTGCTTACGACTGCATGTGTGTGGGATTTGGTGGCAACTGGGTGTAAGCCTGATGCCTCTCATAAGGTATGGATGTGAACATCGGGGGTGGGAAGGTACATGGCTGTGGCAGAGCAGGGGCAGGTGGATTGTACCCAGCCCCATGCCTGCTTCTACACTCTCTTGCAAAATGTCCCCACGTCACACAGTTCCAACACTGAGATAGCCCCATACCACGCCTGGATCCCATTCCCCGAACCCCCCGGTCCTCTCTGCCCCCTTGGAACACTACTCTTCCTCGCTGCTGACCTCTTTAGTGCCATTCAGACTACTGATGTTGAGGTCCGTCGCCCCACTGCCCCTGTCCTCCTCCTGAACCAAAACGCTGCTATCCTCACATCCATGCACACGGCAGCATGCTCCGCAAAGTGTCTCGGTACTTGCTGTTACCGCCCCTTCAAGTGCTATTTTAGCAAATTTATTCTGCACTAGTTTTGCTTCCTCAGCCTGCAATCTCTGAGCCGTTTCCTTTTCTCAGTCTTTAATACTTTTAAAGTGATGTAGAATGACTGAATTTCGGCCGACCCCTTTGCTTCCACCACACTTTGTCCAGCGCCTTCTGAACTTCCTTAGGTAACCCTCGTTTTCTAAAATAAAAGATGAACGATCAGTCCCACTGGTCACCCGTCTCTTCTCCCCACATCTCCTGAACCTTTAAAATGTACTGCGCGTGGTCTGCGTCGTCACCCATAGTGTACTGCATTATGGACTGTGTGGGTACGCCCGCCGCAGTGCTTCCCACACTTGCGCTCCGATATTGTTGAAAGGGGCCCCATCATGCGCATCGTCATCCAACTTTACTCCTGAGTACCCAGCCTTAAGCCACTTCCCGGCCCGGCAGTAAGGTGCGGGAGCCTTTTAATCAAATTATTCGTATCCATCTGAGATATATATATATATATATAATGCATTGCTCACCGTAATCGTATTTCTGATGCTTGTATCTGCTTAGATTCACATGCTGTGCATAGGCCGACATCTAGTGGAAGCTGCGGAGTATTACAGTTTGTTTTTCGAAACTCGAAAATGTGCGTCGACACAGGGCGTGCCAGTAATACTATCCCTAGTGTGACGTCCACTGTACCCATGATCCCTCACTGAGGCTTGTGGAATCTGCTGTGCATAGATTAGCAAGCAGTACCTGAAGAAGGAGGTGGGATGTGAGAAGAGTCATGAGCAAATAAGTGTCTTAGAACCGCTTGTCCCACTTGGGTATCTTTCTTGGAATGGGTGTCAATGCAGTAGTGCTGAGTAAAAGTGTGAATAGAGCTCCAAGTAGCTGCTTTGCAAATTGTGTCAAGGGGTACATTTGCAATGAAAGCCAGAGTGGCCCCAATGCCTCTTGTAGAGTGGGCTCTTGGCGTGAAAGGCAGAGTTTTTTCAGAAAGGGAGTAACACAGCTGGATATAGTTAATAATCCACTTAGAGATGGCACCTTTAGAGACGCGATCCCCCTCTCTGCTTGTAGCTACGGAGACAAACAGTTCGTCTGTTTTCCTTAGCGGTCTGGTCTTGTTTACACAGTAGAGGACTACCATACGCACAACTAGGGTGTGTAGTTTCACCTTAGCCAAGCTCTGCAGGTTTTGGAAGAAAGCCGGAAGCTCGATGGGACTGGTTCACGTGGAATTTAGAAATAAACTTAGGTGAGAACCTAGGGTGTGTGCGTAAAACCAGTTTATCTTTATGAACTGTAAAGAAAGGATCTTGCACTGACAGAGCCTGAATTTCACTGACCCGTTTTATAGATGTAATAGCTACTAAGAAGGCTGTTTTATAAATCAGGTGTTTGAGACTGCTTTATGCATGGGCTCGAAAGGGGGGCCCATGAGCTTAGATAGCACCACATTAAGGTCCCATTCTGGTGGTGGGTTTGAAATAGGAGGGTGAAGTCTCTTTACTCCTTTCATGAAGGCTTTAACTACTGGTACTTTCCACCACAACACCTTGTTATGGGAGATGTTGTATGCTGACAGAGCTGCCAGGTGTACCTTTAGTGAGTTAAAAACCAGTCCTGCATCCAGTAGGTAGAGCATGTTGAGCATGAGACAATTGTTGAAGGAGTGCAATCAACCTGGTTGATTTGTTACGCTCACCTGGCTCCCACAGAGGCGTTGATCGGAACTGGACAGCGGCGGTCTCCACCAATGTTACGCATAGGGCCGAGATGACGGACTGGACTGGCCCAACTAGCTTCGTTTGCTTGGCCCGTAGGAATATTCTTCTGCAAATTGAGAAAGGGAATTAACCACCGGTGGAGTTGAGCGTAAATCCCCCCCACCCCCGCTGTTCTCCCCACAGATCGCCTTTGATGTTCCCTCTTATAGTCTCACCTGATGGTTTGAAAAGATGAGCTCTCCATCCTGCATTGAGCGCAGGGGCGCGCTGATAACCAGTTGCTTCATTGGCTCGAATGAATTGGTGAGTTCCAGAACAATTTGGACTCCGAGATTCCCGGCAAGACGCCATAAGTATAAAGTTCGTAAGAGTTCAAATGCCTGACTTTCACGCTTGTCCGATTCCTTGCAGGTTGCAGCTTGACCCCGATGAAGAGTTCCTCGTGGCAACTGGTAGTATTCTGGTAAGGATTTGTATTTTCCAACACAGTTCGATAAAATAAAGTCAATATGTTACCTGTTGCTTTCTCCCTTATTCAGTCGCTGAGAGAAAGTATGAAGTCTTGGGGAATAATACCTCCGGCAGTAAAATCAGGTAAGTCTATTGTAGTGAGGGGGGTTCCCCTCGTTAGTCCCTTTGTTTCACCTTGCTGTCCTTTTGTTTCTTAGGGGCCGGGGTTCGGCGAAGATGCAGTGGCAGCTGCGCCAACCCGTGAAGAGGAATAGTACGCCCGGTGGAAAAATCAGGTAAGTCTATGGGGGGGTAACTAATATTCCTCTGTGTATTCCCTTAGCTCACCTTGCTGTTCTTGTCTTCTCCTTAGGTGCCGGAGTGCGGTGGGAACATGCAAGAGGATGCGGTGAAATGTGAAGATGCTGCAAAGGCCGGTGAGTTCAGCGCGGCGCTGCAGCAGGCGAGGCGACGCGCATAAAATAACTTCTTTCTTCCTGCTCGAAGGCACGATGGATCGGGAATTCAGGTAAGGATTAAAGGTATTGCTCTTGTTCTAACCTTTTCTCCTTCTTTCTCCCTTTTTCTAGGAGCTGCAAACTCGAGGCGGGCGTGGCAGAAGGCTGGATGCAGACTTGCAGGCACGGTGAGCGTTACGCTGCTGGATGCAGAATAACGCGAAGCGTGTGCTGCTCTTCGGGCGTGGTTTAGATAGCCTCCAAAGTAGTCCCAGGTAAGTATTCCTCCCCAGCCCCGCCCGAGTAAAAAACAGTCCCTAAGTAAAGTAGTCCCTTCCAAGCCTCTTTTGGCTTTGAGATCTTGCAGCATGGTCTGCATCAGGTAAGTTTGCAGCATGGTCTGCATCAGATAAGTTTTAATCTATGAGCCTGGTGCCTATGGCGCCAGGACTGACTTTCCATATGAGCCTGGCGCCATAGGTGCCAGGAATAGACCCAAATAGCCCCTAGCAGGGGTTGTTGGGCTTGCTTAGCATAACTTGATGCCTGCTTCCGGGGTTGCTGGATGTGGTCTGGGTCCCCGGGGGTAGGCATCGTGACATGATTTGCTTATTTTGGCACCAGATAACAAATCTTTTCCATTTGTCAAAGTAGCAGTGCCTCGTGTTTGGCTTCCTAGATTCTTTTAGTATGTCCATACATCTCTGTGGTAAATTGAGATGTCCAAACTCTATGACCTCAGGAGCCATGCTGCCAGGTTCAATGAGTTGGGGTGAGGATGCACCTGTGCCCTTGGTGCTGGGACAGTAGGTTGTACCAGCCTGGGAGTCTGATGGGTTTGCACACTGCTAGTCTGCGTAGGTGTGGGAACCACGGTTGTCTGGCCCACATGGAAGCAACTAGGACGAGCGTCATCGATTCTCTGTTCATCTTGTTGACCACCTTCCTGATGAGGGGAGTTGGTGGAAAAGCGTACGCAAACATCCCTGACCAGTTCGTCCACAGGGCGTTGCCCTGGGAGTCTGGTTGGGGGAACCTGGATGCAAATCCTGGGCATTGTCTGTTTTCGCTTGTGGCGAATAGGTCTATAGTGGGGGAACCCCACTGAGAGAAGATAACTTCTATGATTTCTCTGTGTAGACACCATTCGTGTTCCTCTGGAAGGGAGTCTCTGCTCAAAACATCCGCCAGAGAATTGAGATCCTCTGGAACATGTTGAGATGACAGGAAGATGTTCCGTCTGAGTGCCCATATCCAAATTCTCTGGGCAAGCTTGGACAGATTTGGCGAACAAGTCCCCCCTTGCTTGTTCAGGTAAAACATTGTTGTAGTGCTGTCCGTCCGGATCTGCACTGACAGATTCTGCAGGTAGGGCTTGAACGCTTGAAGCGCTCTGAATACCACCAGAGGCTCTAGTAGGTTGATAGGATTCCTGGCCACTGAGTGAGACCAGAGACCCTGAGCTGTGTGGTGGAGATGGTGAGCTCCCCACCCTGTCAGGCATGCATCGGTTGCGACTACCGCCTGTATCTCGGGATCGTAAAAGGGTTTCCCCTTGGACAGATTTTCTCTTGTCCACCAATGAAGGCTTTGTACAAGTGTTGGCGAAACGACCACTAGATCGTCCCACTGACCACTTGCCTGAGCCCACTGTTTCGCCAACCATTCCTGCATGGGACGCATGCGCAGGCGCGTGTGGGGGACCAGGTAAATACATGACGCCATCATACCCAGCAAACGCATTGCTTACGTACCGTTATCTGGCGACCGGCCTGATAATGCGGAATTTGCAGTAGTATATTCCGAATTATTTCCTCGGATGGAAAGGTCAACCCCTCTTGAGTGTCTAGGATAGCTCCTAGGAACTGTTTGGAGGTGCTTGGCACCAGACTTGACATCTTGTTTATTGAGAAGCCCAATTCGAAGAGGAGGTCGATCGTCCTTTGAATGTTTGTTCTGCAAATTACTGGGGTTTCCCCCATGATGAGCCAGTCGTCCAGGTAAGGGTACACCGGGATTGCCTCCCTGCGTAGGTGTGCTGCCGCCACTGCCAGTACCTTGGTGAATACCCTTGGAGCCAAAGCTATCCTGAAGGGCAGTACCTTGAACTGGTAGTGCCGACTGTCCACCTTGAAGCGCAAGTACTTTCTGTGCACTGGGAACATGGAAATATGAAAATAGGCATCTTTCATGTCCAATGTTGCCATGTAATACCCCTTTTTTAGGAGGGGGATTACCTCATGCGAAATTTTTGGGGCTTGGCATACTTGCTTGCAGGCCATAAGTCCAATACTGGGCACATTGCCAAATCTTTTTTGGCACAAGGAAGTAAGTTGAATAAATACCCTTGTTTACCTGGTGTCCCGGGACGAGTTCTATCGCGTCCTTTGCTAGCAGATTGACAATCTCCTCAAGGAGGATCTTCTGGTGGTCCAAAGAATGCATTTTTTGTCGTGGAGGATGGTTTCGGGGACGCTCTAACAGTTCTATGCAGTACCCTGCGGCTACTGTGGACAGCACCCATCTGTCTGATGTGATCCCTTCCCAAGCTTGGGTGAAGTTGGAAATGCGTCCCCCTACTGGGGTTGTGTGAGAAGGGACCCTGAACGCAGCGTCACTGTTTTGGTGGAGGCGTGCTGCTGCCTCTACTGAGGCTGCCTCTACCTTTACCACGTCCTCATTTATTACCCCGGCCATAACCCTGGGTAGACTGCTGGTTGTTATTGTTCCATGGTGTACCCTGCCCCTGGGAATAGTTAGATCCTCTCTGGGAATTTTGTCAGTGTGGGCGACGAAAACTGCCATTCCCTCTCTGATTAGGGGGTTTATTGGTTAGTTGGCCTAGGGATTTGAGGGTCTCATACTTGTCCTTGGCATTTTTCAGCGCGTCCTCGACCGCCTTACCAAACAACAGATCGGGCTCCACCGGTTTAAATAACAATGATGCTTGGTTGGATTTCAGCTTTGAATCCAGACTGCCGTAACCAAGCGTGTCTCTTGATAACAGTCCCTTCTGCTATCAATCTGCCGGCGTAATCCGCGGCATCAAAGGTTGCTTTTAAAATGCAACCGGACACGGCTCTTCCCTCTGCGGAAACTCGTGCCAATTGGCTCTTTAAGGGTTCTGGGGCGGAGTCTATGAGTGCTGCGACTTCTTCCCACTGGTGGCAGTTGTAACTGGCCAACAGGGTGGTGGAGGTGGCAATCCTTGCATGGTAGGCTGAAGTGGAGGCTACCTTCCTGCCCAAACCATATAGTTTCTTGCTCTCCTTGTCGGGAGGAGCTTCGGACGATGACAAGTGTGTTCCCGCCCTCTTACGGGTGTTTGTAACTACCAGGGAGCCCGGCTTCAGATGCCCCCTTATGTATAGTGGGTCTGATTGTGCTGCCCTGAAAAGTTTCTCAATCCTTGGGTTCACTGCTCTGGTGAGGTTGGGATTTACAAGTGAAGGGTCTATTCTTCTCTGAATAGACTTAAGGATAGGGATGGCCTGCGCAACAGGTCTCCTTTCTCCTACTAACTCCTCGGTGAAGTTCCTCTCTTCTTGAGCACCCTGGGTGTCAATGTGGAAGTGTTCTGCCGCTCGGGACAGAACTTCATTCAGGAGAGGTTGATTGTCGACAGGGGAGTAGGTAACGGGGGGTTCTTTCTCTACCGGGGAATCTACTCTGTAGGTTTCAGGGTCTTCCTCTTCCTGGTCCCCATAATCCCCATAGTAGCCCGTACCAGTTTTCTCTTCCAACATGCCCAAATCTGGATCCTCACAAAAGGATGTATTTCCTTGAATATTGAGAGTAGGGCTGTATATAGAAGGGGTCCGAAGACCGTGTTGAGGCTTCAAACCGGGACTTCTTACTTGGAGGTATTGGATCCTTCGAGCCCGAGGGTGCTGACCCGTCGGGAGTATAAGAGAGAAAGTGTTCAGGGTTTTTTGCGTAAAAATCTGCCAATGATGACATCCTTGACATAACCCTGTCTATGTCATCACTAGACCATTCTCTAGAACTGGGAATGACCCTTTTTGGAACTTTCTCCGCCTTATCCTGACTAGACTTACTGGTTTTAGCAGTGGTCTTTGGGATAACAGAAGAGTTGTCTGTCTGTTTATGTGGAGCGGGAAGTTTTAGAGGTGTGGAAGGAGGCTGGGACTGCTTCCTTTGTTGTTTTCCCCCCTCCCCGTGGGTGGAAGAGTGTTTTCCCTGCTTTTTCGCCCCTTCGAAGCCTTCCGACGGCTGGCGTCTAGGTTCAGGGGTAGTGTCCTTATCTTTCGAACGTGGAGGTAGGGACCCGGGAGCCACTGTTAAGCGGTCTGCGGGAGCCGACTCCTGGAGTGCGGTCTGGGGATGGAAGTCGGCTTCGTCTTCCGACGAACGAACTTCCGTTACCTTGGGGAGCGAGGCAATCTTAGCAACAGTGGATGATTGCCTGGAGTCATGCGGCGATCTAGATCGAGAACGCCCAGAGGACACCGATTCGGACCGTTCTCCATGTGCCTCTTTCCGAGAACTCGACCGGCGTGGCGAGTCTCGGTTGGACTTCATGTGCTTGTGGAAGCGCTTGTGTTGCTGGGTGTCTTCCCCATAGCCGCCCTGCCGGACGACCTTCCGAGGTCGGGGACTTGGGCTCGGCTGTCTCTTGGCGCCACGTTGCCCTCGCCGTCCGAAAGCACGGCATTGCTGCCATCGCTGAAGGCGCCCTCCGCTGCCATGGCCTCCTGACACCTGGCGTGGTGGGCCCAACGCTTGATCGAACGGTCCTTAAGTGTTTTCGGTTTAAACCTACTACACGCTCTGCAGTTCGCCGCAGGGTGGTCCCTCGGCAAGCAGAGAGTGCACGTGGCGTGTCTGTCAACCAAAGGGTAGTTGCGGTTGTACTTGGGGCAGAATTGGAAAGGGGAACCCTCCATACGCACCTTGTGGCAGCGGGCTGATAAGTGTAGGAATATATAAGAATGTACCTATATACCAAAGAGTGTAGAGTATGTCCACCCCCCACTCTCCCTACTTGCAGGGCCGAGGCCAGAGACCTTCCGAGGTCCAAATCCGTTGTGCAGCTCTCGACGGTCGATTTCTTCTCCAGGCCGGTGTCGAGTGTGGAAGTTCGGTGACTCGACGTTGGGGTGGAGAATGGGGAAAATATAACGATATTTTGCAAAAGTATGGCTAAGGACAGGGAACTCCGCGAAATGCTTCCGACCAGTATGGCGGAAAAAAACAATCTGAGGGTCCTACACGCGTGAGGGATCATGGGTACAGTGGACGTCACACTAGGGATAGTATTACTGGCACGCCCTGTGTCGACGCCCATTTTCGAGTTTCGAAAAACAAACTAATACTCTGCAGCTTCCACTAGATGTCGGCCTATGCACAGCATGTGATCTAAGCAGATACCACAAGACTCAGAAATATATATATATATATATATATATATATATATATATATATATATATATATATATATATATATATATATATATATATATATATATATATAAATGCACCCTCCCAAGCCCCTTAAGCAGCACCAGCAGTTATGTGCCCACTCCTCGCCTTCCGTCCGTCACCTCCCTTTTTCCGTGCCAACGTGACCCGCCAAAATATGCTCCTCAATCGCAGTCCCCACAAGCTCTCTACTCTGGGTGATATCTCTGGCACCTCGTGGGCGTTCCCCCTCGAATTCATCAGCTATATCCCATTCTCCTTCACGCAGTTCTCCGTTTGCATCCCTGTCTGACCTCACTGTCCAATAAACTACGCTTTCCGGCTCTCGATCGTCACCTTGCCCCCTCTCAACATGCACTTCCTTTATTGCGCTGCTATCCAATCTAAAACAAAATATCTCCAACCCTCCACTAGTCCAGACCACACCCCTGGTTGCTCTCCCCTTCCTTCACTCCCCTCAGGCGGGCCGCTCCGCTTCCGTTATCTCTAGGGTCTCCTCCAATTCCTTCAGTGATTTACTCTCTCGTGGCATAATGTTGTTCGGTGGTGGTCGATATGGGGATGGGTCGGTGGCAGGTGTGGGCACATATGTTGGGTTGGTGTATCCCGTTGCCACGCAGGTGGTAAGTGGATAGAGCCCTCCTTAGGCGCAGGGTGCAGCCCTTTCTCTGGTGCTATTGCATTTACTATATTTCGGGTAGCACCATCTTCATGCTGAGACATACCCTCAACAGTATTTTCAATATCCTCCAGAAGTCTAAAATCTTAGTTTCTGAAGTTTATTTACTTTTATACTTGGCAATTCGGAATGTGCTTGAATATCTCTTTGTTATTAGTGCCCTGCTATGGCCAGGGATGGGGCATCGCTCCTTGGGCCTCTGCCACCCACTGCTTGTGGTACTTCATCTTCTCCCAAAACAATGACAATGCACTATACATGTATTCCAAAGGAGTAATTACCCCCATATCGGCACTCGTTATGGTTTCCACAAAAACGTTTAAATATGCGTCGCACACAGTGCAGTTATGTCCGCCACTATCACCGTTCCCACCTCCCAGTCACCCCTTGTCTGCAGCCCCTGCCTTACTCGCACCCACTCACCCACCATACTCCCGCAAGCCCTCTGTTGACCATCACTTATTACACAATACTAATAAAACATAACAAAACAACAAACTAAAACAAGCCAAAATAACAAACACATCCTTGTCTCCTTCCCTCACCCAGGATATATTGGGTAAAGGAATCCAAGCTCAATAATTATACGGAATTTTGCCTCCCCTTATCACAATAACAATATTGCGCAACCTTCTCCCCTTACTCGGAAAGGATCCCGCACTCCTGTTGTCCTCTTAGTTCTCTCCTTAATAACAATATTATTTTTTTAAAAAATACAAAAACACAGCCACGTGGCTTTCATGCTTTCTCATTACACACATGCACTTCATATCCCCAATCAGTCTTACCCAGTTTGTTGTCACTCGCAAGCGGTGTACTTACATCTGTGTGTTCACCCGAGCTCATCCGTCACAGGGTCCCAATAACGGCCTGCACTCCCCTAGGAGCCGCGTCCCCGTCTGCTCTTTGGAGTGGAATTCTGTTAAAGCTGCACTTGTACACCACTGGGGGTTGCGCGCTTGGGACTGGTCACTGCAGGTGGACGCGGCCCCCCCAGAGATTCGGCCTGGAAGCCTCAGTCTTTGCAGGGATTACGTCAGGGTCTCCAAGGAGAGACCACTCGATGCTCAGACCTGAAAAAATGCAACCCACAAGGAGAACAAAGTATTATTTCCACAAAAATAGAAATGCGGCAGCAAAGCACTCTGCTACCATGGAACGTTCTGGCAAAGTTAGTACGAGCAACACTTTATGAAGGCACAGAGCATCATCAGTGACGTAAATACATAAGATACAAATCCGACTGGCTAGTGTCAACCTATACATAGAATACCTGCTCCATAAGGGATGCCAGGCCATTCGTCCCAGCCCGTCTGTCCATCTTCTTCCACATGGGTTCCTCCTTCCACATCAGACATGAAGCTACGACTAATTGGTAATTATGTGAAGAAAAACAATACTTGCGCCATCTCTAAACTAATGTGCACCTGGTACTGCAGAAAAGGGCTAAGAGGATATATCAAGGTGATATCATCGCACTCACTAGCTCGATTTCAGACACGTCGGCGCCAATCCAAAACTCCTAACCCTCGTTTTGGCTATGTTGTTTTATCCCTCACGGCATCTCGCAGCATAAATCACGTGACCTATGGTGAAGGCAACTGGTCCTGCTTTCTGATCTTTGCTGATCGATTGGAGGTTTAACAGTTTTATGGTCGGTGGTCTGGGACTGACTGGTACCTTGGGATTGCCGCGGGTCCTGGGATAAGGGTATCTGGGTGCTATTACTTAGAGCTGGGACAGGGAAGGCCGGAGGCTTGTGCTCTCCTTGTGGGATCGCTTTTTGCAGAGAGCTCTCAACCCCTTTGTGGCCTTGCAGAGCTCATTCCTTCTGGGATATGAATTCTGGCCACTTGAGACAATGAAAGGTTTACAAATCTTTGCAGATCTGGCCTCTCTCACCGGTGCCCATGCTACAACTTATTCCCTATTCTCTTTTTTTTTCCATGTGTGTGGCTTGGGCCACGGCTCTGACTGCAGCGCAAGGCTAGGCCTCAATTTCAATAAGGCTACTACTATCTAAGATGGCATTTACACCCCAATGTGCCCTAAAGCTAAAACATGTAGCACCCTCCCCGAGCCATAGCCCCTGCCGGCACAACCTACCCCCTGTAACGTCCACGAGACCCTACTGCATACTCTCAGGACGCTGCCACATTCGAAAGTGTTTGGGGGTTTGGAACGGACATCCCCCTTCACAACAAAGGTCCAATGATACCATTCAATGCTGGAGCTGGAGGGCATGACGAATCTGAGAAAGAGTAACCATTTTGAACTTGTCCTTCCTGAGACACTTGTTCAAGTATCTCAAGTCCAGAATGTGTCTCAATTCTCAGTCTTTCTTGGGGATCAAAAAGTATGGGGAGCACCACCACTGGTTACTTTCCGCTACAGGTACAGGCTCTAGAACACCTTCCTCCAGCAGGATGGACACCTCCTGCAGAAGGAACGGATCTGGAACCTTGAGGGAGTGGCTGCCTGGTGGATGATCTTGAGGCATTTTTAAGAAAGGGAAGTAGTAACCCTGGGCTACCATTTGCAAGGCCCAAGCATTGGAAGTAATGCCCTGCCATTCTTTCAAATGCTGAGTGAGTCTGCCCCTTACAACAGTCCTGTGGACTAAGCCCTCAGAGGTTTTGGGGTAGCTGTGGCGGCAGCGGCTGGCTAGGAGGTTGCTGCTAGGGCGGTCTTTCCACCACAACCTTGTCAAACTCTCGGAAATCTTTGCTGGCACTTTGGCTCGCCTGACCCCTTGCTCTTCCAAAAGATGTAGAATATCAAAAGGGGCAACCCCTCCAACCTTGAGGGGTCCGATGGGGCTGTTGTGGTTGCCTTAGAGCCGTGCCAATCAACTCTGCTGCCGCTTTGGATGACTGAAGTTTTTCCAAAATTTCATCCGCTTTGTTTCCCGAACAGATGGGAACCATCGAAAGGCATGTTCAATAATCTGGATTGATCAGATGCAAATCAAAAATTGCACAGCCATGTGAACCTGTGTAAAACAGTTCTAACAGCCATAGCCCTGCTGACACGTTCAGCAGAATCAAGGCCACACTGCAGAGACTCACACATGGCCTCCTTTACACACCTAATGATATTTAGGAAACCATTCCTTTCCTCCACTTCTGGGATATGTTCTGCCACCATAGCTAAAACATCCCATAACGTGATTGTAAATTTGGCCAAGGCACAAGTAGAATTTATGCACTTTAGCACCATGCTACTGGCAGAGAAAACCCTCTTGGTCAGCGTATAAAAGTATTTGTTGACCCAGTCAGGCAGAATAGTCAGCAGTCCTTGATGATGAGGTGGCAGCTTGCACCACCAGACTTTCAGGAGTCGGAGGTTTAGAAAAAAAGTCCGGATCCACACTTGATGCCATGCATTTCCTAATGAGGTTCTTATTCACTGCAGGGTTGGGATCTGGGGGTTCCCAATTAGTCATTAGCCTGCTCTTTAAAGCAGTCTGAAAAGGAAATAAAGGGTCCTTTTGCTGACATTTATCTAGAATATCAGTAAGGTCATCCTGCTGATAAAACAGTGGCGGGCCTTCCCCATCTTAGATACTCAGCCACTCTATTCATAAGGGATCCGTAAGAGGAGTCTGATGAAGCAAACTCCACCTCAGGAAAGGTATCTAGACCACTTGCATCTTTAGAGTCTATTAGTTTTTCCATCCTAGACCCCTCTGAAATCAGAGTCTCAGGGACATTGGGGTCCCAAACTGAAGCCCAAAAGGAGGGGTGTCGTCACAAGTCTTTGTTCGGGAGAGGTTTAAAAATATTCACTGGTTCTGTCGACAGCGTTGACGCCGAAGAAACCGACCCGTGACTCGATGAGACAGAGGAATGAGGCCTAAAGCTTTCCTTGTCTCGAGGCTTCGAGTCTACTCGATGGGTCGAAGGTTTTGAGCCCAAGTTCGAGGCCACGCTTGCTGAAACCTTGACAGACACCTTCTTGGTCTTACAAGGCGCAATGGGGTCATGGGCCTTCTTCAGCTCTTTGGAAGGGGAGGGAGAAGCCGCTTGCCAAATATTTTAACATCGAAGGTGAAAATTCTCCCACTCGGCCTTAGAGGCCGACCTTCCTGGGCAAGATACTTTGCGTTCGTGAGAAGAGTAGGAGGACGTCGTACTATGGTGCCTTTTCTTGGCCTTCTTATCAGAAGCCGAGGACGATGAATGGCGTGAACCACTTCGAGACGGCAAGCGTTTTTGGGAGAGCTTCCGTGGTGGCGAATCCCCCCCTCGAGCTCCTTTCATCTGAGGATCTTTACTTCGAAGGAGTCGTCGATGGGGATTTACATAAGGACCTACCCGAAGTGAGTTTCTCCTTCCTCTCCTTTAGCGCCTTCCCTCTCACGGACTGACAGTAACAAGTCTTCAGTCTTGTGCTTGAGCTCAAGACACCAGATACAAATACAGTGTGGGTCAGTGATGGGCATCTTGGCCCCAGAATCCGCGCATTTCTTAAATCCAGTTTTTGGAGTCAACATTTCAAATAATAACTGTCAAAATGACAATTCAATGTACCGATCCGAAGCAAACTGTGGAACGGAAAAACAGAACAAAGTAACAGACGCAGTGCGTGCAATATATAAAGACGGGCAACGTCGGACTTGAGCGCGGACGGAGGCCGTCGAAGGGCACGAGGTAACGATGCACGGCGCCCTCTACAGGGAGAAAACCTTTTCCAAAGCAGCTGGAGCTGGAAGGAGATATCAAAGATGAGGAATATGTGGGAGGACACAATCCATTTGAAATGTTATACTAATAGGTGAATTCCATAGTGGCCCAAGGTGAAGCTAAGTTGGGGAAGGGTTTAGTTTCTTACCTGAAGTTCCATTTCTCCAGCGTTGGTTTCTTTCATGGATTCACATGCTGTGAATATTTCCCCGTCTGGCTGGGAAATCTCTGTAACTTTAACTCAGTGTTTTCCTTTAGGGCCCTCATAACGTCCAGAGAATGCAGGGCCCTTTCCGCTGGCATGGATGCATTAGCAAAAAACGAGGGTAAAGCAATAGAGGCAAGTTTGTGAAATGCTGTTGGCACTTTCGGGATAAAGTGCGGGTTAGTGGCCAGGAGAACCTTGTCCTTCACAAATCTCAGGTAAGGAGGGTCAATGACCAGTGCTTGCAATTCAGACATCCGTCTGGCCGAGGTAATTGCCACTAGAAAAGCCACCTTCCATAAGAGGAACTTCAAGGAAGCCGTCAACATGAGTTCAAAAGGAGGCTTCATCAAAGCCGAAATGACCACATTAAGGCTCCACACTGGTGCAAACTTCTTCACTGGAGGAAATGTCCGAACTAACCCCTTTAGAAAATTGTTCACCAAACGATCACTGAACAGGGGAGCAGCATGGTGCTTTCTCGTGAACCTATAAATCGCTGCCAAATTAACCTTAATGGATCACAACGCCAGTCCCCCTTCCGCCAAGTGCAACAGGCACGGGAGAACCTGCGCCGGAAAAACGTTCAAAAGGTTCAACACCAGGATGGCCCTTACACCATTCACAGAATCTCGTCCATTTGTGCCCATACGAGACATTCATGGAAGGCGCCCTTGCTGCCTCCAAATGCGTCGACATTCTCGGGATATTTTCAAATGGCCAAACTCAGAGTGGTCAGGAGCCACACAGCCAGGCTGAGAGATGCCAGATTGTGATGCCACACCCTGCCGTCGTCCTGAGATAGGAGATCCGGGGCCTCTCCCACCCGAATCGGCTCTTCCATCGCCATATGCAGGAGATCTGAGAATGACGTCTGCCTGGGCCAGAACGGGGCCACTAGAATCACTCGGCACTGGTACCTCCGAATCCACTGGATGGTCTGCCGAACGAGCAGCAACGGGGGAAACGCATATGCGAAGAGTCCCGTCCACGGGAACAAAAACGCATCCCCCAAGGACTCGGGTTGAGCCCTTCTGTTGGCGAACTCCAGACAGTGCTCATTTTCCCTCGTAGCAAAAAGATCCAATGGAGGATGTCCCCATCGCCGGAAGATCTTCGAGACATGCTGCTCCTTCATCCTCCACTCGTGCAGCTGGCTGGCGTCCCTGCTAAGTGCGTCTGCTTGAACATTCAGCACTCCGGGCAGACGGAAAGCGACAAGACTGATCCTTTAAGCTAGAGCCCAATGCCAAACGTCCTGTGCATCCTTCGACAGGACTCGGAAATGTGTGAGCCCCTGTTTCCTTAAATAAAACATTGTGGTGGTATTGTCAGCACCCTCACCACCAATCCGCGAAATCGCGCTAGAAACGACTTTAGGGCCCAGTGCACCGCCCTCAACTCAAGCACATTGATGTGGAACATAGTCTCCACCCGAGACCACAGGCCCTGCACCTGTAAGCCGTCGAGGTGTGCCCCCCACCCTACCTGGGAGGCATCGGCCACAATCGTAAACTGGAACTCCGGTTCCAGCAAGGGCATACCCCCTCACAAGATTGGTTGTGCACGCCCACCAGCGATGTGCGTCCAACAGGCTTTTGTCGACCACCAACTTGTCTGACCACAGTCCTCAACTCTGCAACCACCTGTCCGCGAGTAACTCTTGCACCGGCCTCATGAAGAGGCGACCATTGGGCAGAAGAGGGATACACGATGGCACGGCCCCCCAACAGTGACATGTAATCTCAGACCGAAACAGCTGCTCCCCCTTTCCACTTGCTTGCCTTGGCCCGCAATTTTTGCACACACTCGCTGGAAGGCGTCACCAGATTTTGCTGGGTAATAAACTGCACCCCATGAAACACCAACTCCCTGGACAGCGTCAAAAATTATCTTTCGAAGTTGACGGCGAATCCCAGCCGTTGTAAAAGCTGCATGGTCACCACGAGAGAGACTCGTGCCCTTTCCTGCGACAAACCCCTCACCAACCAATCGTCCAGGTAGGGGTACACATGATGACCTCCCCTCTGGAGGAAGGCCGCCACCGGAGCCAGACACTTCGTGAAGGTCCTGAGGGACAACTTCAGGCCAAACGGGAGGACCCGAAAATGATTGTGTTCCTCTCCGACCACAAATTGCAGGAACTTGCGGTGCCTCCGCCGCACAGGGATGTGAAAATAGGCATCCCGCAAATCCAACGACGCCACGAACTGGCCCACCTGCACCGGCCGGATGACATCTTGGAGGGTGAGCATCTTGAACTTGAGGCGTTGTAGAGTCTTGTTCAATGCCCGAAAATCCAGAATAGGCCTCCACTTGCCGTTGGGCTTTTTCACAACAAATTATCGGGAGTAAACCCCCTGGCCACGCTCCACAACCGGAACTGGTTCTATCGCCCCTTTCTCTAGCATGAGAACCACCTCCTGTCGCAGGATTGGAAGATGCGGCTGAAGCACATACACCAGCGGATTAGGGACCGGAGGACGCCGGAACTCAACGAGTAGCCAAGATGTGCCGTGTCTAGCACCCAGCGATCTGATTTTATCTTTCTTCACTCGTCGACGTGGATGGCGACCCTGCCCCCCAGTAGACTGTCCATATGGCAGTCACTGTTGAGGCTTAGTTTGCCTCCCCTAAGACGCAGAGGACTGCAAACTCTTTTTTCGATGAGCCTGGAGGTCCCGTCCTTTCTGTGCTGACTGGACAGACTGCCGATACCCTTGCAAGGAGTAGCTGGAGCACCTGGAACCACGATCTCTGGTGGAAGCAAACCGGGCATTTCCCAGAGGCTCCACGGAAGCTTGAAAGGAACGAAAAGAGTGCCCACTCTGCAAGGAACCCAAAGATTTAGCGGTTTTCATATCCTCCTTCATCCCTTTCAGGGCTTTATCGATTTTCTCACCGAACAAGTGTTCGCCTTGACAGGGGCATGTCGATGACCTTATACTGTACCTCCGTGCGGAAGTCAGTGCACTTCAAACAGGCCTGGGGCCGAAGTACAACCCCATTGTTGATCTGCTTAAAACCTGACTCTGCCAGGCCCACGGCAATATTTATGCTGTGGTTGGAGGCCTCCTCCCTCTCACGCACCAACAGCATTGTTTCCTTTCGGCGCTTCTCCGGCAGATTTTCAAGAATTGGGGCCAGCCAATGGCACATTTCATGATCATATCTGGCCATGATTGCCAAGGAATTTGAAGCCTTTACCCCCGACCGGCAAGACCTTCTTACCAAAAGCACCCTGCTTCCTGGCCTCAATGTCCGGAGGCGCAACTCATTTATGTTGGCTCCTGGCCTTCTGGCTGGCAGCCGCCGACACCACAGACTCTGGCGTGGGCTGCGACACCAAGTATCTAGGGGTCGACTCCGAAGCCTTGAATTTCGTTTCAAGGCGACCCTTCACAGCCGTCTCTGAAAACGGGTGGCGCATTGTGCGCAGGCCCTCCTGCCACTTATGGTCGAGAATCGGCACGGAGAAGACCGCCTTCCTTTGCTTGCCCATATGGTCGAAGAGGAAGCAGTCCTTACGTTCACCTTCAGGTGCCAGTCCCAACTCCAGACATGCTTTCAACATCATGGCGTGGAACGCCCCAATATCATACGGTGGAGAGGGTTGCGCCGGCCTACAGGGCTGCTCCACTACTTCGTCCGTGTCCCACGCGTCATCCTTCATCAGTGACGACGATACAGTATAAAGGGTGTCTCGCGGAACACTTTCAGGGTCCGATTGAGGTAGCTCGCCTTCTTCAGGATGAGACCGTGGATGGCCCAATGGCAACGGTAACCGTGACAGAGGAGACGTCCTAGGAACCTCACCAGGCATCACCTCGACCACTGGCACCACCGGACTCGGAGGAGGCAACCTTGCATCCAGCTGCCCCAACACCGATTGAAGCCTAGACAGCACTTGCAATGACAGTAGAGATTGCGGGTTAACCAGTGGATAACCGGGAAGCCCAGCCCCTATTCCACTCGACGTGGAAGGCCTCACACTCTACAGATCCAGAGAAGACGGGTCAAACACCTGCTCCTTTTCCTCCTCCACTTCTGAAGAAACTGAAAATGTAGTTGGATCCTGCTGCAAAATGTTCTCAGGAAGGATAGACTCAAAAGGCAGCCGTTTTTTTGGAAGAACCGGACCGGTGCTTTGAAGATTCCCGGCTGGAGGAAGACCTGTGATGGTCCCTGGAGGCCGAGTGCTTCAACGAAGACTCATTTGGCTTCGCCAGGACTTTCTCAGACACAGTAGAATTCTCGGGCCTACCACCAGACCCCCCTGGAGTGGTCGGACCGACCATGCTTGGACAACAAGGAGCCACTCGTCTTCGCCTGCTGCGGCTTCGATGAAGACTTGCTGCCTTTCTGCCGATGCAGGCAATGCGGCCCGATGCTTCTTCACCGGACGTTCAGCCGATGCCGCTCGGCGATGTTCCACTGACTTCTCCGCTCTTCCCGAAGACTGGCTCCACCGGGCCGAACCCAGCTCAGAAGCCCTCATTAAGCCAACATATGAGCCGTCGATTACAGTCCTTCAAGGTCTTCTGCGAAAACCCCCGACATATCTCGCAGGTATCTGCTGAGTGATGGGGGTAGAGATAGTAAAGACAGTCCACATGACCATCCCATCTGTATACCTTCTTCAAGCCGCAGGTACCACAAGGGCGAAAAAAAAGACGACTTCTGGGCTACAGACGACATCCTAGCACACGACACCAAACGCACGTGCAAAACACGAGGTGATCCCAACAGTTTGGAGACGGTTGAAATCTGAAGGGAAGCTGCGGGGGCATGGCTATTTATAACAGACGTCCTATTGGTGGAGCCCAAAGAACCCAAAAAGGACGTTGATAGGACACTAAAGTGTCAGTTTTCCACAGGAAAACGCTGAGTTAACGTTACCAAGGTTTTCCAGCCTGACAACAGGGAAATATTCACAGCATGTGAATCCATGAAAGATCCAATGCTGGAGAAAGGATTGTTATCACAAGAGATAATCGGCCCTCCCAAGACCTACAAATCTGCTAGGATATAGTTGTAATAGCAATATATGTTTTGGTGGTATAAATACAACCTAGTTGGAAGTAAAGTAAATACACAAAAAGAGTTAGCAAATTAAATGCATTTGTATTTTGTTTGTAATATTTACAAGACTGTCTTTATAAAAGGTATGCATTTTAGTTGTAAACTTGTACAGGAATAGTTTTAGAATGAGCATTCCTTAGGTGTAATGCCAAAAGTGAAAGGTTTTATCTATAAAACTGTAACATTGTTGCAGGTTTTCACTGTCAAATTGAAGCAATAAAGCAAATTTTGCCGGTCATGCTGAAGGTGCACTGAAAAAGAGCACAGAGAGGGAGTGTCTTTTTGAAAGAAATTTGCTTGGCAATTGAAATTCTTTCCGTTTCCCTGTCTACTTCTAAAGTCAAGTCAAGCATGCTTGGAATTCGGGATGGCAGGCCTTAAAGTACTCGACTCAAGTGCCTGTTCAAAAATTGTAAACAATTATTTGACTGGGATCGAGACGTTCAAGCCTTCTTAGAGATGGCTCGTGAGTGGAACCAAGCAGATGTGATTAATGTCCAATTCATGGCTTGAATCAGCTTGATCCAAATCGAGCCAATAAGTCACTAGCATTTGAGTAGCGTTGAAGAATTTTTGAACAATAGATTCAAATAAGTTCTGTCTTTTTCAAACCAGGAGATTCAAACAGTGTCGTGTCACTTCAAATAAGAGAAACTGAAAACAGAATAAAATGCAGCTTGTCTGAGCACTGGCTCAATGGAGTTAATTATGGATTTGGAGATGTGGTAAAAAAAAATGTGGTAATTCAGCTATCACCATTTTATTGGCCCATAATGGAATTACTTCACTACCAAATTCAAGGTTTGGAGTTAAAGTTGAGGAAAAACCTGCAGTCATGTGCTGGAGGAATTTCTGCTGTCAGAATTACCATCCCAGTATGCCCTCCAAAATCCCCTGTGTTACTACACTCTTAATTCTGCCAGACCAAGTGCCGGTAACCCAATACTCGCAATGAGCCCCAATGAATCAGTCCCAGATATCAGTTTTCTTTCCGTTTAATAGAAGGTAAAGAAAATCAAAATTAACCTTTTTTCTGTAAAGAAAAAGGATTTATCTTTTTTTTAAAAATTCTATTGTGCATTTGGTTAGTTAATAAAAACCTTTAGCACATGGTTACAAAAAATGAAGCACTATTTGGTGCAAATACATAAAATATGCAAACATTTACTTCATCAGCAATACCATATAACATTTCAGAGATAAAAAGTGCCTGGCACATCAATCTATATGGGATACATTACTCACCGTAATCGTATTTCTGATGCTTGCATCTGCTTAAATTCACATGCTGTGCATAGCCTGACATCTAGTGGAAACTACAGAGTTACAGTTTTTATTTTCAAAATTCAAAAAGGGACGCAGACAGGGGGTGCCTGTAACACTATCGCTATTGTGACGTCCACTGTACCCATGGTCCTTCACGTGTCGAGGTCCCTCAGATTGTTATTTGTCTGACATGACGTAGCATGAAGTGTAGCAGGAGTACAGATGTATCCAAAAAGAATGTATCAGATAAGCTCATAAGCATCCACGCGTCTTCTCTCCGAGGGGAGAAAGGGTGGGCGCATGTGAATCTAAGCAGATACAAGCATCAAAAATACAATTACAGTGAGTAATGTATCCCTTCTGAGGCTTGTGGAATCTGCTTAGATTACATGCTGTGCATAGATTAGCGAGCAGTGTTAGGAGAAGGTGGTGGGTTGTGAGAAGGTTCATGGGCGAACAGATGTCTTAGAACCGCTTGTCCCACCTGTGCATCTGTCTTGGAATGTGTGTCAATGCAGTAGTGCTGAGAGAAAGTGTGTACTGAGCTCCATGTAGTTGCTTTGCAAATGCTGTCTAAGGGGACAGAGTAGCTCCTGTGCTCCTTGTGGAGTGAGCTCTTGGCGTGAAAGGTAGTGTCTTGTCTGACAGGGAATAGCACAGTTGTATGCACTCGACTATCCATCTGGAGATGGCATTCTTGGAAATGCAATCTCCTTCTCTGCCTGGGGCTACAGAGAGAAACAGTTTTTTCTGTTTTCCTTAGCGGTCTGGTCTTGTTTACATAGTAAAGGGCTGCTGTCCTTACATCTAGTGCGTGGAGTTTTACCTCAGCTGAGCTTTGGGGGTTCTGGAAGAAGGCCGGAAGCTCAATGGGCGGGTTCACATGACATGTTGAGATGAACTTAGCAGAGAACCTAGGATGAGTACGTAAAACCAGTTTGTCCTTGTGTATGACAATGAAAGGATCCGGCACTGACAATGCTTGCAATTCACCAACTCTTCTTATGGATGTAATAACCACCAAGAAGGCAGTTTTTTAAGTCAGGGGTTTAGGACTTGACTTCTGCATCGGCTCGAGAGGGGGACGCATGAGCTTAGCGAGAACAACATTGAGATCCCATCCTGGCGGCCGGTTTGAAATAGGAGGGTGGAGTCTCTTTACTCCCTCAACGAATACATTAATGACCGGCACCTTCCACCATGAGACCTTATTGTGGGAGGTGGTGTAGGCTGACAAGGCCCCCAGGTGGACCTTTAAAGAGTTGAATACTAACCCCGAGTCTAGCAAGTGGAGCATATAATTTAGAATGTGAGATGGGGTACATTCTATGGGGTAATTTGTTTAGACTGGCACCAAATTACAAATCTCTTCCACTTGTCGAAATAACAGTTCTAGTGTTAGGCTTTTGTGCTTCCTTCAGGATATCCATACACCTTTGAGGTAGGTTAAGATGTCCAAACTCTATGACTTCAGTGTTATGACACAAAAGCTCAGTATAGTAGTGGTGGCTTGACACGTCGTGATGCAATTTAGGCTCTCTCACAATATACCCCGCAAGAGTTACAAAGGACAGATTGAGGATTGCCTGAAAGTATGGTACACCCTGGTACTCCCAACAGCTAGCTGCAAGAAAGATTAACCAGATATTAACATGTGGGTTAAGGCAATGGACTCTCCAAAGCAAGATACTGAACTGATACTCACAAACAAGAAAATCAGACTGGGACTGAATAGTTCCAAGTTAGACTGGTGAGTACCTTGAAAACGAGGAAAATCACTGTTACCAAGAATACAAAAAGAACAAGAAAGTAAGAAACGAATAGTCTTGTGCTTACCAAATGAGTGCCCTGGATAGGTGATGCAGGAGCGTTGGAAATGGAGTGACAGTCTGGGAAACACAATGTTTTGTTTTCTTATACCCGCCGGCACAAGGACACCTAAAGAGTTAATTGATCTGGGCGCTGTTGCGCTGGTGTCCTTTGATCCTTGCACTGATGCGCCAATGTCCTTTGGTCCTTGTGCTGATGCGCGACAGTCCTGGATGTTCCAAAAGTGTCTTTGACAGTTCCAGAAAGATGATATGACATAGGCGAGACTCATGAGATGTATGCAGTCCGTGGGTTTTCTGATTGTAACAACGAGCGGGTAAGACTTGTGAAATGAGATAGCTGCAGTTCGTCGTTGACGTTCCGGTTCTGGTATGAGCAGGTAAGATTTGAGAAATTAGACGATTGCAGTTCGTGGACATTCCGGGTCTGGTATGAGCAGGTAAGACTGGAGGGATTAGACGAGAGCAGTCCGTGGACGTTCCGGGTCGGGTTTAAGCAGGTAAGACTTGAGAGCAATGACAAGAAGGAAGCAAGGATGGTCACAAGGCGGGCCGGTGATTCAAGGAGCCAAGAAGACAAGGTACAATGTACGTAGTTTTGAAAACAGACAAATTCAGAAGTGCCGCTGTGCGCGGGGGCGCGGCTTAAGTACTGCTCACCTGACCATACGCACAGGACGGCGCTGTAGGCCCGAGTACCTAAGCGAATACTATGGCCGCCAGCGTTTCCATGGCAACCCATAGCGTTCTGTAAAAGGACGCGCCAGAAACGATCCAGCATGGTTCTGAGGCTTAGCAGACCACATCGCGAGCTCCGTCTATGTTTATCCAACGAGGCATTCAATGGAACCCTGACACTTCAGGCGCCATGCTGCCAAGTTCATTGAGTGAGGTTGAGGGTGCCCCGTTAATCCCCCGTGCTGAGTGAGCAGATTGGTCAGGCATGGGAGCTTGAAGGGATCGCACATCGCCAGTTTGTGCAGATGTGGAAACCAAGGTTGTCTTGCCCACATAGGAGCAACTAGGATGAGCATCACCTGCTACTTGTGGATCTTGTTCACCAAATTGTTCATGAGAGGAGTCGGGGGGGGGGGGGGGCAGCGTAAGCAATGTACCCGACCAGTTCATCCATAGGGCATTCCCCTTGGAGCCTGGCTGGGGGAACCTGGACGCGAAGTCTGTGCATTGACTCTTTTCGCTTCTAGCCGAACAAGTCTATTGTGGGGAAACCCCATTGAGAGAAGAGGTGCTCTACGACCCCTGTGTCTAGTTGCCATTCATGTTCCTCTGGTAGGGGATCTCTGCTTAGTGAGTCTGCCAGAGAGTTGAGTTCCCCTGGAACATGCTGTGACGATAGAAATATTTTCTCTCCGAGTGCCCATTTCCAAATTTGTTGCGCTAGCTTGGACAGATTTGGAGAACGTGTGCCCCCGTTTGTTGATGTAAAACATCACGTAGTGCTGTCGGTCAGGACTTGCACAGATTGGTTCGCTAGGTGTGTCTCGAAAGCCTGAAGGGCTTTGAAGACCGACAGTAGTTCCAGCAGACTGATGTGGTTCTGTGCCGTGCTGTGTGATGAAGGTAATGAGCCCCCTCCCACCCGGCGAGTGAGGCGTCTGTTGTGACAATCGCTTACACTTCTGGATCGTGGAAGGGATTTCCCCCGCAACAGATTTTTCCTTGTCCACCAGTGAAGGTTTTGTACTAGTGTTGGTAGTGTTGGCGAAACGACCACTAGATCGTTCCACTGACCAATTGCCCGAGACCACCGTTTCGCCAACCACTCTTGCATGGGACACATGCGCAGGCGCGTGTGTGCAACCAGGTAAATGCAAGATGCCATCATGCCTAGCAAACGCATAGCTTTGCGTACGCTTATCTGGCGGTAATTATCTGGTGATAATGAGGTATTTGCAGTAACATGTTTTGGACTCTTTCCTCTGATGGAAATACCAACCCCTCTTCTGAGTTTATTACAGCTCCTAGGAACTATTTGGTTGTGCTTGACACTAGGCTTGATTTTTTCTTGTTTATGGAGAAGCCCAATTGAAAGAGAAGGTCGATAGTTCTTTGAATGTTTTGCTTGCAAATTTGGGGACTCTCCCCTGTAATCAACTAGTCGACCAGGTAAGGGTACACTTGGAATGTCTCCCTGCGCTGGTGTGCTGCCACCACCCCAAGTACCATTGTGAATACCCTTGGAGCAGATGCCATTTCAAATGGCTGCATTTTGTATTGGTAGTGCTGATTTGCTATTTTGAAACGCAAGAATCTTCTGTGCGCTGGGAACATTGAAATATGAAAACAGTCATCTTTCATATCCAGTGTTGCCATGTAGTCCCCCGCTTTAGCAGAGGGATTACTTCTTGTAGCGTAGTCATGCAGAACTTTTGTGGCTTGACATATTTCTTTGCAGGGCGTAAAACCAATTATGGGCGCATTGTTAGATCTTTTTTTGGCACAAGGAAGTAGGTTGAATAAATACCCTTGTTTACCTGGTTGGCCGCAACGATTTCTATGGCGTCCTTTTGGTGCAGCGTGGCGATTTCGAGGAGGATGTGCTGGTCTTCTTTGGAGTGGGTTTTCTGGCGCAGGGTATGGTTCTGGGGTTGCTCGAGGAGCTCCACACAGTAACCGCCCGCCACGGTGGACAACACCCATTTGTCTGCGGTGATTCCCTCCCATGCTTGGGTGAAGCAGGTAGTCACCATTATGGAGGAGTGGTACCACCTCTAGAGGAGGAGCCCCTCCCACAGCCGGAGGATCTACGCGGTCCTCTCTGGTAACTCTGAGAGGACTGGCCTTGATTGTTCCCCCAGGATGTACCCTGATTTTGATTGTATCCTGAACCCCTCAGGGAATTTTGTCCACGTTAGCGAGGAAAATTAGTATTACTCCTCTGGCCAATGGGTTTATTGGTTAGCTGGCCCAATGACTTCAGTGTCTCATATTCCTCTTTAGCAGTTTTCAAGGCATCTTCAACAGTGTTTCATAAGAGTACAATGGGCTCAATGGGAACATTGAGAAGTGTGGCCTGCATCTCTTGCTTGAAGCCGGATTGGCGTAACCAAGCATGACGCTTATTAATGGTTCCTTCCGCTATAATTCTGCCTGCGTTGTCTGCGGTATCAAGATTACTCTTTAACATGCAGCTTGAAACTGCCCTGTCTTCTGCTGCCACAAGGGCCAATTGTGTTTTGAGGGGTTCAGGGTCTGATGATAAAGCTGAGATCTCATCCCATTTATGGCAGTTATAACTTTCCAAAAGAGTGGAGTTATTAGCTATCCTAGCCTGAAAGGCAGCCGAAGAAGCCACTTTCCTCCCCATCGTTTTGAGCTTCTTACTTTCCTTGTCTAGAGGTGCCTCAGAGGAGGCTAGGGGTGTTCCCGCTCTCTTCCTTGTTGTTGTAACTACCAGAGAGTCAGGTTTGAGCTGTCCCCTAATATAGAGAGGATCTGATGGGGCAGGTCTGAAAAGCTTTTCGATGCGGGGGCTAACCGCCAGTGTCTGATTAGGTGTTTCCAGCAAGGGTTATATCTTTCGCTGAACAGATCGCAGGAAGGGAGTGAACTGAGTGACAGCCTTCTAATCCCCAAAATATCATCAATAAAATCCTTGTCCTGTTGAGTTTCCTGCATTGCCATCTGGAAATGCTCAGCCACCTGGACGAGTAAGTCATTTAGTAGTGGCTGGTTATCTATGGGTGAATCCGTCACAGGGGGATCCTGATTGATGGGAGAGTCCATGTTGTACATGTCTGGATCAAGCTCTTCATCATCCCCATAGTAAGGGTCTGCGGCCTCTGATGCATAGAGGTCCTCAGTGTCCGGGTCATACAGGTCAATGACTGATGGGTCTTGCACTAAGGTACCGGGGCAAGACCTCTTGGAAGGGGGTTGAGAAGCAGTGGCCAATACAGGGATCTGAGAACCAGAGGCCGCTGTTGTGGGTGGGGTGGACTAAAAGCTCTTCAAATAATCAGGGTTTTTTTCATAAAGGTTTGCCATGAAGGTCATTCTTCTCATGACCCTACCAATAGCCTCGCATGACCATTGTGCAGAGCTAGGAATGGACACAGGGTCAAATGGAAGTCCCTGATCTTGAGGAGTGGGTGGGATTTGAGGTGAAGGATGGGCCTTTTTCTCTAGGGCTGAAGACATATGTACCTGTGGGTCCTTACTCTTATGAGGGGACCTATCCTCTTGGGACCTTTCCCTATGATGGGTTTTAGAAGACTTCTTCTTGGCCTCCCTAACCTTTACTAGGCCTTCTGGGATTTGCTTTTTAACCAAATGGGCTAGTCCCGCTTGTATAGTTTGTTTTGTTACCCTTTTCGACAAAGAACATCGAACTTCAGCTACGACTGATCCGACGTCTCGTCTACCGACGTGCGGGAATGGATTTACTCACGACGTCCGTTCTTTCGACAGTCGGGGCCTGTCATGCGGCAATCGCGACCTCGAGTGCACAGAGGACAGTGATTCTACGGACCTCTCCCTAGACAGCATGCGTTGGCCTGTGTTCGACACACCTGTCTAGTCTCAGCCGTAGGTTGTGAGAGCGCCACTGTTGCCAGGTGTCATTCCCGTAATAAGGCCGCTGGCCTGTCTGATGGGGTCGGGGGCCTGCGCTTGGGAAACCGGAGTCCCCCTGTCGCCTTCACGCTGGATAACGTAGCGTTGCTGCCATCGCTGAAGGTCCTCTCCACATCCATGGTGGCCTTGATCTGCCCACCGTTTGGTTAAGTGGTCCTTCAACGTCTTGAGTTTAAAGAGCTTACACGCTCGACAGGTACCTTCGACGGGGGTCCCGTGGGAGACAAAGGTTGCACACCAGGTGGTTATCGACCCACAGGAACCTCTTGTTGCACTTAGGGAACAATTTAAAAGGGGTCCGATCCAGAACGGAATGACACGGCAGCTAGGCGAGTGTAATGTACGAAAAGGAGCAAATACATGCTTGAATGTACTCCCCCCCCCCCCTCTCTCCCTACTGTGTGGGCCGAAGCAGCCTTCCAAGGCCGGACGGATCCGTCGATACGAGTCTTCGACAGTCGTTTCTTCACCGCTGTCAGAATATCTCGATAGTCGGTGATATAGGATAGTAAGAAACACTATCAGTAATTTATATAAATCAATGGCAGTAACTCCGCGAAATAGCGTCCATTTAAAAAAACAATCTGATGGACCTCGACGCGTGAAGGACCATCGGTACAGTGGACGTCACACTAGGGCTAGTAGTATTGGCACGCCTTGTCGACGTCCTTTTTTCAAAAACAACTGCAATACTCTGCAGCTTCCACTAGATTTATTTTATTTTATGTTTTACATTTGTATAGCGCACAAAACAGCCCATGGGCATTGTGGCGCTGTTACTTGCAAGGAACTTAGTTACAGGGAGGTACAATATAAATAAGGGAAGTACAATATACATATTTTACATAGTTTGCATTGGTAACACATTAATGCAGTCAGCTAGTTGCAGATACATTTGCAAGTTTGTCAGGAGAAGTGGCACGAGGTCCTATAGGGACTGTGGTGTTGATCAGGCAAACAGAGTGGTTTTCATGGCTTTGCGGAAGGCAAGGAGTGAGGCATCATGGGAAGGGTGATCGGCCTATGCACAGCATGTGATCTAAGCAGATTCCACAAGCCTCAGAAATATATATATATATATATATATATAAATAAAACAGTTGTGTTTGTTTGTGGGTTTGTATATGATGTTGATCTTGCGTCATGAATTTTGCATGGAATATTCTTTATTTAATTGCCAAATTAATGCAACTATTTCTAGCTCGATAGGTCATCCCGTTCCCGAGAGAATCAATTTTTTGATTTTTCGGCATTACGTTTTGTGGTGTTCTGCGCGCAATCTACAGGTCATTTGTAAAAAGTACTCATCATCTTGCTGTCTGTGCTACACTGGTCTTGTGTTTTTTTTTCAAATTTATTTTAGAGGACAGTTAGAGTGTCTTTCTTTTAATTTGTTTTGCAATGAACTCGATACATGATAATTTCACTAATTAATTGAACACCACATTTTTATTCACCTCAGATTTAAATTCTCACAAATATCACATTTGTATGCTTCCTCTGATTATTTGCAGTGTGTTTAGCAGTGAAAATGGCCACCAATGCAAATATTCAGAGTACGCATACAAATATAATATCCATGTGAGAATTTAAATCGGAGATAAATGAACATTTGGTATTCAATTAATTAGTGAAATTAACATGCACTGCGTTTTTCCTTTGTGGCAAACAACATTTGTTCATCTTTTTCGGTGGAATATGAAAATAAATCAGAGAATGGACATCCCAGGCGAAGCCGGGTACTTCAGTTAGTTAAAACATATTTCATAAATATCAAGATAAAAGATAAACAAATAATACAATATGACTGAAATTGACAAAAGAGTGAAAAACTTAGATCAAGTGCAACAATTCATAGGGAGATGTCAAAATAATACACAATACATAATGCAAAAAATGCTAAAGACTACTCTAGTAAGCGCAGAGCCTCATTCCAGATAAAAAGCAGCAGTTATTTTTACAATAGATTCTGCACAGTAAATACTGTTACAAAATTGATCGGACTATGAATTCAATACTAGGGTCCAAAGATACATATCCTTTTATGTAGGCATTATTTAATTTCGGACAGCCTGTCAGGATGTGCCTACCAGATTCAACCGAAAGATTACACAAATGGCACAGTTTTTCCTCATATGGAGTCCCCACCCAACTGCCTGTGTGTTCCCTCAGAGGGAGAATGTTATTTGTAATGCATATAGCGCTACTCGCCTGTGGGCCTCAAAGCTCACAAAGAACAGAGACAGGACTTACAACAAAGAGCAAGCATCAGCGAACGGGTGATCCATCAGAAACAGTTGCAGTGTAGATGAAGTGTTTAATCTGGGTCAAGATTGAACAGATGGGTCTGAATCTTTTCAGCTGCATACCACAGGACTTGATTAAATAGGTACATGGGAGATACGGATGAAAGCCCTGACTGGCATACTGTGCATAATTCTTCTTGTTATGCAAACTGCAAAGATTACCATCAGCATCCCATATATTGGTTTTTATTTTTCAATATCCTAAATACATTAGGGGAATCGATCAGCTCCTCCAATGTTAGCCTAATTTTTTCCATATCAGTCATGGTCGTGTCTCAAAGCTCCAATAAAAAAAGGGTTGGTAAATGAATGATGATAATGTTAAGCAATCGGCCCCAAAAGGCGGTCGGGAAGCAAGAGTGGTGCATAGAGGGATAATGTGAATTTGCAGCGCTGAAATAGCCATATCGGTCTCAATGACGGGACACCAAGCTCTAACCTTAGACCTTCAACTGGTGACGAAGATGGTACACCAAGTATGGAACACAAAAATGTTCCCTCTAAAATCTAACCATTTCACTCTAGATTCAGGGAGGAAAATTATACTATAGAGTATTACCGGAACAATACTAGTTCTATATATGGAGATTAGACCTTCTATAGTAAAACCACCTTTGGTACTGATGCATTCTTTTGAAAACAACCATTTAAAGAAAAAACTATGGGCATGATAAAATCACCATAAAACATACATTATGGGCTGGAATTGATAGGTACCACAAGGTAAATATAGCAATCCACCACCTCAAGAGGGTTACCATCAAGTTTATAACCAAGGGCTTTTGTTCCTATGTCCAGTGCCAATCATGACAATTTTTGTTTTACTGATGTTCATTTTTAAGTTATTACGTTTTGTATAAAGGGACAGTGCATCTATGGAGCATTGGAGACCAATCGGGGTGTGATCCAGCAGCACGTTATCATCTGCATAGCCAAGCCATGCCACTGGTTCACCCCCAAGGGTAGGAGGAACATATCGTACAGCTCCAATCGCAGTGGCCAAGTCAGAAATATACAAATTAAAGAGCAGGGGTGCGAGAACGCATCCCTGCTTTAGGCCACTGTTGGTAGGAATATATTGCCTTATTTGTCCTTCTTGGTTGACATGTACTACAACTGTAGTATCATTATATAATTCCTTAATAAAATACAATAGTCTGGCATCAATTCACCAGGCGTACAATTTTTCCCATAAGCGGGGGCGAAATACTGATTCAAATTCCTTCGAGAAGTCTACTAAGCAAAAATATAATTTATTAGCCTTATGACTCCCAACCTCAGCAATAACACTATGAAGGGCACAGATATTATGTGTGGTAGCATGATCTTTATGAAAACATGTTTGCAGCGTGTGCAGCAGGCCTTTTTTTCGGCCCATATGTTAAGCATTTTCAAAATCATTATTGCAAATATCTTTTAACTGCTGTCTAGCATGGCCAGGAGCCTATAAATATCGGGATTACTCCCGGTCTCCTTTATTAAACTACATTGATTAATATAGACTCCCGCCAGCTAGTTGGTATTAAAGGAATAGTTCGCTCAGAAATATTATTGTCCCGAGGATTCGGGCATGTGTTTTTAAGCATACGCTGATCGATCGTACAAACATTTCCTATGCACCTTACTGTCGTTTTTCACTTTTGTACAAATATGAAATCAGGCAGCAGGGCGCAGCCATTTTATGATAATCTGAACGGTTCCCGCATCGCCCAAGCGGGACTGCCCTGGCGGCACTAAATCATATCCCCCGCCCCTGAGCCTGACATCACTACACGTGTACCACCCATTTCACAACGCCAAAGCACGTCTCGCGTCAACGTTCTCTGCGCTTCAGCTAATGACGTGTCACCATGGAAATGGCAGGACGCCTCTTTCCTCATTAAGTATAAACAGACCGCTTCACAACAGGCATCAGATTTTCTTTTCCATTCCTCTCACTGTCTTTTTTTGAGTATTCTGTGCCTCGTTTGTGTGCTCTGGTCAGCTACCTTCGTTGCTTGTAGCTCGTGCGAACAGATACCAGTACCATTACTATAAATTATTTTCGTTTCCCCCACAATGGCAACAATACAGCCCTACCAGTATTAGCCAGAATATTCCGAGGAGGAATTACTCGAAAGAGAAAGATGCAGAAACGATGGGGCTTCGGACAACAGTTGGGAGGGCGATTCTACAGATCAAGAGCCTGGGCCGAGTCGCATGGACGGCGTTTCCACCTGGTGCACCTGCAATCGGTGCGCGCTAATGCCAACCGAGGAGGAGAACCGCTGCGGTCGAGAAAACTCTGGATGCTTGTCCTACATATCGGAAGGCGAGACATGGCCGCAATGCGTTACCGAGCTGCCAGACTTCAGGGCAGCCTGCCTCACACGGTCCATGTTGAGGATTATGATGGTGCTTATGCACAAACTTTGCGCAACAGTTCGCCCTCGGAATCCAAGTAACGAGTAAGTGTACTTTAGTTGTGATGTCACTTAGGCCACTACTATTTCATGGTTGTCTCCTATATTGTCGTAACTTCAATATATTAATCTCAAACGAATTTAGTCTTGCAATTCTCTGGTAATAGTCGTATAATGGTGGTTCAATATTGTACAGTGTCTAGGTAGCATTTGTACTGGCAACAACGCCATTGGATACAAGAATTGTCATTGGCACCTAAGGTTTAATACACTTCTCTTGTTCATTTAAAAACAGTTTGTATCTTTCTCTTTCACAGGTGGTACAGGCTGGTGGCCGATCGTTCATTTACATGGTGGCTTCATGGGAGGCTTGGACACCTCGTTGGACGAGTAATAACCGGCTCTGTCGTTGGTGCCATTAGAGACACTTTCCCGAGTGACAACGGTCAGTACAAGGGATTTTCCCTCACTGTGCTGCAATCAGAACTTTACAATGTGTAGTACATTTGTGCCATCAAAATAAGAAACAAATTAAAACACAACAGAACTTTTATCAATGGTTGTTTCATTTTTTCAGTGAATCAAGTGTGTCTCCATTCAGAAGTGCTCCGGGCCTTGCCCGCACGCCTCAGGCCCATCCATCCCCTTCATTATCAAAAGGCAGTTCACACCAGTGTATGTGCGCTGCCATGGGGTGCTGTCAGGGGTGGGAACAGCCAAGGTGCCAAACACCATGTGCACTTCAAAGGTATATTCCGCATAGGGGCCATTGTACAGATGGCCTCCCCAGACCCAGTGTCTCCAGGCATGCTCCCCTGAAGCAAGCCCTGTCCCTGCAATCCACATAAGAGGGTCTCCATTCAGCAGTGTCCCGGGCCTTGTCTGCACGCCTCAGGCCCACCCATCCCCCCCTCCATTATCAAAGGCAGTTTGCACCAGTGGATGTGCGCTGCCAAGGGGTGCTGTCAGGGGCGGGAACAGTCAAGGTGCCAAACACCAGGTACACTTCAAAGGTATCTTACGCGTAGGGGTCATTGTTCACATGCCCTCCTCAGACCCCGTGTCTCCATGCCGGATCCCCTGAAGCAGGCCACGCCCCTGCAATCCACATAAGACTACGACATATACACATTATCCATTCACATACACACCCGCCTTCCTAATTCTTTATAAAGCACTTGATATTTATCATGAGAACATATTTTAGCACTGCAAGTCAACTCCTGAACGTGCTACGTGAGAACTTCAGTGACCTCTGCGAATCTGCTTGTCGTTGTGCTACCTGTGAACATCTCCCTGTTCTCCTGCCACTTACTACCCTGCTTGCTGAATCTAACTGTTTGTTGGTCAAGGTAAGGGCAGGTCACCTAATCGTATCTCCTTGACCTGTAAATTTCTATCCATTTCAAACGAATGTACCTAGTAGTGTTATGTTCATTCGTCTCATTGCCATTGGCTTGATTTTAATTGGTTATCAATATATATATATCAACTGTTATCAGTGTCAATTGGGATCGAATTGCATCCTTCGCGGACCGTGTCTATAATATAAGCATGTTTCCTTTTGATGCACGATAGTACATTCAAGGGACGAGTAACATGTTCAGATTTTTGTCAACTCAATGAATTGCTTATGAAAGTTAGCCTATAATACAGCCGGCCATGCTACACTGGTTTTGCTGTGGTCACCAAAACATACCTTGCATACAAGAATGTATGGTATAATTCCTTCTTTCTCACTTTTTTATGCAAAGTAATTTTCGAATAATGTTGACTTTTTTGCGGAATTTCAAACAATGCCTGCATGTGCGATTTTCGGTTGCCCTTCTAAGACCCATGAGAAATCTGAAGGCACTACAATGCATGTATTCCCAAAGACTATAGATATTTCGGATATGCGCCAGCAGAGCTTGAAAGTAGAGTCAAAGAAGTCTTGCAAGACACGAGGGGTGATCGATTCCGCATCTGCAGCCTGCACATATGTACGACCCATCCATGTACACAAAGAAGAATCGACTCAGAACGACTCGTAAATTGCTCCCAAATGCAATTCCGACTATTCGTTCACATGCCGCCTCAGGTGAGTCACGTTTCCGGATTTATCTGTAGCCCTTGCGGTAGTGAACAGGTAACTAAATGGACGGATTGGTGTTTTAGGTTTTAATGCTACAGTTGCATTTGGAAAGTGTCCCTAATGACATCACTCTGCTGAGGCTGAATTTGGAAAGTGTGCCTAATAGCGTCACTGTGCTGCACTTGAATTTGGAGGGTGTGTCTAGTAACATCACTGTGTTAAAGTGTTGAGTTGAATTTAGAAAGTGTTCCCAACATCATTGAGTGTGCCTAATAACGTCAAAGTTGAACACTGTGCTAAAGAGTTGAATTTAGAAAGTGTGATAAAATTATGATTGGTCGCATATCCCTCACTTAGTTGGAATTGTGAATGATAGCATCTGCCACACTTCAATTGAATTGTAAATGATAGCATATCCCACACTTAGATGGAATTGTGAATGATAGCATGTACCTCATCTAGATAGAATTATGATCGCTAGCATATAGCTCACTTAGTTGAATTGTAGATGATAGCACGTGCCTGAATTAGATGAAATTGTGAATGATAGCATATGGTAGCATATCCCTCACTTAGTTGTAATTGTAAATGATAGCATGTACCTCATCTAGATAGAATTATGATTATGATTGTAGCATATCCCTCACTTAGTTGGAATTGAGAATGATAGCATATCCCGCACTTAGATAGACTTGTGAATGATATCATGTCTCACACTTTTTGCTGAACTTAAATATTATGCCTAATGTAAGCCCCCTGTCCTGCTCTCGTGCTTGATCGCAGACGCTTTACTGATAACCACCATATCATAATACTATGTTTACTCTCCCCTATGCACCATCATTCAACTAGAACACAGCTGCACTATGAAACATTCGGTCTAGCTGTTCTCATAATAACATGACCCCACAAACTCCACATCATCCTAATAAAACTCAGCTAGCTGAGCACATTGCGGCTATCTTAAGTGTTTCCACAGGCCTTATGCAGCCAAAACTCAGTTTGGGTGTCCACCCTCCAGACTGAACACATCCAACTGATTTCCTCAGCACCACACCTACCGCTAAGAAGCAGCCATCATGCAACAACCACACCAGCTGCACACATATCTGGTGAACCCACGCACCATACCACACTCTCTCTCTCTCTACACTGACTGAACTGCAGTTCCCGAGGGCGTTCAACCTACCAGCGCTTTGAGATCATACCAATGATACATAAGGCGCTATATAAATGCCAAGTAACATAACAGAACATAATACTTTTCATATTTACAAGGTTGTATTGCTTTTTAAATAAAGACCATTTTGCTAAACATCTGTCCTCGGTTTTAAGAGCATCATAGAAAAACGATGTATGGGCACAGATAACTATGCTATAGTGTCCTTTGAAATAAGCATAATGTTTTCGTAATCTGTCTCTTTACATGCCAATTTTTAAGATTAGCATTTCTAGTTCAAATAAAATGTTCCCTTTACAACTCCATGACTGTGCACTGAATATGAAGGAGCGAGATTCAGCATCCATGTCTTGCCTGGACTCAACAACCACTTCGAGCGCATATCAGGTAGTCGTACTTAGCTATTCAGTTCCAGAATTTTTTTATGCATGGAATTTGAGATAATCTGAAAATATCAACGTACCTTGTCATTCGTTTACACAATTTTTCATTTGTTGTTTGCTATTGACATGTACCATTGTCTCTGTCACATTGTGTGCGTTACATTTCAAATGTTTTCATCCATACTAATACAAGTACTGTGTTACAGGGAGATGCTGAAGCTTCGGCTACAAGGACATAATCCCTCGTAGTTGATCCAGAGCCAGAGGTATGTGCTTCCTCGAATGAAAGAAAGTCGGTCCTAGATCTGATACTATTAGACAGTGACGATATTAGAAACAAGGAGTTTTTGCAAATTGCTTGAGTGCAACATTTGAAACAGTGTGCTTCGCACAGTCAACTTTGATCGAGTAAACTAGCCATCAATCAGGTGAAATTTGAAATGTATATTTTGACTAAATGACGTACACGATGTACATGTTTATCTGCGTAAGCCATGTGTGCGATGGAATAATTTGATTTCTAATACAAATGACTTATTTTAAATGGATACTCTTTTCTAGGAATGTATAGAAGATCGGGATATAGAAGAGGAGATACATGGATCCGAGTCGGTGGACCAGCTTGCTGTTGCCGACGTTGCAGTTAAGAAGATTTCAAAGACAAGCAAGAAAGATAAGATAATTTACAAACAATTTAATTTTTAAACAGTGTTTTGTGGTGGCGCCTTCATAACATGCGTTTTTTTAATGTAAATTGTGCAATGCTTTATGTAGGATTTACATTGAATATCTTTTTCCAACCTGTCGTCTAGTTGCCCGATGGTGTATGAACTATGCAGACACAGACAGTGACAGAAATGAGAGATGCCGCTTGCCAAACTGATTTGACCATGGAGCAACTATTAATTGAGGCGCAGCGTGTTCAAATCAATAAGCAGACTCGAGATGCTTTTGCCCAATGGCCAGAAAATGAATTTAATGTGACGGCCGAAGCCAGCAAAGTGTTTTTGGACCATTGCTATAATGCGACTGCTCCACCAGATGAAGATGAAACTGAATGCATTTAAGATGCTTTTGAATTAGTCGCAGACCACTTGACACAATCGACACCCGCCAAAAAAGGGCCACAAAAAAAGAAATCAATCGACATTGAGGATTTCTCCGATTCACGTTCAAGTAACAGACGCTGAAATGAGAAAAGACTGAAGCATCAATACAATTAACCGAGCAACTAGACAAAGATCTAGACTACAGTATGTCCAGTTTGGCTGATATGTCAACCACAGTCCAGTCAGAAACGACATTAATGCAGGATGAGTGTCTAATAAAGGAGGCCAAATACATAATATTCAAAAGCAGCTTGATGGAGATTATAGAGATGCTGAAATGTGTGCATTCAGTGAGAGGGGAAATATGTGGGAAGCCATTGGTGAATGTGACTCGTTTATCACAAGGCAGTAACCTCAAAATACATGCCACTTGTGAAATGTTCCACGAAAACTTTTCATGGTCCGCTCAACCAATTCTGGGGAAACTGCCAGCTGGCAATCTACTGTGTGCAGCAGCTTTACTTTTCAGTGGCTCTAGTTTCGTTAAGTTGTCCAGTTTCTGTCCATTTGTGAGACTCCATTTCATTTCTAAAACACAGTCCTACAAATATCAACATCAATATCTATTCCCTGCCATTAGTCAAGCTTGGAAAATTGAACAATTGTCTATTGAAAGTACATTCTCCGAAAAACAGTTCAGGCTAGTTGGCGATGGACAGTGTGACGACAGCCCCGTATTTTACCACTTCCAGGACATGGAAAGTAAAATAATTGTGAGTTTGGTGGTCGTGCAGGTGTCCGAATGTAAATCCTCAGTGTCCATGGAGAAACTTGGTTTTATAAAATCACTGGAAGATCTACAATCGAGAGGAATGCACATCGACCTCATAGCCACATACAGACAAGTTTCAATAGCCAAGAAAATGAGAGAGCAGTTTCCAAATATTCGCTATCAATTTGATGTATGGCACGTTGCCAAGTCCATCAATAAACAAATCTCAGATGCAGGGAAAAAAAAAGGTTTTGAAAGTATTTCACAGTGGTCCCAGTCTTTCAGCAACCATCTTTGGTGGAGCTCCAAAACTTGTGATGAGTCTGTGGAGATTCTACTAGAAAAATGGCAGTCACTAATGCACATGTACACTCAAAAGATTGAGAGGAATATTTTACCGGCCACGAGATTCGTCCCCCCTAATGGACCTACGAATGCTTCTGGACTAAAGAACCTCGTTGCCTTTGTGCTGTGCCCCACTGGCTGGAAATAGAACACTATTGGGTAAGAGTACCCACACCCATTACTAAAATTTCCCTCAACCACTAGAAAAATGTAATGGTACAAAAATGATTTCATTAAGACAGTATGTTAAAAATATATTAAACAGTCATTGATAAAAAAACACATTATGCAGACTAAGAGCTGCCTAAAATTCATACCTCTGTTCTCTAAACTCACAAAGTTCAGTAGTGCTTCCTTTTAAACAACACACCTTACATATAACTGCTGACTCACACTCTGTTCATCATACACTGTTCTTCATACAACTGTCGAATACAAAAAACAGAAACTAGAAAGCTCTCCAGCTCCGAGTTGCTCCCTTCAGACCGTTAATGTCTTGATTAAGCGAATCCTTGCTATACAAGGTTCTAATTTAACTTAATTACTCAATGGTGCCTAAAAATTTAGCAACAGCAACGCCCAACATGTCTCGTTCTCTTTATAACATTATGTTAGAACAATGCTAGAACTTCTTCAGGGGAAATTCGACATGCAGGTTTCCTTTTCTTTTCACACTCCTTGTAATAATGTTCATCTGTGACCCATGGTAGCTTTAATAAATAATGCTGTCCACGGCGTAGTAGTAGGTGTGTCTTTAAGGTAAAACAGCCTTCTGTTGTAGTACACACCACGTACAATTAGCCACCGCCAAGTCGCAACTTTAGGCAAAATCGATCCGTACGTGATCGTCACCAACTGGCTTCAGCCCGTTTCAACTATGTGAACGCCCGTAACTCCTGAATGCTCAGCTTAAATCTAGACCAGGCGCTGCACAACTGGCTCTTCTTGCGGGTTCCGATGGCCAGCTTTTTAGAATGTGTCTCGCGTCTTCCGTCACTTCCGTAGTTCTCGTGTACGCGTACTGTCAGCCACCTGATGCACCAATGTTCCAACATTCACACTTGGACAGAAAACCAACATTTCCACCAATGTGAACATGGCCCTTTGTCGCCGGAGCAGGAACGGAAGAACAAGTGGTTGATTCCATCTTCACCTCCACACAAAGCCCTTGAGAAGATTGTGCTTGATAAAACTCTCAAGAGATCTGAAGGGACTCACAGAATTCTGCCTCATGGGAGATTTGGAGGTGTTCCACAATATGTGCCTAAAGTACAGCCCAAAGAGATTGCATTTCGGCATATAAGGGGTGATTATAGGACATTACTAGCGGTATTAGCGCATAACGAGAATGTAGGCCATGAACAATCGAGGACTGCAGGAAACTTTGGAATGTTTCGCTACACTTTGGCTTTTACGAAAAGTAGCAAAAAATGGGTGGTGAAGGCAGTATATGAGGAAATGGAATTTGATTTTGTGAAAGATCTTATTATGAATGTTTTGGAGATGCATAATCATGGAATTGCGAGCGATTTTGTTCAGATTACACATACATTGCCCCAAAACACTGCCAACGTGCCCTGTCCACCTAAAGCAGAGCTAGTGGAACAGTTCACTTCAAGGTACAAATTATTACTGTTTTTTTATCAACAATGTTTTTATGAAGTGTCCAAATAAAGCATCCAATTTGTCTTTTAAAATGTATCCTCTGTCAATTTTGTTTTCAACTAGTACCATTTTTACGATTGACATACAATGTAACGCTTTGCTTTCACAGTTCACAGTTTCGTCAAGCTACTGTGGGACCTTCACTGATCGTGCAAGGGCCAGATGGATAACAGAGTGAAAGAAACTTTGGGGTTCGGCAGTTGCCTTACCATACAGTTGCCTAAATAGCTGGATAACTGCTCGTCTCACAAAAGGGATGAGACCTAGGCTACACCTCCTGTGCTTCACAATTCCAGTTCTCATGGATGCGGTGAGACAAGATGTTGCAAACTAAGAATGTATCTTATTCTGAGTGAAGGTCACCAACTTTGAATTTTTGCTTGTGAGCTGAGGAAGCCCACGCATCGTACACAGTATAAGGTTCAACTGTTTTTTGACCTTGAGAAAAAGTCACCATTCCGAAAGGAATTGAATTAAAAGGAGGGGTATAATAACGTGAGATATGATAATGTTCTCCATTCCAAAACTGGACTAAGGAACATGCAAGTCCAGTTTATGAAAAATCGCTGATCCGAACTTAGTCTGCGTTACGCCAAGAGAATGGAAATGCCGAATATAATGCAAGTTTGACTTTCGAGGATTTTATGCCTGAACGAGTCAACTTATCATTAGCTGACTGTTATTGCTTGGTTACAGTGTACTCATTTGCTCTGTGTGGCATATTGCAATGAAACGCAAGTACAACCTTTGTGTGTACTGGTCTTTCTAACGTGCACATGGGCAGTCCAGCATCGAGATGCATGTAGACCAGCACTCGTTTTCCCCAGGTTCAATGGTACTAATTCATTAAAATGCCATCTATGTGCACCTCGAATTGTAGGGTCAGCTTCTGCATCCCGTTTAGAGCTGAACATACCCCATAGCACCATCCTCCGAAGCGAATTGTGGAGTACTTTCCACGTTGTTTTCTCTCTGTTCACATTGTCTCACGTCTGTGCTAATCGTTAGTTTTAACACAATGCCGAATTAATAAGTAAAATGATAAATTGTAATAAAGATTGGCTACTGAGACACATTTCTGTTATGTTTTCCAAACAGGTACATCCTGCGATTGTCATCGATTCCAGATAACAACTGATGGCTTTTTCAACTGGCAGCTGCAGATACACGTCAATAGCTGGATATATTTGACTCTTTTATGGGACGATCGCCAAGCGCCGATATGCCCTTACGTGGTACCAGCGATTAGGAGCAACTTAACATCCTTTACGGTGGTCTAGCGCCAAGTTGATGCACAAGCCTCAAACCCAAATCGAACACCTTGTGTACCCAAAAGGAACACCGTGTGACTCACAATAAACATTTGTAGACCGAGAAAATAAATGACCCATTTGATTGAATATTGCAATCGGTGGATATTCTCGGAGCGTTTATTGTGAAATAAAAGTACTTTAAACATTGTACAGTCTTGCCATTTCATTTTAAAGTACAGTTTTATATTCCGAATTGTGACGCACTACGTTGTGAGACGATGTGTGTTGATTTCCTGGTTCTGCGTCACGTCACGTAGGTGATGACTGGGCACATTTGGCTACGCTGCCAAGTAACGTCATGGAGAAAGTCGGAGAATATCACTAGGTTTGTTGATGTCAGGCTCAGGGGATATGATTTTGTGCCACCAAGGCAGTCCTGCTTGGGCGATGCAGCAAGGGATCAGATTATCACAAAATGGCTGTGCCATGCTTCCTGATTTCACTTGTGAACAAAAGTGAAAAACTACAGTAAGTTGCATAGGAAATGTTTGTACGATCGATCAGCGTATGCTTAAAACCACATGCCCGAACCCTCGGGATAATAATATTTCTGAGAGAATTATTCATATAAGCGAGTAACCAAAATGTTTTGAAAAAGATGTTCCGAGGTTGTTGCCCATAAATTGGAGTTAGCCTTAATTAGAGCATTTGCCGGGCACCCTAGAATTCCTGAGTCCCTTGATAATAATTAGAATGTGACCAATATCAAAGTCAAACTCTTCACTAAGCAAGAGAGGCCACACCTCAGTAGCAGAGACAGAACTTTAGGTGTCATAATATAAGTCGCTAATCGCTGCAATCCACTCAGGCTCTGATATTACATTGTCTTCCTGGGTAGAATGACCAGCGGTATAGCTCCTGATCAGGGACCAAAATTTGTTGTTATCATTGCTTCGTTAGAGTTTAAACCGCATCCAATTAATATTGGAGGCAGAAGACGTATGTGCCCTAAGTCAGTTGTTATAGCGTATGGAGATATTTCCCAGTTGCCTCCTTTTCCACTGGGGATAGGGTCACATTCTTCTTGACCAAAACTCTGGCCAGACGATGGTCCCTTCTGTTATTGTTAATTAATTACAGGCCCAGATTCTATTATCGGACTTCTTCAAACATAATTATTTTCCTAAAATATTCATTAGCAACCTAAAATCCCAAATATGATAATCCAGTCATTCCAACGAGGATGACTCAATGTTAGTGACATATCTAGTTAATCATTACCTTAGTGTCAATGTGTTTCAAATGACTGGAATTATCCAACATCAGTGACTAACAAAGGATGACCTTGGTATACTTTATCTCCATTTCATTACACCTCAGGCCTGTTTTGTGGTCTGTAAAGACATATTCCCGGCAAGAGGAAACACGCCAATTGGTCCAACTAGTGGGAGACAGATTATTCAAGTGGGCCTTTTTGTTTAAACACACCAAATCATGAGAGCCAATTAGCACACCCCATTTGGAACTTCTGATGTTCTATTTTCTATCCTTCTCACCATGTGAAATGTTAGCATCAGCTTCATCAACAATAGCAGGGCGAGTATAAAGTTAGGGGGAGTAAAGTCCTCAGGATGCTAATAGTCTATCAACATTACACTGGATAAACCGACATCATCCGGGGGGTCATACATGTACACCATCAGTATTTGTGCATGCAGGCATTTATGGTCCCATATTACAGTGGATATTACATGGGGCGTAACAGGGCTAGATAGGAAAGGTTTTAATTGAAATTGTGCCTGTGCACCGATGGCCAGACAGCCCATTAGGCTACCGCTAGATTTGCGCACTGCAGGCAGACAAAGGACTTGATATCCATCAATCTTAAATTCTTTAATGATCCAGGTTTCTTGAAGCAGAAAAACCTTGCTACTAGTTATAAGAAAATGACACTCTGGGTGTGTGAAGAAAGATCTATGTCCTCTTGTATTCCAACAGAGCCAATCGATACAGTTCTTACGGAGGGTATGTCAATTGTTTATGATGCTCAAGGTGTCGGATATCCAATGTACCACCTGCTTTTATACCATCACAATCTCCCTGCTTCTATCTAGAAACACACGAAGGCTAGATGTTTCAGTTGTCAAGTTGTTTAGGGGAGCAGTGCGGTCAAAATTGGAAATCATAGCATTAATATTAGGCGTTTTTGTTGATGTTATGTTTCCTGCATACAGTGAGCTTAAAGCCAAGCTTATTTAATTCGGAGATGCAGGTACTCAAGGGTGCCAACCACCGGATATATGAATTCAATAAGGGCCCAGTTGGCAGGGCTATCAGCGGCAGGCAATTCAATGTGCATCACATCCTCCGTACTAATATCAGAGAAACAGGGAATTTTACATCACAAGACAAGTAGAAAAGAACGATTAAGCAAGGTTCTCTCTGTACAGGGGTTAAGCTCTTTAAGTGTAACCCACTTCCCGAATGGGAGTAATTGGCAGGCAACACTGGTTCATTATCAGTACTAAACAGTGGTGGTGACAAAGAGGGAGGCTGCCTTAACAAGGGCAAGGATGGGAAGTTCGAACCGGGTGAAACGATTTATTAAGAGGCCCCTATAAGTATACTTGCCTCACAGTGCTATCACCCTGGTCCCTCGTGATTTTCGTTTTATTTGCAGCTAGGGATATAGGGGGTAGGTGAAATATAAGCTTGGGCGGCATCAGAAGGGCCAACAGTAACATCTACAATACAGTTACTAGGATTGTCGATTTGTCTAAACATGCGCCTAATGCACATTATTCTACGGACCCTATGGGGTCGTAACAGTACAACAAACACATTTCCCTCTTCAGCAGCAGACACCATATCTATCACAGGCGAGATCAGTTCAGAAGGTATTCGATTATGTGCAGATTCTTGTGCGAATCTCTTGATTCGCACAAGAGAAGGTTTTCCAGATGCAGGAGGTAAGATTCAGACGCGGCTGCCTTCGTACCGGTCGCCGCGACCTCAAACTGTTGCTGATTAGCATAACAATCCAATATGATTCCAGAATTTTGGCCAAGATAAATTTTAGTTTGCGTTGCTTGTCAGCCTTTCCCGAGCAGTGTTAATAGTAAGTACATTTTTGCAGACCTCATGTTTATTACTGTGGACGGAGGAGGAGCTTTAGTTATTTTCAGAAAAGAGGCAACGTCTGACAAAGTACTTTCACTTTTTGAGTCTGATGAGTCGGATGAAAATATCAGTCTTTGAAGAGACTCATGGAAAGATTCGTACCTATGATATTGTCGAAACCTTCAGAAGTACTCAATTGTAACGGAGCTCCACCTATAGAGTTCCGCTGCAGACCTAAACACATGCTGAGTAATGAGTTATCATTGTCTATAGTTGACGACCCCGTAAAAGCAGATATCATGCTTGCCTGTCATGTTACCATTAGTAATTCATTTATCCATCATTCATTTATATTAGTGACACAATAGTTTTCCATTATCCACATTATTCTGCCACTTTGACTATGCATTGTGCTAGAGAAATATGCTGTCATATGAAGAGGCCTTGCTTAGGCTTGCTTAGAGACATGTTGTGATTTATGCATTTAGACACGCATGAATGTGCACTTAGATATGAACATTGAGTCCACATTATATAGCGATTGGGTTTGAGAGAATGCACTAATCGCTAGAATGAATGAATGAAACATTCAGAAGACACAGGGAGCAGCTCCACTCTGTGCGAAAGGATTGGAATGTCAACAGATAAGAGGTAGCTTTTGGCTTAGCAGAAATAATGCAGACCTTGGAGGCCATGGTTTCGTAACACACAGAGAGGAAGGCCACATGTACAGACAGACAGAGGGAGATGCAGTTTGAAAGCGGTTCCATCTTGCATTGAGATATCACGATGACAAAGAACACAGTGAGCTAGAGAGAACATGACTGACGTTGATAGACCTTTAGGCGCTGTCTGCTTTTAGAGAAATGCTTGCTAAGAGAGTTTTGACATGTAACCTTAGTGATGACTTGCATCATTGAACAGTATATCCACGGGTGAGGTTTTGCAGTAGAATCAGATGGCTTTGGCAGAGAAACATTATGGGATGCGAGCAATCTGGGAGAGCAGTTGGCAGGAGATCAGATGAGCTTGGCAGAGGCTTGAAGCTGTTCGAGTAAGCAGTTCGAAAAGGAGACCAGACTGCTGAGGGGCCAAGAGAAAGAGGCCCGGTACAAGGCTTTGCAGGGAGACTGGCTGTTTGAGAGAGCAGAGAGAGGCCCTGGCTGATGGAGACGAGTCGTGCTGGGAGAAGACTGATCACATGACAAGGGGAGTATTGTTTTAGGCCTAACTGATTAGACTGGGTTGTTAGGACATGGGAGATTTGCACACACTGTAAATGGGATTGACACACTGATTCAAGGGGAGATCCATGCAGGCAGATTGTCCCATGAGAGAGAGAGCTGATGTGATCGTTTTGCTAGTACTGATTTATCATGCCTTGCTAAGCATGAATACAAGTGTTTTCTTGTTATAATTGTACCAACTTGTGTGTTTTCATTTTGTGTCACGTTTTCATTCTGTGACCATTTCTTAGTGGTTGGTTTGTGTGTGTGTCCCTAGCATAGCAGTAACACAGTGCACAACGCCCTGAGGTATTTGCTGAGGGATATATATTTGCTGAGATATTAGGCAGTAACGGGGGTCACATTGCACCATCCCATCCCCCCCACCCCCCGAGGTAGATTTGTTGGAGTTTCACAACCCTAGAAATTATTTTGATGAGAACTACCTAGCTGAAGGACGAAGACAGTACATCAATCAACTTAGTTCCTGCCAGAGACTCTGCTTTGGCCGATGGAAAAAGCAACAGAGATCTTAGGTTGCTTTCCCATATCAGGATCTTGTCTGCCCTTTTTTTGGAGCGCGGGAGACTGTGGGCAGTGTCCTATATACTGACCGCACTACGAGTTTTTTTTCCCAGCCTGGAGCGAGGAGCTGCACAGTGTTTATTTACGCTGCTTAAAGGATTTCCTTAGTTAGCTGCGCAGGGAGATATATGCAATGGGTGAAACGAGTGTTACTCAACCGAAGTGCTCAATCCGTGTAGAGTGTTCCAGGAAAGACACCAGGGTCGGGGAATCACTGATGCACAGGCCTTTGAAAGCAAGCTTATCTACAAGTATAAAGTGCAGTTTTTACACAAGAGGTGGATAATGAGAAGAAAAAAAACAAGGCCTAAATAGCCACACCAAAAAATAAAAATCACAGCAGAAGCAGCTGTGTGTGTTGCTGTATTGCGTTCATTTGGGCACATTTGAGGTTTGATACAGTTATCGACGATGCTGATGCCTGCCCTTTAAGACCTTGCCCCTTGATGATAACATTCTCTGCACTATTGAAGTAAGCAGCGGTTGGGACGAGTGTAAGCTGATGCAGCTTTTGCAGTGCTACCGGGCAATGAACGCCAATGCCACCTCCGAGAACATGCAAGGACACCATAATAAGGCGGTAAGGGTTGCCTTTCAAAAGATTCTATTTGTGACCACCACATTGTGATAACAGTATAGCATTTTGCAGGTTGAGGGGGATACTTGGCAATTTCTGCAATTTGGCTGTTGTAACTAGTTTTTGGAGTGTTGTTGGTCAGTTTAATGCTGGTGCTCCGGGGTAGATGGAGTTGTGCCTAGCAGTGAATCAGTTAAACCTGCATGTGAAATGTAACAAAAAGTATTCTATCAATGAAAAACGATGAACGGTTTGTATAGAAAACATCAGAAAATGTCTAGTTCCAGAAAAACAAAAAGTAATTAAAATAAATATTTGGGGAAATCTCTAGACAACTGGAAGGAATTTGATCACAAACAATGGCTCACAAAAATGATCAGAAAATATCAAAACAAATTCAAATGAAAAATAAATAACCAGAATGAATTAAATAGAAAAAGAAAATGTATTTGGAGAAAACAATGAAACGGTTCACATCTCAAACGAAAATATTAAACTAAATGCTACTTAATTTGAAATTAGATACAAAACAAATAAACTAAAAGCAGAAAAAGCATCAAATGACCAATATTCTGAAATTGCTGACATAGTACTGGCTCAATTAACCAGACATCGATTTGTTTTCTTTTTTTAAAATGAAGTTAATCAAAAGAGCAAAAAAATAAAAAAAGGTTCAAACGCAGAAATAAAGTCAACTTTTTCAACTAACTGGGGGATTCTGAATAAAGAGTTGTTTCTTACGCGCCGAAAACCTGACAGGCATCAGCGTGCAACGAAAACACACAGGAAAAAATTATAAGCACAGGACAACTAAAGAGCAGAGAGAGATTATTCAAATATTATTGTTTTAAGTTGTTTACTAAAGGGTAGTAGGTTGTTTTCCAATTGGAGTGCTTTAGGAAGAGAGTTCCAAGATTTGCTGCGAGGAAAGAAAAGGATCCTCCATTTCCTCTGACCCAGTTTGGCCATCAGCAAACCAATAATTGAAGATGGATTTGGAAAAAGGCACACAAGGCCTCCCTGCTCGCCTTGCAACAGAACTGTTCCAGGAAGGAAATGATGCTGCTTTTGCATTATCTCCTTAGCCACCAGTATCCAAAAATTCATTATCATAGAGTTGTATTCCAGCTGAGTCGCACCAACAAATAAACTTATACCTAGGAGCGGTTTGAATTCTGGTTCAAAGGTTTTAAACCATTCAAGCCAATTCAAAGCCTCATTTTTAGCAAAGAAAGTCCCATTCAGCCTGAAATTTCTGGTGTTCGCCCATTCCAATACCACAAAGTTCCAGATTTGGGTATTCCACTCATTTTCTGTTGGAGCAACCTTCGGTTTCCCTTGTTGTGCCACCAGCCACAGGGCCGTTATACTAAGAATCATGTATGCTTTTCTTTGTGCTTTCGACTGCATTGGTACAAGGACATTACCCATTCCCAGCATAACGTCCTCAAAACCCCTGTGGCTCTGGGATCCAAGATCCCGTTTATAGCCATGTTTATTGTGGCCCACAAAGGTTGTATGCCAGCACACTCCCACCAAATGTGCTCTCAGGTCCCAATCTCCCCACACCTCCTCCAGCATATGTTGGAAACTGCTGGATAACATTTATGCTTATTTTCAGGGGTAGCATGCCACTGAATCATTACCTGGATCCACATCTCTTGAATCTGAATCGCCCGTGTGAGTTTGGGTATGTTTGCCCATAGCGGAGACCACTGTTCCCCCCCACCCCCTTATTGAGCGACCTAGAGCTGCCCTTCCATTGCCTCATGTAGGACCATTCTGGGAGAAGGGGGCCATCTGAGAATATTTGGTGCAGTGCTGCTAGCAAATGTTTGTCCCATGAACTAGTAATACTTTTCAAAGGGAATTAGATCCCAGGTAGCAGCTGTCTTGATCATGTGAGCCATTAACCAGTGTCTCAGCTACGAGTACCGAAATCTCTCCCCCAGCACCAGCCCAAATTGTTGTTTTCACTGGATAAAAGGATCTAATTTCCTAGGCCTCCACCATGTCCCTCAACTTATGACACCCCGTAGCTTCCCGGCGGGCGAAGGCCCCCTGTTCCTCTCCCAGCGTGAATTGGGGATTTCCAAATAAAGGTGTCAGATGGGTTGGCAAAGTTATCAGGCCTACCTGATGAACCAAGGAATCCCATACTTTCCCCACTAGGGCTGTGATCTGGCTCATTTTGGTACCAGAGTACTTCCTTCAGGGGCCTACCCACCACCATCCTACCCATTCAGCGCCATACCTTACTCTGGTTTCCCATGAACCATTTCCGAACCACTAACTTGGGCCGTTAAAAAAAGTTGTGCACACCCAATCCTCCCTTATGCTTGGGTGCCATTAATGTTTTCATAGCTACCCTTTTTTATGATTCCAAATGAATGCCCCCATCTGTTTTTGAAGAGTCATAAAGAATTTGAGGGGCTGATATTGGCAGGGCCTGAAAGTAATACAAAATCTTAGGTAGGATCACCATTTTGAGGATTTTAGCTAGCCACAAAATGGACAGGGCCCCCACTCGGTCAACAACTGCTTCACCTTCCATAACAGAGGAGAATAATTGGCTTGATATAGGGAGTCCAGAGAACTAGTGATGTGTACCTCCAGGTAGGGGTGTCACGGTATCGGTTGTATGATAACCTTCTTGCCAAACGACGGTATATCATGGTTATCGCGGTATAGCAGGTGGAGTTAACAAATCTTAAATATTTTCTTAACGGTAATAAATTGTCAGCATTTTGAAACTTGTCTCTGCACATTTTTATCTGATCCTCCAGGAATCTAAGGCGGCTGCAGATTTGGTCTTTCATGGCGCTCACTTGTTGATCGCCTTGAATGAAAGAGTGACTAGTGGAAGTGTTAAAATGCACATTTTGAGCAACGAGCTTGCTGCTCAGTCACAGGTCATCGCTTTGAAAATCTGCCTCGACCTGCATTATTTTGGAATCACATGGCATGGGCATCATGACCCCTCACTGCGATCAGTCATAAAAGTTTGTTTTGATAACGCTTTATCCCATTAAAGGGAGAAAGGTCACTCATGTGAGGTCTGAAAGCTCATGTCATAGTGTTTCTTTTGTCAAAATGTCATAGCCAACACATACCCACAGAAAGGTTGCATATTGATCAAATCACTATAGCTTGTTTACCATCTGCCTGGTGTATTATAAAGTTGGAGTCACCACTGACCACGTACTCCTAACAGAGTGGGCACTGTTGATTTCTTTCTTGATTCTTGCAATACAATTTAATTTACCTTCTTAAAGATAATGGCACAAAAACTTTTTGAAAATGACAAAGTTAAAATACATATCGGCACAAATATGGCCTAGACCACCACATCACCACATCCCCATCATTACCCTTTTCCCCCAGGTCTGACAGCACTAGGTCCCTTGTCATGCGAGTTGAGCCGTAGGAATGCTTTCATGGGTGGCCTCACAAATTGAGGATAGACATGAGAAATCTCTCACCCCATTGCTCTGGATACTTCAAATTGAACGTAGAACCTGTCCTGCCTGCTTGAGTGAAGTGCCATATGCAGAAGGCAGGTGAAGGATCAAGCAAAACAACAACTCCAGTGCCAATGTGTAAATCTACACAGAGGACAGTTGGGGGGGGGGGGGGAGATTGGGAAGGGGAGATTATATACTAGCACAAAGAACTGATGGGACCAGTGTTCATAGAGTCTACAGAGCTAACGTTTTTTGTGGACATGCATCAGAAGGGCATCCAGTTCATTCCCCCCTTTGAATTCTGAGATGTGTAGTTCCCCATCTTTCAAATTGGTGGGAAAACTACAAATCTGCTGATCCTTAACCCGACTACTGATCACAAAGAAAGAGCGTTCACAGCATCAAAGCTGCATTTACTAATGTGGCCTCACTTTCCCTATGCGCTTGTCTGCCAAACGCCACATCCCACAGTGCAAGATCCAGAATGGGCAGCACTTGCTTAGTGCAGCCTTTCCAAATCAGATTGAAAAGCTCACTTAATAGCTGCAGGTCCTAAAACGGTATACACAAAGTGACTGTTATTATAGTTCAATTAAGCTGTTCACGGTATCTATAACGGTATACCGTTACACCCCTACCTCCAGGTAGCCAATACTCTTGCCCACCCAATTCCAACTTATAGGCGTTAATTTTGTGCCCTGCTACAGAGCCAAACTCCCTGAGCTCCATAGAAAACGCCAGAAGCATTGTGTCCGGATCAGAGATCATGAGAAACACATCATCCGTGAAGGCCATTACTTATGCTTTTCACCTCCGAAGTGGATTCCCCCGATTTCTTGCGTCAATCTGACCCGTGCTAGTAGCGGCTCCAAATGGATCGCATACAGAAGCGGGGAGAGCAGACTCCTCTGTTTAGTGCCCCGGGAGACCTTTATCCTTTGGGAAAGGTGGCAGATAATTGCTAAGTGTAGGGTAGGTGTCTGGTAGTTGGCTTGAAACATGGTTAAAAATTGCGACCCAAAACCCATGGCCTCCATTGTGTGGAAGAAGAAAGACCACTCATTGCAGTCAAACGGATTTTCGGCATCTAAAGCAAGCATCACTGCCGGGGTCTTGGTTTTGGTAACTTTCTCCATTAAATGACTCGCCACGTGTTGTCAAAAGTTTGCCTATGTCTAATAAACCCTGATGGATCAGGGGTTGATCAATTTGGGGAGTAGCTTTTCCAATCGAGTTGCCAGTACTGTGGAGTATATTTTTGCATAGACTGGTAAGGGCAATGGGACGGCATGATCCGCATAATGTGCTATTCTTATTAGGTTTAGAGAGCACCACCACTTTTGCCTCCTCGATAGTCTGAGTGATTCGCCCAGCCTTCCCAAATGAATTGAATAGAGGCACCAACACTGGAATCAACAACGTTTTAAAAGTCTTATTAACTGGCAGATATACATTTGCCTCTTCTAATTCCCCCCTTTCTCCTGGTTTAATCTTCATTAGGGTGAATTGGGAGAGATACCAGCTCTGAGCCCGTTCATCAGGGGAGTCTAACGAGTATAAGTCAGAGTAGACCTCTGTAAATTATGTCACTGGAGGAGGAACTCCTCCCCAACCCGCCCTGTTTTAATTTTGAGAATCGTCCGGGCCGCCTCATTCTTTCTCACCTGCCGCACCAAGTGGCAATCCACCTTGTTCGCCGTGACATAATACCTTCGTTGTAGATACAGCAGGGATCTCGCAGACCTCCTAGTTTGGAGAACCTCCAATTGGCCCTAATCTGTCTATACTCCTTCCTAAACGCGCTTCCGTGCCCTTTTCCATCTTAACCATTACTTGTTGGAGTTTAGTTTCCAATTCTGCTTGTAATGGATTTAATTGTTTGTCCCTCTGTATTTCGTTTGCGATTAGCTCATCCTCAGGGTCGCCTTGGACGCATCCCAAACGGTGTGTTCCTCTGCATCCTCTGTTCAATTAATTTTAAAGAACTCCTGAATTTTGCCCCATAGATCCTCACAAATCACTCCATCTTTGAGAAGATGGTCAGGGAATTTCCACTTCCATAGCCCAGTCCTCCTCTTCTCCTGGTGTATTGGGTGCATGTTCCGAAAGTGTTATCGCCCACAGCTCCACCTCCTCCACCTGCCCCAGTGAGGTGCTAGACAACCAGACATAATTTATTCTTGAAAAGGACCCATGTACATGGGAGTAAAATGTCTCCCCCACCAGTTTCTTCCTTCAGAAGTCTACTAGGGCCAATTCGGTAATACGCTCTCTCAGCTTCACAGGAAGGGGTCCCTTATAAATCCTTGCACTCCTGTCAGATTATGGGTCCCATGCTTAATTACAATCCCCTATCAGAATTAAACATCCCGTGGCAAACCTCTCAAGCCTGGCCAAAAGTGATCGCAAGAACCCGTCCTGCCGCATATTGGGCAAGTATATCGATACCAGAGTATAAGTCCACTTTTCCCACCGGACTGTTACTGAGATGTAGCTGCCTTGGTTATCCCCCTCAGTGGCAATAATATGTAAACCAGGCAGCTACCGGATAGCTATCAAGGCTCCTCCCGTTTTCCCCTGTGTTGGTCTGTATTACATGAGGATAACCTCTCAGTTTCAGATTGTGTTTATCCCTCCTTTGAATGTGTGTGTCCTGCAGCTCCACGATGTCTGCCCCCCTCCCCCCCCCCAAAATGTGCTCCACCTTTCTCCGTTTGACCGGGAAGTTGAGCCCCTGGAAATGTAGTGTAGTTAGGCAAAACATCTTCCCATTACCCATGTCCGTCCTGGTTTGAACCCTCCCCTTGAGCAGGTGTCCACTCACTCCCTCTCTGCCCAGCCCCCTCTCCCCCTAACTCCCCCTCCAGACCCCTTTGGGGTTCGAGGGTGTCCCCTCCGGGCCTTTCCCATTTGCAGTCAGATTGTCTAGACCATTCAGTGCCATTTTCTTGTGGCCGTCTTCCATTTCCATAACTTTCTTTTGACAGGCTCCCTCACGGGTCTCTGCTCCTGACACGGGGTCTCTTCCTCATCCATTTTCAGAAGTCTCAACCCCTCCTCGCAGGTGGCGACAGTGTGTTGCCTACCTTCCATGAGAATGACAGACCAAAGGGACAGGTCCATTTATATTTCACCTTTGCTCGCACCAAGGCCCGAACCACCAGTCCCATCATTATTCTCTTCAGAAGTCTGGACTGTGCCGAATCCTGAAACAATTGGAGCTCAGACCCGTTAACTTTTATAGGTCTGTTAGGCAGAATCCTATGCAGTTCTCTTAGGGAGCACTACAGAAGATTAAGACTACACGTATATATGCAATAAATCCCCTTTGGTATCAGTCTCTACCACACAGATTTAGTTGGTAGCTGTGGCTGAGCAGTCAGACTTATCTCAAGAGGGAGATGAGCAGTGTGCAGGGTTTACACAATAGGACTACAGTACTGGGGTACAAGGAAACACTGACCAAAGCTTTGTATTAAAAAGAATATATATATTTATTTTACACACTTAAGTCAACACATATTACTATTATTAAAGCAAGTTAAAACAGTCACGAAAAGTATACACAACTCCCTATTTAATTTGTAGATAAGTTTGAGCAAGAGTGAAAACTGAGCAAAACGGCACAGTGTAAAATGAAGCAGAAATGGCACTCTAACAATTTCTTCAGAGGGAGGGAAAGGACAAGTTATACAGGGTTAGGCTCCTAAACACACCAGCAACACTTCCCAATTGGATTGTGAACAAGTTAGGCAAGGCAGTACTTTAGCTTAATCAATACTTAGGTGAAAACCGAGCAAAATGGCACTTCAACAATACTTAAAAGGGGAAGGAAAGGTGGTTATAAGACTTTAGGTGCACCAACACATTTCTTGATGAAAAGCAATTTAGAGAAGGCAGTTGTAACACATTTTGCCAGAGTCAATAGGCTTGTGCCAGAGTCAGTGGTACAGGCAAAGTGCCCAGGATCCAACGGTTCTAGTAGCTGCAGTCAAGTCTTTGTTTAACGATTGAAAAGGCGGTTGCAGAAGGTAAAAAGATAAAGTTAGACGATAGGGACGGCCAGGCCAGAAGGTAAGTAAAGGATTTAAAACACCTTTAGCAGTACCCAACAAAACAGGAGGCCTGGTGGAACAATGTACCTTGAAAGTGGATGAGGCTCCTGCGGCGGCGGTAGTTCAGGAGATCCAGCAGAGGAAGAGAGGCTCTCGTTGTGGAGGACGGTTCGAGTCACTGCACTGCCCAGGGAAGAAGCTGGCTGCGGTGATGCCAAAACGGAATAAAAAGGTACGCTCCTTCAAATTGCAGTCGTGGTGGACGGGTGCCTGGCTATCCGGTCTCCGAGTGCTTGGCACTGGCGATTCGACCAAGGCAGGTCCGGGAAGGGGATTGGCGAACTGGTTGGCCCCACCAGCTCAAGGGAAGAAGACTCTTGCAGGTGAAGATCTTCTCGGGTCGTTGGAGAAAAGTGGTGAGGGTCTGCAGCAGGGCTTTACCCGTGGTTCACTCTTTGCAGATGTCTTCAGCTTCTCTCCTCTTTGGGTTTCTCAGGTCCAGTGGCGACGTCTTGTCTTCCAGTCCTCAGAGCCCTGCTTTTATGCAGAAAAACCCCTATTCATACAGTTTAGCCGTCACTCACAGCAGGGTGGTTATCCTGGCGGGATAACCCCCAGCCTATCAGGGCAGAGTGCGACATGGGTTGCTTATGCAACCCTGTCCAGGGTGCCTATACCCCCTCCCCCACAAACTGTCTCCCCCAGACTCAGTGGGCACAAAACGAGGGCTTCTGTGCAGAAGCCCACCAAAAGGGTGAACAAAGGATCCCCGACCCGGGTTAGGATTACAGAGGAAGACGCGAGAAAGAAGTTTTAACAGAGATATGGCAAAAATACCCGACCGGAGAATAAATAATAATTAAATAAACCAGCAGTATGTTTGAGGCTACTATTTAACAAAATAGCCTCTAACAATGGGAAAATCCCATAGGAAACGATTTGTGGTTAAACGAAAAGTGGTAGAACCACTGCCACCAGCCATACTCTGATAAAAAGGGGGACAAGGCATTGTCTCCTACAAAACAGACACCAGGGAAACATATTAACCCCTCCAGTACTTCCATATAAGATGGTTTGTACTGGTTCTGTTCACTAGATTTGACTAGTAAAGTCAATGGTAACTTTACATGCCCTGGGAGACAGTAGTCAGTCCCAGGGTATGGAGTCTATGTTTGGGGGTCAATGACACCCCTGTGTTACTGCACTGAGGGTGCTGTGTAACACACAGAAATAAGATGATACTTATGAGGGTGAGAAAAACCCCATAGACCATAAGCACAAAAATAGCCTAAAACACACATCAGCAATACAACTAAGAGTGGGAAAAAGAGTCTCACTCTTAGTAGGAGTAAAAAAATAAACCCCTGAAATCCAGCAAAGCTGCTGCGGGACTCTATAGGTAAGGGAAATTAGCCTTATAAGAGAATTCTCCCTAATAAGGTCCTTCCCTCCTGGCAGCTGCCAGTATGCGCTCCATCTGTTCATACTGCCGCAACGCCGCCACCACATCCCTTGGTCTGGCACACGGTTCCCCCGTTGAGCCCCCGGTGGATGCGTTACAACTGTATCTCCGACCATTCCTCCATTTCCAGAAGGTCAGCGAATACTTGCTGCGTCATCTCCTGCAGGTCCTTATCAGCCAACCCCTCCGATAGTCCTTTAATCCATAAATATTGGGTCTTCGAGGGGTTCTCCAGGTCTTCGCTCTGGATTTACAAGTTCTGCGTGACCCTTGCTAGTTGGACAACCAACTCATCGATTTTCCAGGCTATTTCCTGTGTGGCATTTTTGCTGCATCGGTCCGCTCCTCCAAATTTGCTAGATCTCCTTTCTACTTCCTGCAGTCACTGGGATAGCTTTGCTCTGGTTATACTCAGTTGTGACTGAATTGTCTCTGTGATTTTGTCACTTAAGTCCTGAAAACACTGCCTTAGGACCTCTTGGGTTACAGCTTGATCCCTCACTGAGGCCAGCAGTCCCTTGAGCTGGCCATCTGCGGGGGACCCTTTGATGCCTACTGTGCCAGCTTCCCAGTCTTTCATCCAAAGTCTCTGTAAATTGCCCTCCTGGGCCTTTTTGGGGGACCTGGGCGTGGATTGCATGCCTCTATTTTTATTCTTTGACATCGGGAACATGCACCTTGGTGGCGGGAGAGGCCTTGTCCCCTTCATCGTGTTCTTGTGCTACTCAGTCTTCCTCCTCCGTTCCCCTGTGCCAAAGTCCTGGGGTCCCCTATCTGGGGCTGGACCCCTTTTCCAGCCCCCTACACTTTTCCCCACGCTTACGGCACAGCTCCCTTCTGTTCCCTGTATGCCCTGTTCAGCGGTTGCCACTTTGTTAAAGCCGCCCAGATCTGCACTCCACTTTTGAGGCCTGCACGGATCCCCGAGCCTCCATTTCCTCGAGCGAAGGTGCCAATTGCTCCAGCTGCCACCTCAAGTGCCTAAACTGCTCCTCTTCTCCCGGTGTCCTCTCCCGCCCCAAAGTATGTGCCCCAGGCAGTCTAGGCCACTGCCAGGCCCACATCAGGCACCTTTAGGTGTGTGGGGCCCGCTGCACCCCATGGCCCCTCTCCCCTATGCAGCGATCGGCAGGGGGGAGGAAAACTGTCCCAAGCTGGCTCAACATTTTTTTCCTTGTCTCTTTTCGATTTCCCCCCTTATCCTGGGACGGGGTCTGCTTCTTGTTCACCTGCCGCACGTTCAGCAAATCCAGGCCTCCTTGTGGGCCGCTGGGTGGCAGTCCCGCCGGGTGGCAGTATCACAGAGCGCTGCAGTTCCCCACCGTCACCACACGTATATTGGTCCAGGAAGCGGATCTGCTTCCAGTCCGTTCACCTCGTACCTTGTGGTCAAGGGCCTCAGCTTGCCGCACTGTCTGGTGGGCTTGGGGAGTGCTCCTCCTCCCGGCCCTTCTCTTCTGCCGCTTCCCGCACTGGAACCCTGCCCGAGCTAGCAGTTCGCCGGGCATACTTCACCACTGTCCCCTTTCCACTGGAGGAGAGAGACCCCCCCCCTCGCTTTGTGCGGCATCAGTACCCAGAGGACATCTGCCACTTGCTTGCCGCCGCTTCTTCTCCCTTTCGCAGCCCGCTCTTTCACCTTGGCCAGAGATTGCCAAGCTGCAGGTCTGCAGTGCCGCCAAGTCCACACAACGCACGGCCCATCTCCCCTTGGGTCATGCAGGCACGATCCGCTAGCCATCGCCAACCGGCTGCAACTTCACCTTCTCCGCCGCAACCAACGTGAGTTCCCCGCCTGGGTAAGGCTTACTTACAGTTTCTTTTATTTGTTTGTGTGGCTCTGGTGGTTTGGGGGGAGTGGTGACGGTGGAAGGTCAGCAGTTATGCTGCTCTCTGTCTGGCGGCCATCTTGGAATCCATTGAAAAAGCTATTTTTGAAATAGCTCTCATCTATGGTTCAAGCATGAGGCTACTATCCATTGTGGTTTCAAGGTTCTTTGCAGAGGATGATACTAGGCATGGGCCCATCTCATTGGGCCATTGAATTGACATGTTTGATGCAGCTGTACTGCAGATCATGAGTTCTGCTTGGTGGGGTTAAGCTTTAGTTTGTGGTCATCCAAGGATCCACCTTTGCGTGTTATGATTTGAGGTCCTGTGACACTGTTGAGAGGTTGTTTTTGCGTTTGAAGATTATCTGTGTGTCATCTTCAAAATTGTAGCAGGTGACATCACCCAGGCTGATTAGGGCCAGTAGGGGAGTCATGTAAATGTTGAGCAGGAGAGGGGAATGGGTGGTTCCTTGGGGCACTCTACGGGTTAGTAGGCATGGCTGGGACCTTCAGGAAACCAGGATGGTGGTTTTGATTTTCTACAGGAACATTTTATTCAAATGTCTTCTAGTGTTCTTAGACAAATTTTCATGGCCGATGGTGTCAAATGCTGCAGAGCAGGAGTTGTCGTGCGTATTGTTCTTTAGTGTATCCCAGATCAGACAGGGGGCCGATTCTGTACTACGCTTCAGCCTAAAACCATGGTGGGCCTCATGAAGTAGCTTGTATGCGACTATGTAGTCCTGGATCTGGGGAAATATGTCAATGTTCCCAATCTTTTTCAATTAAAGAAGTTTTTTAGATGGTACAGTAGATTTCCTGGTCACTTGGGTTAGCTGTGGGGTTTTTGAGGAGTAGCCTGATAAAAGCTGACAAAGCCAGACACACGAAGTAGTGATTGCACCATTGAGTATGGCTAATATGAAAGATGGCATCTCTTGGGGTTTCATGATCGTTTTTCATAAGTTGGGAGAGCATGGATCATATGCGGATACCGCCGAGTTGCAGTACTCAATATCAGACACCAGATATAGTATGGTAAAAAGATATAACAATGCCAGAGAACGAGTGATTGGTGCGAGTTTTTTGTATTCCTAAATGCAAGCAATTTGGTTTTTGAATTTTTGGATGATAGGAACTTATTTTCTTTTGGCTGTTTTAGGGCGCTTCTATACATACAGAGTAGCGTGCTTTCTTGGGTTTGATGTTTTCAGCACAGTAGAAACATAACTAGTGGTGGTGGTAGGCAAGCCTCTCTGCTCCTAGGTGATTTTTCCTCCACATTTTTCCATGGGTTTTAATTTTGAAGAGAAAAATTGGCAAGTTTCTTCTTCAGTGAGCTTTTACACAGCTTTTTTGGTTCTAAATGTCCAAGGCATAGTTTGTCCAGTTGAGAAGATTGTAGCAAAACTGCTAAATGGAGATCAAAATACTATGTTTCATGCATTAAATAAAGTAGCAGGAGTGGATTATCCCCTTGGGGTATTTATTAGGATCTTTTTATTTTGAGTGACTTAAACATAGATATCACCGTAGTGAAAGACAATGCCCCACTCCTAACAAGGAAATTAAAGGAATATGAAAACCTAAAAAATTGGGATATCATGTAAATAATAAAGTATACTCTGAGGCACTTCCGGGATTAAAGTCACTGATGGCCTACATTAAGAAATTCCATATGTCAACATCGAGAAGGCAGCTTTTAAGATTCCTTATTAACGTTTAACACCCATTAGAAGTACTTGACCCATGTCAAAAAATACTGCAAAGAGATCATACTTGCAGAATTTGTAAAAATAATTGTGAAGAAACATTGGAACATCTTGCCCTATGCTTGTGCAGAGACATCAATTATATTTTGAGAAGTTTGTTCACTCAGCAGGTTTGGTCCGATTAATGATGGCAAGTCATCTCGCCTTATCTTTAGCCTTAATAGCATTTCTGAGGGAAATGTTTAGTCTGGGAGATTATTTACTATCAGAAGGATTAGATATCAGTCCTAATGAATATATTAATTTATGAGATTAACATATGTGCAAGTAAATGTTATGACTGATAATAAGGGATCATAGACTCAACTGAACTATAACCATTAGCGAAATAGTTTTTAAGATACGTCTGAATTTTTTTTTATAAACTTTATTTATTATGCACTCGGTACACAGGTTACATCAGTTCACAGTTTTGCATCCGTTGAACATCATCATACGGTGGGATCATAGTTCCAAAAGCATTAAAAAGTGGAAAGAAGAGAGAAAAATGAGAAGGATGAACAGTGTCAATCAGTAGTAGTAGCGAGATGCTGATGAAATTATTGCCAGATATCTTTGGGACGGCTAGTGTCCGGTGTTGACATCACATACAGTTCTTCATTAGTGTTTGCCCAAATTACATCTTGTAACCAGTATGACAGCGTAGGAAGGGTTTTCCGCATACAACGCATCAGAATAACCCTTTAAGCCAGCAACAAACTCCAATTGTAAAATCTACGCTGAACATTAGACATTTTTCCTGTATACCCTAATACACATTGTATAGATGTCAATTGCAGCTGCCGCGTTCATTAGTATTCCATCTAGTGTCTGACAAAACTCCTTCCAATATCTAAGTTATCCCCATAACATGTGCAGCATATGGGCATCTAAGTGTTGCATCTAGGGCATACCTGAGCGACATTGGGGCGAAACCGTCATTTCATAGCAGGCGTATAATAAAGTCTATTTATAACCCTGAAATGAATGAGCCAGTGCTTCAAATTAATTGATACCCCTTTTGTTAATTGACAAATTTGTTCAGATGCCTCTCCCATTTTGCCTTGCTATCCGGACCATTTAAAACATCTAGCGATTGCGGCAACTTGCAGAGTGTTGAGATGGATTTCTTATGCGTCAGGGGTGAAAGGATATACGATAAGCAGGGAAATGAAGTAGGCTCTAATGGGAACACTGTCCAGTGTACCGCAATCACCGCTCTCAAGCGATAGTAATGTAATAATTGAAGAGCAGTATCGCAAACATGTTCTCCGATCACATCCCAACTTTGGTGTCCCCACTTCCATGGTAAACTTTATTTGTTCATGGATTGTGTTCAAGAATTCCAAAAAGGCATTCAACTCTGATCGTTGTCCTCTCCAGATGACAACAATGTCATCAATATTTTGTGTTTGCCATCGTATGTCTGTGTACCCGAGTTGATTCCAAATGATACATAAATAGGTTTGCATAGACTGGGGCCATTGAAGACCCCATCGAGGTGCCGGTGGCCTGTAGATAGAACTGTGTTTTATAGGGAAATAGTTGTTTACTAGTATGATTTTACTCAATTCTAGTATCAGTACTTTGTTCGCTCTAGTCATTTTCTCTGAGTAGTGACCATTGTAGTCCATCGTGATGTGGAATTGATGTATATAGGTGTTGTACATCGAAGGAAACTAGTAGCTCACTCTCCTGTACATCTACTAGTTCTAAGGAGTTTAGAAAGCGGGTAGTGTCCCGTAAGTAGGTTGAAGTTGTCTGTACTAATGGCTGAAGTGCCTTGTCCACATATATTGCTAATGGATTAAAAGGTGCTGTCTGTTCCAGTCACTATTGGCCTTAATGATGGATTGTTTAGTGCTTTGTGTATTTTTAGTAACCCGTAGAATACTGGTGTTATTGGATGATCATTTGTCAGGAATTGTTTCATCTTTTCAGTTATCCAAACGTTCTCCAGTGCCTTTTCCAGGGTGTCCTTTATTATTTGTGCAATATGCCCAGTTGCGTCTTGCTTGGTCAATTATTATGTATGTGTTCTCGACTCCCAATAATTCCTTGATTTGGTTGTCATAGAAGGATGTGTCCATGATCACGATAGCGCTTCCTTTGTCCACGGGTTTGAAGGTTATTCTATGGTCATCTGCTAGTTCTTTTATGATCCGACTCTGGTGTCTTCTGATATTATATCTTGATGTCTTAGTGAAGTTTATTTTCTTCACATCATTCAGCATTTGTCCTTTGAACATTTTGAAGGCTGTATTGTTGACCTGTCGATCAAACTGACTTCTTGGTTTCAGCTCTAGATATTCATACGTTGTACTCTGATCTTCTGTTATGGGTTGTAAATCAAAGAACACTTTCAACCTCATTTTACGTGTCAGTCTGTCAAGATTCACTTTTTCTTCCAATAAATTGGAATTCTGGGTAGGGATGAATGATGGACCCAAATTTAATACGTCCAGATGGTTTCTTTGACAAACATTTTGGGGATATGTTCACAACTAGCTGTTCTGCTTGTTCCTTGGTCTAAGGCTTCTTGTTGCCTCTTCCCGTTGTCTTTTTTCTAAAAAAGAAGGTTGGTTGTTGATCTGATGTTGTGGCTTCTTGAGATGTATGTATGTTATTTACGGTAGTGGTGCACTCATCGTTGCGTTCTCTTCCCCAATTATAGTAGCTTCGCTGCTCGGGTCACTTTCTTCCTGCCCTGGTGTTTTAGGCTGTTGTGGCGGTCTCCTGGTGGTGCTGGTCTTGTCTGTCGATAGTGTTCTTGCCACGTATACACAATGTCCTACGAGTAGTCTAGCGTGTCCCTCCTGAACTTTCGTACATTGCTCTGTTCGATAGCCCTCTTATAAGCTTCCAATGTTGAATTCACTTCCTCCAAGATGGTCTGTAACTCCTCTGTACTTTTGAAAGTCAGTAGTGGTTTGGTTAGATCTTTGATTTCATTGTCCAAGTTGGTTACTGATTTTGCTAGTTCCTCTATCTATAATCAGCAGGATCAGCTCCAGTGAGCATTTAATATGTGTTCCCGCCTTGTTACAAAATCTGGGTTGTCCTTACATAGGGTGGGTCTCGGGTATACTCTTAGTCCTCTCGGTATCCTTTGTGCACGGTAGTATTGAGCAAGAGTAGTGGCATGTAATCTTTGGGATATCTCCCGTCTGATAAGTCTCTCAAGTTGTGATATTAACCGTTCTAGACTAGTGGCCATCGGTATGCTTCCTTCTATATCTTTTATTAGTCCTAGGATACTTTTATTATTATTTTTTGCATTGGCTCGGCTGAAATTTTCAACCTTTCAACAGAATATACATAAAATAATTCATTTACAATTAAAAATTATTTCTACAGTCATTACAATTAATTAAAAACATGAAAACTAAAATTGAGAGAAAGCAAAAACATGAATCACATTTAAAATAATTTCCTTCCCGACCCATAGTTGCATTATGCTCGAACAGAAATATATCATCAAGAACATCTGTATCTAGATTCAATTTAGACAAAAAAATGCTGTTGCATAACCAATGGATTTCGAATTAATGTGATAAACATGCTGCCATAAATCCTTAGCACCCATACACATTGAGGAATGAAACCAACTTTAAAAATATTTGATGCGTAGAGGTAACAGGTTATCACATTCGGTAATGATGTGTTCTAATGTTTCTGTTGCCTTCCCACAAAAGCGACACATATTTTTCATTTGGTCTTGTGGGTACCACCCTGTTGCGATTTCCCTGATTTTCCATAAACTGAGTCTGAGACGCAAGAGATCTGATTGATGCCGCGGATTGGGGGACTTCATAAGATATTTGTTCAGGTAATCCATAGGATTTTATCATGAATGGATTTGCAATTAAATAATGGCAAATATACACACACTATGTAGTGCGAAGACATCATGGAGTCAGACACAGACAACATATTCCGAATGAACAATAAAACATGTTTTTAATTAAAAGTCAGGATGGAAAAACGCCTACTTGCCCTATAATATGGTGGGATTTTCCTACCAAACCCAAAACTAAGGACAGTAAAAGTCCAAGAGTTCAACTTAGGAACCTGTGTCCAAAACCTATACTGGCCCTCACAACTAATCTATACAATGTGTGGGGATGTCAGCAACCAACAAAACATTGTTCAAAACGTTCGGAGCTCTGTCGAGCTCGCAGCTTTCTTGCAGCTCCCTTTCCCAAGTGCAAAGCAGTTCCAATTAAAAGTCTCAGGATTGTCTTAAGTTCAGAATAATATAAAGTTAACCACTACTCGTGGTTCCCTTACCCAAGTTTCAAAACATAGTTCCAAACAAAAAATATCTTGAGGCTCTGTCCTCAAGTCAATAAGCAGGTTAAACCCCAGGGTTCCCTTCCCCAAGATTCACAGAAGATACTTTCCACCCTTCTTGAAGGTCTGCGCCAAACTTGCGCCCTCTGGATATGATTGGCGTTTGTACGAGAAAGTCTTGACTGAAAATTGCAATTTATTCAGTTGTTAAATTTAATCTCCAAAGTTCCATTCACTCTGGAGACCAATACAGATTTAGTTCACTTGTATTGTTGAAGTTCTGTTCAATTGTTCACTTGTATTTAGTGCCTGGCGAGGGCGAATCAGAATGAAAGGCCCATTCTGAGTGGCCCTCGCCGGGGCGGTACCCGGCCGGGAATCCCTGGATTCCATGCCTTTGTCCTCAGCCAATGAGGAGGCTCGAAGCGGGGCCATCCCCGCTCCGAGCCTCCACGTGGCTGGAGGCCGCATTCGTCTCCGGCCGGGGATTCAGGTATGATTTCTTTTTTAGTCTGTAATGCCCCCGCCGCTCGGGGCATATTGCTTAATCAAAGTTGCACTCACTTTTAAGGTTGGTATATAATGGATTCATTTGAATTTTAAAGCCAACTTCATTTGTGATCTTCATAGGTAACAATTTTCTTTCAGTTCGGTATTTAATAAGTATGAAAATATGTTTGGTATGCTTTTCAATAAGTGGTTAAAGACCTTCATTCGATTTGCCTTGTTGTTATACACCGTTGTAGAATGCCATAACAATTGAAAAAGGTTTAATTCATTTGATTTCCTCGTTATAAATCTTTATAAATTGCCTTTGTAACATACCTCAGAGACTTTTGAAAAAAAGTGTATTCATATACACGCGACCACTACTACAAAATCTTCTCTTATTCAAAGGTTAATGAGGATTCCAATAGGAGACCTTCGAAAACGTTATTTATCATGCACACGACCACTCCAATACAAAGTAATCCCTCTGATGCAAAGTAATGCTCTGTGTAACTTCAAACACTTGCTTAAGGTTTCATTTCTCATAGAAACTCACTGGTTGCTTCTTTCGGCGTTCCCGCAGCACAGATCTTTCGGTCTTTGGTCCTCCGCTTCATTTTCTGCACCTCAGACACTCCTGGGTCCGCTTCTGACCGCAGGAGAACAAGCACGGCGAACACCACTACAAGGGGCAGCCTCCAGGCATGGCTCCCCTTTTAATGTTCACTCAATTCCATGGAGCCTCAGCTCCCGAGCTGTACTCAAATGAACTGCTGGCGTGCAGCGTATGTACGGCTCCCCGCTGCTTCTCTTTGCTGCTGCTCTTCCCTCAACTCAACGGCTTCTCCTACAGTGCTGACATTATCTGATTGGGTCTTTTATACAACTGCAGCCCTTTAACAGGTTGCAGGTGCAAATGTAATATTAGCCCTGCCTGACAATAATTACGGGAACATGTTTGTCCCCCTACTACTCTCAGCAGGCCTCTTCCTTGTCCCAGTACTTTTAGTAGTCATATGTGAGGTAGTCACAGGAGTTGACTCAAAATACCCCATGAAGGCAGGGGAAGGTTGAGTTGGTCAGTAGTAGGAAAAGGGGGATACAATGTCTACCCTAAGGGCATCCCACTCCCAGTCCCCACAGACCCTTCACCCAGGTGATCCTCCCTAGATTGTCCACCCTCAGGGTTGGGATCCAAAAGCGATGGCCTTTCCCTGGCCAAATGAGAAGAGGATCCTGGGGTCCTAGGAGTAAGAATACCCTCAGGTTTCTCACAGGTACCAAACTAGACTTAAATTCAGTAGAAATGCATCAACTGCTGACAGTTTAAAATAGGCATGCAAATTCTTAACTAAGGTATGCTTTCATAGATCAAGGAAAAAGGGCAGGTTAGTTTCTGAACATAGGCAGTATACCTTCATGAGACTCAAATAGCAATACTGTGTGAGGATCCCCCCCCTGGGCAACTTGTAATGGAAAAGTTTGGGAGTACCTTATTGTGTCTTTTACAGCCTAGTCCAAATATGTTCAATAATGCTGCGTTTTTTTCTGCAGGATCTACCACCCCAATGTACCAGAGATGCCACAGGAGAACAGGATCCAAGATGACTCTGGGACCCCTGTACGACTGCTGAGGCTGGAAGATGCTCTTCCTCGTCACAGTAACTTTGGTGCCTTGGCAGTCGAAATGGCAGGGTTTCTGGGCTTCACTCGACGTGACCTCTGAAGGATGGACCCACCCCCACCCCTTGGAAGAAGGAGTCGCTGGGATGCTGTGGCCAAGAGAAAAAGAGGAACCAAGTACTTTTGGAAAGGCAGCAGTTTTGGTCTTCGGGGTGGTCTTTGTTGGAGCGTTCTTACTCCGGCTGTGGAAGTCCTAGGAAGGTGAAACTTGCTGTGGATTCCGAAAAGGCCTTGCTGAAGAAGTTAAGACCCCTGGGGACCTTGTACTTTTGGAAAGGCAGCAGTTTTGGTCTTCGGGGTGGTCTTTGTTGGAGCGTTCTTACTCCGGCTGTGGAAGTCCTAGGAAGGTGAAACTTGCTGTGGATTCCGAAAAGGCCTTGCTGAAGAAGTTAAGACCCCTGGGGACCTTGGACGCCTATCGGTGGAGACAGGTGCAGTGGCAGAAATAGGTGTCGGTTTTAGGATTTTGCGGTTCACTGACTTTTGGATCTTCGTTGCTGCAGCCGCAGCATGGACCTCTGGATGGCTTCTGGCAAGCTGGACTCTACCATTGGACTGGACTACCAACCCTCACCAAGGCTGGACACTCAGGGCGTCTTCTTTGGATTTTCGTGGCAGGAAACCCACCGGCAGACCTTCCTCTGTACACAACGAACTGGGATCTTCTTCTGTGGGAGAAGGTGGTCAGCTGTCATGGCAGAATGTCCATTGAAGGATTTTCAAGAGATTTCGAATTTTCACAGCTCTGGGTGTCAAGCAGCACTATGCCTGGGCACCCCCTCTTCTGGAAGGTAGACAACAATCTGGTTTCCAGCAGTCATGAACACTCTTCCGGACACTGGCCGACACAACTGGACTTCTTCCACTCAAGATGTCCAAGCACTCCCCCCTCTAAATACCCCTTCTGCAGATGGCAGGCACACAGGACTGGCTTCCATTCTGATGAAGAGTTAGCAGGTGCACGATAGTCCTTTGTAGCTCGGGAAGAGGTCTTCTAAACAGGTCCTCTCTTGGATCAGTCCTTGGAAGAACACAGCAGCTTTCGGATTACATGAAAAAAATGCAGCAGCAGACTTCTTCCTCCAGCTGGGATCCATTGAACAGCTTCAACTACTGAACATCAGTTTCAAGATTTGCTTCTGAACATCAGTTTCAAGATTTACTTCTGAACAAATTGGTGAGGGAGAGGTTCCCAGATATACATATGGGTTCCCCATTCACTCAGGCTGAGCTAGGCTCAGCATCCACTCATTCACAAGTGCATTCATGCAGGCAGCCAGCCAATCAGGCTCACAGGCATGCAAGCCATTCACTCCACCCAGCCTTTCAGCACGCTACACTGCATTCACTCCAGTTTCAGTCAGGGCTGTCTCAGGCATTGTGTCTCACACACACACACCACACCCAGACACCCACAACACAGAATGTTGAGTTCAATTCAGACTTCATTCATACAGGTCCCAACCCAAGGGTGTATCCACAACACATAGCCCCTGGGAAGGCTCAAGTCAGTATGACAGAAAGCAGCCCCAGGGCCATAAATAGTATTTCCTCCCAACAGCCAGTCAGGAGGAAAGGTACAGAGGCAGGGCTTCCGATGACTTTGGGAAACAAGATCAAAGGCAATAGAAACCAAGAGGCTTCAGTGGCCATCTTGCCTTTGTTCAGAAATCCATTAATTCCTATGGCAGGGTGTCCCAAAAATGGAGAACACTCAGAGCCACTGCCAAGTCAGCATGTAGCTGCCACCAGCCCATACCCTGCTCTGTGGGCAAGACACAGGTGCCCAAAAACACACATAAGGGTTACAAAGGTGTACCCTCACCCATGAGTGTGCCATAAGGGTATCCCATGGGTATTGCTCACCAAAAAGTAAAACATGGGAGACCACTAGGGGGCGCGGGACAAGATGGCTGCGTAATAGTGCAGCTCCCGCTTCCTCCAGCGTATTTGCAAGTATACCGTGTACCCAAGCCCGAGTAGTGGCTGCCGGAGAGTGATCTCCAGACCCGGAGTGCCTGAGGCATTAGCAGGAGGATCCGCAACTTGGCTGACCGTCTGACAGAGGTGATGGTGCAGCTCACCTGGCCTGGCCTGGCGAGACAGTGGAGAGGGGGCGCTGCAGCCCGGACCAGAACTCGCCGTGCAACCGCCGGTGTCCGAGGCCAGAGCTCATGTGAAGTGAGCTGCAACCAGCGACAGTGAGGTGCTGCGCCGAGGGGCGCAGTGGGCAGGGTGGTGACCTCTGCAAGCACACACGCATTTGTCGGCTCCCCCGGCCCACGGAACACTGCACCCCGGGGCGGCTCGATTGGCTGCTACCGGGAAGGACGGGGCCGTGCTGGGCATAGCAGGCACCTGCCCCTCCCCTCCCCTCCTTTTTTTAGTGTGTGTGTATCCTGTAGTCTGCCCTCCGTGGGATTATTGCAACCCCAGAAGGACTGTGCTGGGAGAGGATTCTTCCTGCGTGCCGCTGCGGCACATACCAGTGCAAGTGACGCCTGGGCCATGCTGCAGAGAAACGTAGCAAAGCAGCTGCAGAACGGCGATTTGGCCCCGCATTTGGCCCTGTGGGGAATACAGGTGAGCTGGTGTCTGCCATTTTGGGCCTACACACTGGACCTGGCTCGACACTGGAGCGGTCTTGAGAGACGTGCATGTTGCGGATCGCTGCAGAGGAGAAGCGTGCAAGTTGGGAAGACAGCGCATAGAAGGCATTTTGTCCCCTGGCCCCTAGAACAGCGGCACGGCCTGTGGTCCACACTACCCAGATTGCGGAGCAGGAAGTGGGGTACCCTGGAACTGCAAGTCCACATATAGTGGTGGGGAAGGGACAACTGTGCGGCTGGGACACAGGGTGCCCCCACCAGACGGCAACTGGGGCGACGTTGGACAAGAGCATGGGACTCCTGTGTGTTTTTTTTTTGTGGCCCCTAAGGGTGGACAGTGCTGCTTGGAACAACAGAGGGGATATAGCCAACGGCCACTGACACCCGAGTGGAGGAGAAGAGGTGTACAGAAAGGGGGCCCAGAACAGCGCGCTACCGCTACAGGTGTGGCCCGCGTGGCACATAAATGCAGGTGCCAGAAAAGCGGCAGAAGGGAGCCACACTTGAATTAGAATCCTCCACCACGGGCGGTGCGTGGTAAGCTGAGACGATGGCTACAGGTATTGAGCTCTACCAAAGAGGACATTGGCCACATATTAGCTGAGATAAAAGCCTTGCGGGGGGACATCCAGTCCTCGCTGACAGAACTGACGGCAAGAGGGAGTACGGTGGAGGGCAAGGTGGAGCATTTAGAGAATAATCAGCTCAAAGCAGATATGGTGGAGATGCGACTGGACGCCAGAATGACTGAACTGGATCTTCGAGAGGAGGAAATGAGGCTCAAAATTGATGATTTAGAAAATAGAGAGAGGAGAAATAATGTGAGGATACTGGGCCTGAAGGAGGCAGACAGGGAAACACCGAGGCAAGTTGAGGAAAAGGTTCAGAGGTTGATCCACCAACTCTCTGCAGCAGAAGGGGGCAGAACAGTACAGTTGGAGAGGGCACACAGGGGAGGAAAACCCTATGGAAATGGCCCCTGCTCTATTGCCATCAGATTCTTAAGCAATAAGGACAGACAGGAGATTCCGAATAGAGCGAAGCAGCAGCAAGAGATGGACTTTGAAGGCTCCAGGTTTACTATATATCAGGACCTCTCCAATCTCACTCTGGCACGGAGAAGAGGTTGCAGGCCGCTCACGGCATGGCTGCGCGAAAGGGGGTATCCGCTAAAGGTGGGGATAGCTGTTCTCCCTGGAATTTGAAACCATGGGGATGGAATATAGGATAACATCAATTGAGGAGGCGGAGCAGGCACTGCAACACTTGACATCGGCTGGGGGAAACCAAGAAAGGGCGCCGTCGGGTCTACGGGACTCGGCACCTGGAGAGACAAGTACACGACCGACACCGGGCCCGCAGAGGAGGAGAACGACCCAGACAGGGCGAAAATTCTTGAAGCTCAGTGGCCCGTCGCCAAAGAAAGATCATGCACGCTCTGGGCAGTAAGTAGACTACACAGAGCCGAGGTACTCAGACAAAGAACAGGAGGCTTGGGAAAGGAACGGTAATGATTGGCTGATGGCTGGAGGGAGGGTGTCCCATAATTCCCGGAATGGCCCTCAGTGAGAGAGGGGGTGTCTCATGTTCCAAGGTTTGGACCTCCACATTGGAGGCGATTTATAGTTTTATAGTCAAAACGTTAGTTAAGGGGGTACATTTTGGAACGGGTATAGGCAGGGCTGTAATACGATTCCTGGTGCGGATCTCCCTGGAATTAGTACGGACTATGCTTTGGGAGACACTGAACCCAGATGCTGAGAAGGGCAAGACCAATGCCATAATTAGCTATGGAGATGAATGAAGTGGTAAAGGATTTGCGGTTGTGCACCCAGAATGTGTAAGGGTTAAAATCCCCACTAAACACTCTCGTAGTGCGTGAATTTCGGAAGGCTTCCTTAGATATCTTATTCCTTGCAGAAACTAGATTGGTGGAGGGAGAGGAGCGAGAGTTGAAAGGGGGAGGAATAGGAAAAGTCCATTGGGCCTCTGGACACAGGAAGAAGGGACGGGTGGGAATAGTCCTCCATAAACACTTACGCATCCAGAATAGTGTGGCTACGGCCTTGTTACAGGGTAGACTGCCGATACTGGAAGGAACAATTGATGGTGCCAAAATACTTCTGGCTGCGTTATATGTCCCCAATCAAGGGCAGGAAACCTTTATAAGAGAAGCACTGGAGGGGATACATGGGCGGGAGGCTGAACTTTACATCATGGGGGGGGGGGAATTTAATGCCTGGGCGAATGCAACATGGTACAGGAAGACCAAAGAGGGAGTAGTGGGGGTAGGTGAGGATAGGTGGGGTCATCTGGGATATGCAATGGAAGGATATGCCCTCCTGGACATGTGGAGATATAAGCATCCAAGAGAAGAGGGCTACACATTCTACTCCTCCCCTGCATAAGAGCTACACCAGAATCGATTACCTCCTTTTAAATAAGGAGCATGCCTCACGGTTGTTGGATAGTACAATTAAGCCCGTAGGTTGGTCTGGCCATGACATGGTGACAGGGACTCTCTCTTCTCTTGAGATCTCTGGATTGTCTAGACCTGAGGGAGCACGGCGGTGCAATGACTCGCTTTGGAGAGACCCACTCTTCCCCGATAGCCTGGGGAGGACATAAGCGAATACTTCACGCTGAATGACACAGGGGAGGTGAGCCCAGAGGTAGTATGGGATGCTGGGAAAGCTGTGTGGAGAGGATTATTACTAAGGGAAGGGGCAAGGGGAAAGAGAGAGAGAGAGGGATCTGATAGAGAAGAGGCTTCTTGAGGACATAATGAAGATGGAAGTGGAGCTGCATGCGGGAAGAGGGGAGACAGAGGAACTTAGAGATAGGGTCCTGGCCAAAAGGGCAGAATTGAAAGTCCTAGGTAAGGGGGAAACCGTATGGAAGTTGAGATTCCTGAAACAGCGCTATTACAAGAAGGGAGATAGAGCGGATGCGCTTTTGGCATCCCGGCTCCACGCCCAAAGGGCAGAACGATGGGTCACACAGCTAGGGAAGAAAGGGGCTGGAGATGGGGTACGGCGCACGCCAGGTGCTATAGCAGATGGCTTTGCGTGCTACTATGAATCGGTATACGCGACCGAAATGATGGGGGTGGGCTGGGGAGATAGAGGAGTACTTAAGGGATGTTCACATGAGTAGGCTTACCGCACCTGAGGTTGCACATTTGGACAGCCCATTTACAGAAGAGGAGGTCTAAAATGCCATAGCCCGCCTGCCCAATGGAAAAGCACCTGGGGAGGACGGATACACAATTGAATTCTATAAGAAATACTCTGGAATCCTGGCCCCACATTTGGTGAAATTATATAACCATATCATGGACACAGGGAGTTCAGTAAGGCTTAGATTTCGGTCATCCCTAAGGAGGGAAGAGACCCAGTGCGTGTGTTCGTCTTATCGTCCGATTTCGCTCCTGAATGTGGACAAAAAAAATTCACTTGCGTCCTAGCGAGGAGATTTGAGAGTAAACTGCCACGGATAATACATCCCGATCAAATGGGCTTTATTCTGGGAAGGCAGGACCCGAATGCGATCAGGAAAACCATCGACCTGATGGGGCACGTGGGGAATTGTCCCGGGGATAAAGCATTGCTGAGTTTAGATGCTGAGAAAGCATTCGATAGGGTGGAGTGGGAATTCCTCTTTGGGGTTCTAAGACACATAGGGGTGGGGGAAAGAATGCGTAGAGCTATAAAGGCGATTTACACGGGGTCAACAGCTAGAGTTGTGGTTAACGGAACCAAGTCTGATGAGTTCCAGCTGACTAGGGGCACCTAGCAGGGCTGTCCACTGACACCTCTACTTTTCGCCCTGGCTATGGAACCCCTGGGTGAGAAGATAAGGACCGAAGGGGAGATAAGGGGATTTGAGGTGGGCCAGCAAATGTATAAGATCAGCATGTATGCTGATGACATTCTCATGTATCTTGCTGACACAGCAAACTCACTACAGACCGCCTTGAGTGTCATAAGGGATTATGGGAAGGTGTCCGGATTTAAGATTAATATTGACAAATCGGTCGTTCTCCCTATGGGAGAGGGCTCCCCGGAGCAGCTTCACAAATGGTCGGGATTGGGGTTACCAATCGAAAGGGACTGTATAAAGTATTTGGGGGTACGCATACCGAGGAAACTGGAGAGAATATATGACTGTAACTTCCCCCTATTATGCACAAATTGGCAGGGGATATGGAAAAGTGGGGAAAGCTGACTATCTCGTGGATTGGGCGCGTAAATGCACTTGGCGATTCTTCCCCGTATGTGATCTTTACACCAGGCACTCCCAATTCACATACCAGGAATCCATTTCGATGACCTTAAGAAGAAGATGCTTAGATTCCTCTGACGGGGGGGGGTGACAGAGGGTGGCTTACATGCTACTGATCCAACCGAAGGGAAAGGGATGGGTTGGCTTGCCCGAGATGCAAACGTACCATAGGGCTGCTCAACTTAGGGCCCTGGTCCCCCACCTGCATATGGATAAGGACAAGCAGTGGGTAGGAATTGAAAATTACCCATTCCGGTCACCCTGGGGAAATGGCTATGGATGCCCACGAGATTGATGCCAAAGGGGATTCGTCTGCAAACATTCTGGGCCCGCTACTCGCATTTTGGTGTGAAAGGAAGGGAATGAAAGGAATCACAACTTGGCCTTCTCCATTGAGCCATATATGGCCACCACCAATTTGAGATGTCATCCCGGGTCATGAACGTTTCCAAGACTGGTTTGAGGCCGGGCTTGAGCGGGTTATATGTTATGTACTTGCTTATTACGCGCCGGTAGCCCGCGGGCATCAGGGCGCGGGAAACCAAGAAAATCAATAACACGCAATTCTCCTCATTAATATGGGTAGATATTCTGGAGTTCAGGACTCTATTACTCATTGAAACAACAAAGTTTTTAGTGATTACCTGAAGTTCTGGTAATTTGCTTCAAGCCGTAATGCCATTGGCAGCTTGTTAGCTGGGGGCCTCTCCGTATAGGCATCTATGGATTATTGTCATGGCTTTGAACTTGACTCTCTCCTCCACTCTTAATCAATGTAGTGCTCTTCTCCCTGTTGACACATGTTCTCTGTTCGTTATATTCTTGACTATGCGAACTGCGTCGTTTTGTATGACTTGGCACTTTTGAATTTCCCTTTTTGGGGCTCCTAACAAGAGAGCGTTGCCGAAGTCAAGTCGCGGCAGGATGATGGCCCTGACTATTGTTGCAGCATTGACTTCATTAATGAAGGGTCTTATTTCTCTCAGAAGACGTAGATAGTAGGCGTTATTTTTCTGCAGGTAGCTTACCTGTACCTCCGAGCCCACCAATGCTTCCACCATCATCCCAAGAGTTTTAACATGGAGCATCACTAGGATGATTGCGTCCTTGATGGTAAAGGACTTCTGTTTGTTCCCTAATGTGCATCTGGCCTGTCGCGTGCCGAAGATCAGCAGCTCTGTTTTAGTATAAACACATCCAATGATGTTGCATCCAGTGGTCTATGATGTAATAAACCTCTGAAATTTTCGCACTGTCAGTGATATAATCACCCATGAGTTAAAAAATGAGCTGCGTATCATCGGCGTAATTCGTAAAGAATACGCCAATGTGTTCCAGGAGTTCGCAGAGGCTTCTCAGGTATAAATTAAACAAGAGAGGTGACAGACTAGCTCCCTGCGGGACTCCGTAAAAGATGGGGGCGGCCTTGGAGAAATTGTCACCCCAGTGTATTCTAGCACTCCGATCTTTGAGAAAGGATGATAACCAAGCCAACGCCTTAGGGGAACAACCTGCAATGTTGGCCAGTGCCTCCTGAAGGAGCTGGTGATCCACCAAATCAAAGGCTGCGCTTATGTCGAGTAGCATGAGAATGCCTGCTTTGCCTTTATCTCTCAGGCCCAACATATGTGACTGGAGGTCCAGCATAGCAGATTCGGTACTGTGGGAGGCCCGAAAACCTGATTGTTGATTGTGCAACAGCTTCAGATCTTCCACGTTTTTGCAGTTGGTTAGTAGCAATTTTATCCAGCACCTTCAAAACAAAGTTCGAATTAGTGATGGGCCGTAGGTTCCCGGGATCTTTGGGGTCCAACCCTGCGTTTTTAACTAATGGGGTAATAGTTACCTCTTTGATGTCCTTAGGTACCACACCTTCATTAAAAGATGCATTAACTATCTTCGTTAAAACCGGTGAGAAGAGTTCTTTATGCTCCAAAATTATTTTGGTAGGCAGAGTATTCTCTGCACACGATGTCGGTTTCATCTTGGCTAGGACCTTACATAAATCATCCTCCGATATGGGTAGGAACTTAAAACTCCCACTTGCTTCCACGTTTGTGGCTGCAAAATGGGTAACAGGTCTGTCGGCTTTGGTTCTGGCTGTGATAATATTATTTCTGGCCTTTTGGATCTTGTTTGCAAAAGCTTCTTGCACCTTAACACAGTCTTCACTGGTAGGTGTATGTGGCGGTGTTAACATCCTGGGTTTTTCCATCCCCTTAAGTAGGTCAAAAATGTTACTATTTGTGTTAGATGCTGCCTCAATTTCTTTATTGTAATAGTTTTTTTTGCCGCCTTAATCCCCTTCCTATAGCAGTGATCAGCTCTTTTCCAATTTTATTTATTAATTTGGTTTGGATTCTGCCTCCATATCCTTTCTTTAGCTCGTTTCTCCTGTTTAAGTTTATTAAGATCTCCACTGTACCATATGCGGTGGTGGTTGTTTTCTCTCACCAATTTCTGTTTCAGTGGGGCATATTCTTCCACCAGAGCTTGCATATGTGTATTGTACTTCTTATGCATGCTCTCACAGTCCTCCTCTTCCAGAAAGGACCCTGCAACTTTCTGTAGGCATGCTTTTAGTATTTCAGGGCCTATGTTTTTGAAATTTCTACTCCAAACTTTAATGTGGGGATTTTTAGTTTGTGCGGTTGGTGTGTTCAGTTCTATTTCCAAGGTGACCAAATGATGATCCGACCATATACATGGTTCAGTAGCAACATTGTGGCACTTCAAATTATTGGTAAAAATCCAATCTAACTGATTCCCTTGGGGGGGCAGAGGGGCGGGGGGAGTCGTTTCGTTATTTAATACCGGGAAGCCCAGATTCTTCATGGACTTCTCCAGCTGTATTACTTCTTTATCCTCAGTGCTCCCTCTCCATCTATTCATATCTCCTACCAACAGTGTAAAAGTCTTGGTCGAGATAAGCTTAGTAGCTTGAGAGGTGACTTCGTTTTCGAAGTCGGAGATTAAAGAGGGTGGTCTATAAAGGGTGATGATATTAAGACTTTCATTAGGTGAATATGTACGTTTTAGTTGGATTGCCTCGCAGCCCGAGCATACAAATTCAGCCTTGTATAACTGTTTTTATTATATATTATGTAACCCTCTGGTACTGCATTTTCACTCACTGGACCGATGGGATCTTTCAGCCAGGTTTCCGTTACACAAAGTAAATCTAGGTGCTGCTCTTTAATGAGGTCATGAACATTATGGGCATGTTTATTTAATGACCGGGTGTTCAGCAGCCCTACTTGCAACGTCACAATGTTGCCTGTATTGTCTGGTTTCAACACTCCTGCTCTCCCTCCAGATGTTTTGGGGGAATTCTTGGCTTGAGTTGGGTTCCTACTGACTGCAGAAGTGCCATTTTGGTCTCTATGGGTCTCTGCCATGGGTTCTTCTGTTCTATCTCTCCCCACTATGCCAGAGAAGCTGATGTTTAACCCCCGTTCCTTTGTACCGCCAAGAGAGGATAGAGTATACAAAACAGAGAGTCACTGAGTAACAAGCTGAGTTTGATTTACGGTTTAGACACCCCGTGCACCTCCTTGCAAAGACTGGAACAGACTGAGACTGCCCGTGCGCGCCGGCGCGTTCACGCCGGGTTTGAAGGGAAATTGGGGTTTGGAACTACAATCCTGCTGGGGATTGTAGTTCTTAACTTCAAACTACTACAAAGAATAGCGTTTGTGAAATGTTACGTGCTTGCAACCCGGAAGAAAGTCACTACAGGAGTCTCCCCCACTGATTACAGGAATAAGGCACAACAATTCAAGCAATTCAAAAGCTCCTTACTAATAATACACACGCAAAGCTAAAAACAAACTAAAGCAGGTTAAGCAAAATAAAGCAATTCTAATTTAAAACAATATAAAAGTATTTTTAAAATCAGGTTCTGACTGGGACAAGTCGTTAAGAAGGATAGCTTTCTGAGAATAACTGACTTTGAAGCAGCCCTCGGGCTGGGGACCTTCTCTGTCTTCAAATACTAGCAACTTAACGGGGCTCTGATGTCAAGTAGGTGGAAACAGAAACTACAAAGAGACTTGACACCCATGGAGCGTATACTTGACAAGGCGGCGGGCACTAGGGGGCTTATTTCAAAAATGTACCAAGCACTACTGGAGGCAAGGGGGGAGGAGTTGGGCGCACTCAGGAGGAGATGGGAGGGTGACTTGGGTAAAGAAACAGACATATAGGGAAAGGCTTTGCCTGTGCGCCCATCGAACGTCAGTAGCCTGCCAATACAAGCAAAATGGGCCAAAGTTATTGTACAGGTGGCAATGGGACCCGGCAAGGCTGGGGAAGATGTATCCTGGTTCCGACCCCCACTGCTGGAGGAAGTGTGGGCTTGTGGCAGACTATTGGCACATGTGGTGGAAGTGTGCCAAGGTGCAACGCTACTGGAAGGAAGTGATGGGCTGGGTCAGGGACCTGGAAGGAGTGGAGAGGCAGATGGACCCACTACTGATCCTGTTTGGGATTGACACAGCAGGGGAGAACTGGAGGAGGTTGCCGCATATGCCACACTTTCTCCTGCTGGCGGCGAGGGCTTGTCTTGCAGGGGTTGGAAAAGGGAAACACTCCTGAGTAAAAAGGAATGGGCGGCCGAGGCTTTGGACCTATACAGGATGGAGGAATTGACAAGGATACTGCACAGTAGGACGCCCACGAAAACCATTGAGTGGGCATTGTTTTTGGAGACATATGACCCAGGGACATAGACTACCCCGCCTATCTGGCACTTGCCAGTAGTGTGTACAACACAACATTAATGGATCATAGCATTTGATCTGTACATAAGAGAGCACCAGATGTGCATGTTACCCAATTAACACATTTTATTTTCCAAAGTGGCTTAAAAATGGCCTATCGGGGCCGTTATGCATTCATAACCTTTTTCCTACCCGTAGTTAACGGGAGTCAACACAAACTATATCATATTCAGAATTCATACAATGACAATTTGCAATTGATTTTTTCTCAGTGTGGGTTAGTACATGTGACTTAGAACGTGGTTATCATAACCAAACATCTGTCTAGTCGACACTTATGGTGTTTCTGGCACGTAGTGGATGATTGGGATTCTAGTGCCATCTTCAGGACTGTGAAAGTGGACTAAGTGGTGTCACTGGTGTACCCCTTACGCGTCTGTGGTAGTGGGTTACAGACATGGTTACACTGAGCACCAAACGGCTGCAGCTAAACCAGCTGGACCCAAGACCCTATTCATACAGGATCAAACCACTGAAGACATACAGAAGGCACCTTATGAGAAGAACGCTGTATATCTTCACAACACGTGTGACACCGCAAAACCATTGGCTCAGATGTTCCACGTAAGGGGTATGACAAGACAGGAGGCTCGCATTATGCTATATCTTTCTTTAATCACTGCCATACAGCACTTTAAAACTTATAACTTTAACACTGAACATTTCTGTTTTTAGAACAAACAGTCTATGAAAACAAAATGCTGAAGTTTAAAGATCTTTAGTCCATACTTTATAAGCATAGTCCGCATCAGACCACTACAAGTCCCATTAGTCCTTGGTCTGCGGTAGTCCCGACCTTCCTCCTCTGAGCCTATCAGGGAAAAGCCCCTTCCATAAGAACACCTCCGACTAGGTCCTTTCCTCTTTCTTTACGCTGCCATCAGATAAGTGACATGCTTTATGGTTCTTATGTGGGAAAGTTAAAGAAGTTATGTTTCGTGTGATTTACATATTATCTACTACAGTATTTACTAGAGAATACATATTCATAGTGGCTAGCGCGTATTGAAGTACTTATTTTGAATTTTGCAGTTGCCTCAGCACGCATATTCTTACCGTCGCGCATTGCGTTGTCCTGAACAGCAGGTCAGCGCAAGCATAGCAAGTCTCTCCGCAGCAGGAAGGAAAAGAACCTCGTGAGGGAGCGGGTGCCGGAGTCGCGGGTAATTTCAGCCCGCGTTTGACGGCCGCGCACCGCTCCCTCTCTCTCTGCTCATTACTGCGCCGGCGAACTCGGCGGCCGCTAGGACCCAGGGGAGCAGGAACCTTCCAGAGTTCCCAGGCTCTCCTGGGAATACAACGTTCGCGCGCATTGCGCTATACGAGTGAACGAGAGAGGTTGATTTTTTGGAGCTCCAGCATCACGTTAGAAAAAAATAATAAAGACTAATAGGAACGCTGCTTCACACACGTTGCCAGCTTGCAGAACGTGTTAAGAAGTGAACAGTTTAGTTCCAGCTGCTGACTTCCTCATTGTTGGCTCTGCCAACTCCAAGACATGGCACAATTTGGCACCGCCACCAATACTCCTTCCACTTCCCCTGAGTGGAGTCAGGAAGAGTGGGTAGAAGACCCTTCACAACAAGAGGCTGACTTGTCAGTAAGTTTTAAAAAAGTGCTTGGAGACTCATTGATACAAGCGGTCTCCCAAGGGGTGCAGCCTATTACCAAAAGGCTGGAGACTCTAGAAATGATCATGGCCAAGCAACAGAGCCAGCTTGCAGCCAGGAAAAGACGGGCTAGCAGCCCTGAGGAAGGAACGTCAGCAGGACACCCCCAAAAAGGGGTTGAGAAAACAGGGTGTAAAGTGGCCCGTAAGAGCAAGCACTCTTTGACCCCCCAGGGCACCACTGAAAGGGTTAACTCTGTTCCCCCATTGAAAGGCGACCCCGTCGCCAGGCTTAAAGAAGCCTTCCTGGCAAAGAAAGACGGCCAGGACAGGCCCCCTACCCCAGGGGTGTACAATTTAGGGGAGGAAGACTAGGGCTACTCGCCCAATGATGAAGGGGGTGAGGAAGAAGAAGACATCGAAAGAGATGTAGAAGACCCCCAGAGCATCGACGACACAGCAGACCTGTTCGATCCAGAGACCATTCGGCATCCCAAGTCATCGGATTGGGTGCCATCTCCCAGAGTGGCAGCTTACATGACCCAGCATATTAGGAAACCCCTGGAAAGGGAAGTGAGGGCACGAATGAGATCAGAATGTCCCAGACCAGAGCTGCCAAATAAACTGGCAGACACTCCAGACCTTGACCCCAAGATGGTCACCTTTGTGGCCAAAGCAGCTTGTGATATAAGAAAAGGGGTGGACCGAGCCTGGAGGGGATGTCAGGACAAGCTACTGTCAAGATAAGACATCTACAGGGAGGCCTTCGTTACCACCAACTAGTATCTCTAGACCACGAAGCCCTCTCGGAGCTTCATTGGTGGTTGCAAAATATGGAAGCCTGGAACGGTCGAGCCATTTTCGGCGATGCCCCAGATCTGATAATAGAATCAGACGCCAGCAGATCAGGCTGGGGAGCAAGGTGCGAGCATGTGCAGACAGGAGGAAAATGGTCAGAAGAAGAGCTACAGCTCCACATAAACTGCCTCGAATTACTAGCGGGCTCTTTTACAGTACGCGCTTTTACGAAAGACAAGGTGAAGTGTTGCGTACTGCTCAAGATGGACAACATATCCGCAGTACGGTACATAAACAAATTGGGCGGGACACAGTCCAAAATGCTAGCAGAATTAGCAAAGAGCTTCTGGCATTACTGTCTTCAGAACAGAATATCGGTATCAGCAGAATATTTGCCGTGAACTCAGAACGAGGTGGCAGACTGGAATTCACTTTATCTTGTGGACTCCAGCGATTGGAAGCTACACCCCCAAGTCTTCCACTGATTACAGGAACTCTGGGGGCCCCTACATATAGATCCGTTTGCGTCCAGACTGAACGCTCAGACTCAACGATACTTCAGCTGGAGGATAGTCCCGGGGGCTGTGGGCACGGATGCTTTCCTACAACCATGGTCAGGAGCAGTGCACTATGCCTTCCCTCCATTCATTATGATAACGAGAGCGCTAGCAAAAATTCGCAGGGATCGAGGGGAGATTGTGATGGTCCTACCCTTATGGAAGGCCCAGCCTTGGTTTACAGTAGCAATGGAACTTTCTACGGATTTTCTGAGGATAGTTCCCCTTCTGCCAGACCTCCTTCTCGACCCAGCAGGGCGATCTCACCCGCTCATAGTAGCCGGCATGCTGCAATTAATAGCATGCAGGGTTTCAGGAAAAGATGGGAATTGCCAGGAATTTCACAACTCGCTGCAGACTGCATCAGAGATTCCTGGGCGCCTTCCACCCTTCGGAGCTATGGTGCGGCATGGAACGGGTGGGCTTCATGGTGTTCGGACCACGAGTTGGATCCCGTTTCAGCCCCTATAGTAGAAGTCCTCAACTTCTTAGCATTCAAATTCCAGGAAGGCGGCGCCTTCAGAACAGTGGGAGTGTATAGGTCAGCTATCTCAGCAGGTCATGAGAGAGTAGAAGGTAACCCAGTGGGAGAACACCCAGCAGTCGCAAGGTTGCTGAAAGGGATGAGGCTCAGAAGACCTCCGGAACCCAAGTACAAAGTATTATGGGATGTTAGAGACATATTTCGTCTTTTTATCGGATGGCCAGATAATGAGAATGTATCCCGATCTCAGTTATCAGGAAAGCTAGCTATGCTGCTTTGCCTTACATCCTGCAGAAGGGTTTCTGATGTCAAAGCGCTCGAGATCGATAGGAAAATATTCTACCCCGACGGCATATCATTTACCATTGCCAAGAGGACGAAGACAGATTCGAGTGATAGATTACCCATACTTCTCAAGTAATAAAAAGCTTTGCGTAGCGCAATGTATAAAAGATTATGAGAAAGCAACAGCGCATCTTAGGCCGCGAGGAGTGTCACAATTGCTTATAGCGCGCAGGAAGCCTTATCATGCTGCAGCGTCTGCGAACATTGCTAGATGGGTGAGAGAGATAATGCAATGGGCAGGAATAGATTTATCTCTTTTTGGGGCACATTCTGCCAGGGGAGCAATGGCTTCTAAAGCTTTCACTACGGGAGCGTCTCTTCAAGACATTATGAAATCAGCAGATTGGTCCTCTGAATCAACCTTCAAGACATTTTATTTTAAGCCTTTGTCTGAGATTACGAATAGAGTGGTGGCAAGCGTTGAACAAGCATAATGCGAGCCTCCTGTCTTGTCATAGAATAAAGATTTCCCACGCTAATAGCTCAGGAAGTCTTCATTCTATTAAAGACAAGGAGGCGAGCATTATATCCCACCCAGAATAGCAGGATCATTATATGTGTTGTCATATGATCAATGATGTAATTTCTTTGCTCATTCCCGCCCTTACGATTTGCTCTCCATTATCTGCAGGAGACGAACAGAAGACAGCCGGATGATCGGATTCACAAGAATTGAAGAGGAACACCTTAAGTTGGTCATGTTGGACCGGAAGAGTTCACAGTTTCAAAGGACTATTTTCTGTTCAGCCATAAGGATTGTTGGGTTTCCAAAGGGATGTTATTACTGTGGACACACATAAAGAAAGAGGAAAGGACCTAGTCAGAGGGGTTCTTATGGAAGGGGCTGTCCCCTGATAGGCTCAGAGGAGGAAGGTCAGGACTACCGCAGACCAAGGACTCATGGGACTTGTAGTGGTCTGATGCAGACTATGCTTATAAAGTATGGACTAAAGATCTTTAGACTTCAGCATTTTGTTTTCATAGACTGTTCTAAAAACAGAAATGTTCAGTGTTAAAGTTATAAGTTTTAAAGTGCTGTATGGCAGTGATTAAAGAAAGATATAGCATAATGCTCGCCTCCTTGTCTTTAATGTAGGAAAAAGGTTCTGAATGCATAATGACCCCGATAGGCCATTTTTAAGCCTCATTGGAAAATAAAATGTGTTAATTGTGTAACATGCAAATTTGGTGCTCTCAGATCAAATGCTATGATCCGTTAATGTTGTGTTGTTTACACTACCGGCAAGTGTCAGACAGGTGGGGTAGTCTATGTCCCTGTGTTTTTTTAACTGTCGTATACCCTCATTACATAGGCCCCCCTTATCAAAAACAGGGCTCCAACTCCTTGCATATTGTAAACGACATATGACCCAGAACATATGCGGGAGGAGGAAGAAGAGAAGGAGGTGGGGTGTCTGACCCTCCATCACAGAGTTAGGACTTTATGTCTGACCCACCGAACTTGAGTGAATGAGCTGGGTGAAGGGGCAGACTAGCCTATGGGTGGAACCGTGTGGACACTCGAGCTCTGGGATGCCCACCCAGATATGCAAACAGCCAAAGCATAAGAAAAGAAATGATTAATAAAAACCGCAGAGGATGTAAAAGAGATTTCCTTGATCCTGCCGGAACACTGTTGGGGATAGGGAGGGGGGAGGTGTTGTTTTGGAATTGTTTTGGGAATGGGGGAAAATGTTATAAAAAAATGCTATGCATAGGAGTAGAAGTATGCGGGTTTCCTGCAATGTAATGTTGATTTGTGTAAACCAATAAAAATTTGATTTAAAAAAAAAAAAAAGTAAAACATGAAGAGCTGCACTGCCAGATGTCCAGGCAGGACCTCAGTGGTAGAAAACACACACAGAAGTGGTAGGACAAGGACTAGGAGGCCCTGCCCCTCCAAACGGCATTTCCAGTTATCACAGACTCTTTCCACCAAAGTGGGCCTTGACTTAATGAAGATCCTAGAACAAACTCAGCTTTAGGGTGCCATGTTGCCTAGCTGTCACAATAGCTTTTTGGGCCCTAGCATCCTCATCAGTCATAGTTCTGTGTATACCCAATTCATTGAGGATATCCCAGTGTTGATTGCTTTTTTTATTACACTAGCCCACCTTACATTACATATGTGTCCCCGGAAGACTTGTCGGGAATTGGATAGAGGGGATAAAAAGGTGCACAAGCACTCCTTGACTGAGCCACTTCCATCCATCGTCAGCCACAGTGTCTATTCCGTTTTTGTTCCTCCGGCAGCAGCGTTCAATGAATCGATGTTCTACACATTGAACAAACTTTAAGGGGAGTCCCAGCGTGTCGCAGAGTGTGCGGGAGGAGCGTACCTGTCATGCCTCGACCACTGTCCTTTGGCAGCAGGAGTCCGTATGCTATCAGATCTGTAGCAATGCGTTATATACGAGGTGGAGACTCTTTAATAAACTCCCCTCGAAACGGCGTTGACTTCACCTTGTAAGATCACGTGTTAACGTTAGACACTGACACGTGACCATTGAGCGTATTTAGGTTCTTTCCTTTAATCGCTTGCCGCTTCTGACTGCGGATTTTTCCTACGTTCCTGCTCGCAGCATTTTGTTTTGCTCACGTTGGTTTGTTCGTGTTTTCAAAGCCAATTTTGACTCAATTCTCGAGTCGGGCCCCGTTTGAATCCGAAGCTTGCTAACTAGCCGTCTCATTCATTCACCTAGTTACGGCTATCTTCCGAGGTGGCTTTTCCGCCACGCCATCTGGATAATCATCTTGTCTCCTTTCCCTAATGGTGGTGCTTTGTGGGAGGCTGCTCACCAAGACGAAGGCACAGAAACTTCCTGTAACCATCGAAATCAGGTGAATGTGTTCCGTAGCAGGGTTTTCCTACCACGTCGCTGAAGACGCATTTTTGTGTGTGACAAAAATACTCGTGCTGATACTTCTCGCTTAAGGGAGGTGAACTCCAGCTATTGCTTTATTTACTGCCTTCTGACCATTTTGTTTTCAAGTACCAGTACCGTAAAGAACTACCTCCATTTTTGAGTTCATTCTAGATGGGAAGTTTTAATCTGGTAGTTGCACTTCAAGGGTGAATTAACAGTACGTCCATAGAAGAACGTGCTGTCATCTAATTAAACACACTGCCCAATTGGGATATTACTTTCCAAGATCCTTTGTAGGGAGAATTAACTCCGTACTCCAGGAAAGGACGTTGACTACAGACATTATGGAGATGCCAAGAAACCTGTTTTGTTAAACTTCGTGCACAGAACTAGAGGACACTTTCCAGAGTACATCTACCCGACACTTGTTCGACCCTCGTTCTGTTCGGGATTTCCTACTAACTTCCCCATTCCTTGTCGTTGTGTTCCTTTGGTGGATTTATACCTGGACTTTATGGAGCCTCAATCTTCATTTTAGCTATTCCTATTTAAGGTTAGTGGGGGGAAATTAGTGAGATATTATTATTAGGCAACGCTGTATTATCTTCTTACGTTGTTTTCTTTTTAGTTACACAGTTGGGAGGGTGTGTTCATTTTTCGCCCTTTCAATTGATTCCTCGCTCTGGCCGCGTTTTCTATCGGACAGTGGGTGTAATCAAAGGAAAGGGTTTTTCTTTGAGGATTTGTCATTGAAGTTAGAAAGAACAACTCATCAGATTACTGTATCCTTTTACATCTGTATCCTTTTCTGGTATAAACTGCAAGTTTGTCTGTTTCACGATCATAAGGGCGATATGTCAGTACCATCTTGTGCAGCCTTTCCATCCTCGTCGCCAATGTTGTATTCTGACATAGGGCAGACCTATCACCAATATTATCGGAGACCTACCCATTAAAGAAAATGCAGAACATGAGTGGTCCTGTTGATATCAGCATATTGACTGCCTGCTGGGACACGCCCTGCAGCAGAGATTTTTCTTGGAACTTGATGACGCACGTAACACTATCACTGTTAATAATATACTTCCCATATTAAAACAGTCTCTACAATGCATTTAAAATGTTCTTAAAAGGTTACAGAAAAGGAGTATTTGCGAGCGCACACATGAAATAGAAGAGATGGAACTTTGATAGTCATTTTGAGCATGGTCTTTCGTGCCTTCCCCACTACCGCTACTTGGGCAACGCCCTCTTATTGCCCCTCTCCACTCTGATATCGCATTCCAGTTAAAGCATGGATGGTGGTGGGGCGGGAGGGGTGGGGTCGGCAAAGGATATTGTCATAACATCAGAGATCAAAGTGGGCGGGAACTAAAGGGTACAACATTCCCTTACCTTTTCTTAGGAAATCAGGGATTGTTGCCTTACTTTATTTAACCCAGAGCACCGTTCCAGGACAGCAGTGATGGACAACTTTATTTATGTACTTAGTAACTTGTTCCCTACTGGGGATTTGAACCTGGGTCAGCGGGTAACATTCCAGTGGGACACCATGCTGAGCTATCTTGCAGCTGCTGGGTTGCTGCTGTTCCTTTGTATAGACTGGTATGAACTAACACTCATTGGTCCTCATTAGATTGTTTCCGGTTTGGAAACAAGGGTGCCGGTAAGCTCACAGCACTCGTTTGCCTGCCGGAGCCGCTGTGGTGCAACGGTCACGGTAGGCAAACCCTTCAAGGAAGCACTGGCATCGTTAGCAATGGTGCAGGTGCTTCCGTGTTCCCAATTCCACAGAGACCTGAAGGACTCTATGGGTATGAGGTTTAACAAATATACTGGCGCCCGACTTCCCGGCCTCATAATGAGCTGGTGGCACCAGGAAGTCAGGTACCGGTACATTTTTACGGGTCGGCGGCAACCCGCAAACGGCAGGGTTACCGCCGGACCCGTAATGAGGCCCATTGTCAAGCAGTCGCAAATCCGTTTTTCAGCACTCATATGTGCCTTCTGCAATTAATAATGGATTGCTGCAGACACAGTACAGGTAATGGGCAGGGTTGCGTGGCTATAGCCCTAGGAGTATCCCTTAAGAGGTGGGAATGTTGGGTGAGTGGAAGAGGGAGGCTTCTTAAAGCTGCATGCTGTGGATGACAATGGGCCTCATTACATGGTAAGTTACGGCCCTTACCGGCATGGCGCTAATAATGTGTCCGTGTAGGAAGCAGGCCGCTAATAGCGTTGCATCACGAGTACGCGGGCACGAGCTCAGCGCCATGCCGGTAAGGACCCTACCGCGATGCCGCTAAAGGCCCTGTACAAGGCCCTTAGCGGCACTGAGCAAAGCGCTGATAGCACTTCCGCCCTCCCACAACACGGCATTAGCGGTCACTGTAAATAAGCGGAACCAGAAGTAGCGTCATCGCACAGGAACGGGAAATAGCACGGCAGCAGCGGCCATCTTTAAAAACACAATCCATTGCCATCCTCTGCCCCCAGGACTTGCAGTCACACCAGAGCCTTCCAAAATCTTCAACAGACCCACTGAGAATGCCCAAGGCAATAAAAAAAGGAGCAGAGCGGCAGCGCAAGGAGCGCTTTTCAAATGAATAGCTCACAATGCTAACTGACACGCTTGCTGCCAATGCAGAGGTGGTGTTTGCCAATGGCATGCGGCGTCTCACCCTAATCAAGAAGAAGGAGATCTGGGCAAAGGTGGGCCGTAAAGTCAGTGCGCTGGGCTCCACCACCCGCACTGTGAATGATGTCAGGAAGCGGTGGGACGATCTACGCCTCCGTGTACACAGCATCCTGGCTGCCAACCGCAGCCTGGCCATGGGCACAGGAGGCAGTGGAGGATCCCCAATAAAACTAATGGAGTGGGAGGAGACCTGTGCAAGCACCATTGGGGTCGAATCAATCGAGGGAGTAGGCGAAATGGAGCGCGGTGTGCCGACATCGTCAGATGGAGGCGAGTGTCCACACAAAACACTGCACTGTGAAACATGAGGTAATTCCCCAAATGTGACCCTTAAATCATCTCATGGATGTGGCCATCAAACATACATGCACACAACCCTGCCCATATGTGGTTCACATCCCAACACACACACACGCATGCAGCACCACAGACACGTGTCACCCAGACTCATGCATGAATGACCCACCCAACAGTCTTACAACGTGTATGGCCAAACATGAAGTCCGAAGGCATAGAACAGCATGAACAACAACATCTGCATGAAGCACACTGACCAATCACCAATGCCATCCCTCTCTTTGTCCCCCACAGGCTCACAAACTGAGAGCGATGAGCAGGACACTGCGACGCAGGCCCAACCCGATAAGAAACAACCCAGGGGAAAGGAATCAGGCAACATGGCCAGCACATTGAGGGGCACAGGAAAGAGTGCACTCCCGCAGAGGGCCAAACCCACAAAGCCACCCACATCACCAAGATGTGAACGTACGCCTGAACCAATTGCAGCACCCACTCCAGAAATCCCCCCCACGCACAATCCACCCGCGGAAGGGACACTGTCTGCTGCCAATAGCTCGGCGGGGCAGCTGCCACGGCACCCTTGTCCGATGTGGAGGACACTTGTAACTCGCCCATTCAACAACATACACCCAGCCCCCAGCAGTCAAAACAACCGAGCCCACACCCCACATCACATTCCAGCAGCCATGGCCAGTCTGGGGATGAAATTGTGGCAGGGTGCTGGAGTCCACCGGTGTCATCACCTGATGCTGGACCAATACAACAAGGTGCGGCACCCACCGCACAACGCAGACACAGAGGCCATGACATGGCCATCATCAGACAGTGGCAGGAGGACATCTCTGCGCTGGTTGGCCAGCATGTGGAGGATTTTTTTGTACAGGGGGGTGGTCCTGTCCTCGATCATTTGTACTACAGTGGGTTGTTGTAGTGACAGTTTAAACACATCTCCATATTAAAGTTTAACACATCTATATAAGTATGTATCGTTGAAGGGAAGTACAAATCCAAGTCCTGGGGAGAAAACTATTTCAGTGACCTTTACTAATTAGGTCGCAAGTTTCAAACATTGGTGATTCAATGTGAATACGAAAAAATTAAACATGAGAACAATTTAAGCATAAAAAGAAATTTGAAAATAAACCTGGTCACCCACTTGGTGAGTTATCTAGAACAAGAGTACATGTATTCCAAATATTAAGTACATATTTAAAGCATGACATGTTCAGTGGTGACAGGTAGTCACTCAATTTAGCCTGTTCAGTCCATACAGTGCAGAATTCAAAGGTGACTTTTCTTTAGAAATGTACCAACAGTTCATCAAAACAGTACATTTACCAAGTTAGTATAGTGTGTTACCTACACACTGCTATATAGGTACCGTGTTGTCTTGTAGTGTTGCCAAGTATTACATCATATTGGTCAACCTATTGAAATGTTATCCTAGTCACAAGCAACATTTACACAGCACTATGCTTTAAAGGAACCTAAAAATAGGGTCTGCTATAAAACGACGTCAACATGAAGGTGGTAGTAAGGATTCTGGTCATCGGTCTGGAAGATGTAGGGTCAAGGAACGATGACAATAGACGTTTTGGCTGAGAAAAGGTAACAGCCTTCTTCTGGGGCCAGGTAAAGCAGGTCTCCCTATAGATAAAAGCAATATAAAAGTATATTGTTGAAGGGTCCAGGAGGTGGATCATTACTAGGAGTCTTAGAAAAGGCCCGTGAGAGGCTACCCTGAGGGCTGTCCCTCCAGTCCCAGCCACTAACCTTGCTTATGAGGGACGAGGTTCAAACGCTGGTTGTTGGGACCCTCATGGTTTGGTGGTTGGTGTCCTGGTAAGAACAATGTTCATAGTGGGGTGGTCTGAAAATAACAGGACACGTGTATTGTATTGGTGTTAGTCATAGATGCCATAGATCCCTGACTGTGGGTCTATATTGTAAGAGAGAAAGAAAGGAAAACCAAAATGGAGGTACCTCGTTTTTGCAGTAACGTGGGGGCGGTACTGCAGGGCTTCCGTGGAGAGCGTAGTATTTTCTGGGGCAGGAGATGAGTTCCTGCCTGAAGGTCAGGGGCTCAGGTTGAGAGTTGGGGAGCAAGGAGGAGAATAAATAAATAACCAAGGCTAAAGGTTGCTATATAGGAGGCCAGGTGCTGGGGGTACTGCCAGGCCTGGTCTGATTGAAAGGTGATGAAAGCTCACCTCAATGTCGCCAACGAGCCGCTCGCGCTGTATACGAACAGGACTGGCGCTCGCGTTCGTGTCAGAGTGAGCTGTTTGGGAGTATAAGCACTGAGCGTGCGTGGACGAATAGTGGGTCATCCTCACGCATGCGCCGTGGCATCGGCGCATGGATTCACCCATGTACTAATGTGAAGTTTCTCTTTTTTCTTTACCCGTGAGTTTTCTATCTTTTTTACGTCTCCAGCCACCCCTACAGGGTTCACCCCCTACCCTCCGGCCCCTGACCCCGCATCCTCTTTCCACCATCATGGAACACACACTTGGCTTCCCGGAGGAGCAAATTAATGATATGATCCAGGGCCCAACACTCTTCAACATGGAAGGGGCACAAGCTAATCTGGATTCAACTGCCACAGGTGAAGACCTTCTTAACTTTAAAAAACGATGCTTCAGGACAGAGGACCATGGACACTCTCTGCGGGAATATCTACGGGAAAATATGGTACCCCTAGGCCTACAAATACGCAACGAACCAGCACTTTTCTTAGATGACAAGTCATACATGGAAGATTTCAGCAGAATTGCCACAAAATGTAGCAGAGACTTGATGGCACTGACCAGAACTACAGCCAAAAGGATCCATACCAAAATGTTGGTGGATTTGAAGAACGATGAAACTAAGTTTTTAAACGATGACACCATTACCAACGCAAGGGAAAAACTCAAAGAAATCGATGCTACCCTAGAAACCTTGTCAACATTAACACTGGAAAGGAAACATAAGAAGCTTGCTAAGGACATCAAAAACTTAAGCTGGAAAATGTGTATCCCTACCTTGCACTAGCCTATAAAGATATCAAGGAAAAGGAAAGAATGGCTAGACAGGGAGGTATGAACAGAAACCGACGGAAGGGTGTATCTTTCTCAGGTTCAGACAACTCGAGCTCAGGTTCATCATCAGGAGACCAAAGCAATCCCAGAGGTATTAATCCCAACTATGGCCAATTTCAACCACCAACCATGATGCCTTTTTTAGGGCAAGGGGGCCCCAGAGGCGGATTCTGGGGGCCCCCCCCACAACTACAGATGTCATTTTACAACTACCCCCAATGGGGACAACCAGGCAGGAGACGCAGGGCCAACAGAAGACGCCAGATCTAATCCCGGTCTTCAACCTCTCAGGTATACCACTCTCCACAGAAGAAACCTCCCTTCTGGCAAAAGGCTTATCCTTTGTACCCACGAATACCACCGAATGGTTTCAATTGGATTCTTCGCTCAATCAGAAGAAAAATGTTATCAGGAAATTATAAGTTGCATGTGTTTGTGGATTTACGAGAAAGAGTGGCAAGGATAAGTGAAAAGTGAGCAGCATTTCTTTTGAGGGAGGCGAATAGTTGTGAGATGGAGTTCACGCATTTCAGATTTCCTCTGAACTTGTGTCCTGCATGAGCCAACATGAACCATTTTATACATTTCTATGTGAGCTACAAAGAAGTTTCGAAACTCAACCACCTCGACTTTGCAACTGGATAGAGAATGCATTGCATCTGATTCACAAAGGCAGCCTTTTGCATTTGTGAAGCCTCCTACTTTAACTGGCACTGAATATGCAACAATCTTCTGTACGTTTGGTCCCTTCATTTTGGTTAAATTATTATATTTCTAGCTTTTATACTTTAAATAAAGATGCTACATTAATTACAATGAAGAGAAATAAAAGTATAGAATGCATTTCAAATGGTGCTTTATTTGTGTTTTCAATAAGTGTGTTTTTTGAATTATGGAACATGATTTATTAAATAAAGCAACTATTCGGCTTCATATTCGGCTTCGGCCGAATAGTTGAAAAACGATTCAGTATTCGGCCGAATACTAAATATGCTGTTCGGTACAGCCCTATCCTCAATACCACGGAGGGCAGGATCCCGGCGTTTTACGCCCTGCCCAAAATTCACAAGAATATGACTATACCCCCAGGGAGACCCATCGTTTCAGGGTGCGGCTCTATATTAGAGCCCCTATGTAAATTCATCGACTTTTTTTCTGAAACCATTATGTCAGAACACACCGACATATTTAAAAGGACCCAATGACAACCATCAATATTTTTGAAAATCAGCCCTTTGATCCCACCATTGAAGAAATTATTACCATGGATATCAAGAGCCTGTATACCAGCATCCCACAGGAACAAGCAGTGGAATGCATCAGACAACACCTAGCCTTACACATGACCCAGAGAAGAGTACCGGCCAATTTCATATCTGAACTATTGGACTTCGCTTTGACCAACAATTATTTTTCATTCAATGACACCTTCTACCAACAAACCTGCGGCACTGCTATGGGTGCAGCATACGTACCCAGCCTAGCTATAATCTTCATGGCAGAATATGAAAAGACCTTCATACTTAGTGAGGCCAATCCATTTCATAACAACATCCGCCTCTGGTATCGTTATATTGATGATGTCATCTTCATCTGGCATGGAAACAAACCAGAACTGGACAACTTCCTAAACTGGACTAACAATCAAACTCAAGAAATACAATTCACAATGAGCCACAACAATGAGAAAGTCAACTTCTTAGATCTCAACATACTGCCTTCGGATGGCAAATTGACATGTTCCATCTTCAAAAAAGAGACTGATCGCAACACCACACTGCACTACAGGAGTAACCACCCTAAGAGTCTCCAAGATAACTTTCCCTATGGGCAATTCTTAGGAATTAGGCGCAACTGCACAGACACCAAGGATTTCAAAACCCATGCCACAGAACTACAACAAAAACTTGAAGATAGAGGTTATCCCAAAACACGACTTAAGGATACCAAGAAAAGAGCACTCTACACTCCAAGAGAAGTATTATTGGTCCCTAAAACTTGCAACCATAATACTGAAGACTCCTGGGCGTGCGTCACTACCTTTAATGCCAACACAACACAGCTGAAATGGATCATCAAGAAACTGTGGCCCATCATCTAGTTGAGCCTGCCAGAAGAACCGCTACCAAAAATGGCCCTGAAGAGATCCAAAAATCTTAAAGACCTCCTAACTCATGCCAGAAACAAACACAAGGAGTCAAGATCAACCCTGTGGAATATGCAAGACATTTGTGGGCATCACCCCTGTGGCAGTTGCTCAGTGTGCAGCCAAACCAGAAAACTACGATCCTTCCCGATAGATGAGAAAGAAGGGAAATTCGCCATTTTTCCAATTGTAAGACATCCAATGTCATTTACCTGATCGAATGCCCCTGTCATCTAAGATACATAGGTCAAACATCCAGGCCAGTGAACAAAAGGATAGGGGAACATAAGTCAAGAATAAGATGCAAAACACACAATGCACCCCTTGTCTCTCATTTTCTTGAATACCAAAACAACTGTGACTCCTTCAAATGGTGGGTTGTAGACAAAGTTACCGACTGTTCCAATACTACCAACGCTTTGAATTTTAAAGAAGCATGGTGGATTTTCAAACTACAGACAATCTCAAAGGGTCTCAATGAGCTCACTCCGTTTGAATATCTGTAAACACAGTTTACAGTTGTTTTCCAGTTTCCCACCTTTCCAGTCCACTGATCCCACAGGGACTCTTTAAGCAGTCGACCGGGTTAATGCTAGCACCACAGAGGCCTAGGCGATGCCTCCCAGCCCCCTCAGGCTTCTTTTCCCGCAGGATTACACCCTTTTGTCCTGCATTTAGAACCTCCCCCTCCCGCACTCATGTCATCTGCTTGGCACACAAGTAGTTAAGCTGCTGCAGTTTCCTCACCTAACACTCAGCCACTTTTTCACCAGAATATGCACTCTAGCTGTCCCCGGACAGCTATGCTCCGTCCCGACAGTGCCCTCCACTTTTACATTTAACAGTAAGCAAGGCAGCTGATGCACTCGTTCTTATCGAGAGACACTTTCAGCACCGGCTCGATTTCAGCCACAGCTGCCCTCACTGGATTACGCGTTGATTCGCGTTCCGTCTCCTCGACGACCCGACCTCGATGTCACGGCGCATGCGCGAGGACGACACACCATTCCTCCATGCACGCTCAGTGCTTATACTCCCAAACAGCTCACTCTGACACGAACGCGAGCGCCAGTCCTGTTCGTATACAGCGCGAGCAGCTCGTTGGAGACATTGAGGTGAGCTTTCATCACCTTTCAATCAGACCAGGCCTGGCAGTACCCCCAGCACCTGGCCTCCTTTATAGCAACCTCTAGCCTTGGTTATTTATTTATTCTCCTCCTTGCTCCCCAACTCTCAACCTGAGCCCCTGACCTTCAGGCAGGAACTCATCTCCTGCCCCAGAAAATACTACGCTTTCCACGGGAGCCCTGCAGTACCGCCCCCACGTTACTGCAAAAACGAGGTACCTCCATTTTGGTTTTCCTTTCTTTCTCTCTTACAACATAGACCCACAGTCAGGAATCTATGGCATCTATGACTAACACCAATACAATACACGTGTCCTGTTATTTTCAGATCACCCCACTATGGACATTGTTCTTACCAGGACACCGACCACCAAACCATGAGGGTCCCAACAACCAGTGTTTGAACCTCTTCCCTCATATGCACGGTTAGTGGCCGAGACTGGAGGGACAGCCCTCAGGGTAGCCTCTCACGGGCCTTTTCTAAGACTCATAGTAATGATCCACCTCCTGGATCATTCAACAATATACTTTGATTTTATCTATAGGGAGACCTGCTTTACCTGGCCCCAGAAGAAGGCTGTTACCTTTTCACAGCCGAAACGTCTATGGTCATCGTGCCTTAACCCTATATCTTCCAGACCGATGACCAGAATCCTTACTACCACCTTCATGTTGACGTCGCCTTATAGCAGACCCTACTTTTAGGTTCCTTTAAAGCATAGTGCTGTGTAAATGTTGCTTGTGACTAGGATAACATTTCAATAAATTGACCAATATGATGTAATACTTGGCAACACTACAAGACAACACAGCACCAGTATAGTAATGTGTAGGTAACACACCATACTAACTTGGTAAATGTACTGTTTTGATGAACTGTTGGTACATTTCTAAAAAAGTCACCTTTGAATTCTGCACTGTATGGACTAAACAGGCTAAATTGAGTGACTACCTGTCACCACTGAACATGTCATGCTATTTAAATATGTACTTAATATTTGGAATACATGTACTCTAGTTCTAGATACCTCATCAAGTGGGTGACAAGGTTTATTTTCAAATTTCTTTTTATGCTTAAATTGTTCTCTCGTTAAATTTTTTCGTATTCACATTGAATCACCAATGTTTGAAACTTGCGACCTAATTAATAAAGGTCACTGAAATTGTTTTCTCCCCAGGACTTGGATTTGTACTTCCCTCCAACGATACATACTTAATATGGAGATGTGCTTAAACTGTCACTACAACAACCCACTGTAGTACAAATAATCGAGGACAGGACCACCCCCCTGTACAAAATACCTATCTAGCCTTCACGTCCTGCCCAACCATAGGCTATCCCTCATGTTACACAGCATGTGGATGAGGATGCACTTGCGAGGGATGAGTGCAGGGAGCATGCAAGGGACATCAGACAAGCCATAGAAGCCAGCATTAACAGTATGTGAGGAAATGCGCCACTTGTGAGGCAGGTCCTCACACGCATAGCAGACGTGATGGACAGGCAGAACCCCCCCCACCGGCACCGGACCAACCGTGCACCACCTTCTCTGCCAGCTCAAGGCAGACCAGCCCCCGGCGCAGGTCCTTGCGGGCTATGCGGCGCACAACCTCTCAACCCCCCAATGGTGGCAGTGGGGATGGGAACTAGGGTGAGCCAGATGTTGCTGACACATGTACAGCTATGCAGCACTGATGTACAAGCCATTTATGGGAGTGTTGTGGGGGGAGGGGGAAAAGGGTGTTTGCGTAGTTGGGTCCATGCACTTCTTTTACTCAAAATACATAATACACACTGGTGACATGAGAAATCACAGGAGTGGACAATTTTATTGTGTACGTGTGCTTTACTGGTGGAAAGGGCACAGTGTACATTTCACAACAAAACCCAGGGCCCAAATACCCACATCCATTGAACAATGTTCATCCATGTGTATTAGAAATGTTGGTCGATCAGATGCTGGCGCACAGCACGTCCCTCCTGGGAATTGCCACCTGCATGACCTGCAGCCCTGTCTCCTCCCTCCTCATCCCCATCATCCTCCTCAGCAGGTGGTTGCAGTTCAATGTCAGGGGGCATTGGCATATTCCGTCTGATACACATATTGTGCAGCATGACACATGCCATGGTGATCTTGGCCACCTTCTCATGCCCGTACAGGAGTGCCCCACCCGACCTGCTGAGGCACCGGAGCCGTGTCTTCAAAAGGCCAAATGTCTGCTCAATAACCACGCGGGTACGTGTATGTGCACGATTGTATTCCTCTTCGTGCCTGTTCTGTGGGTTCCGTACAGGGGTAAGGAGCCACCTCTACAGCAGATAGCCAGCATCACCTGCATGGGTGCAACAATGAGTATGTGTAAGTGTTTACATCAAGTGGAACCTGTACATATCACACAAATCAACTTTGCATTGTGAATGACATCCACAAATCCCTGCATGCATGGAGGCAATCAAAGTAACTGCAATGTGGGAAGGTGAGGTAGTCCTTGCAAGTAGACATGCACCGTGCATGCCTATGGCAGTTATTGCCATGTAGCGGGTGAGGTCAAGTCATTTGTGTCTTTTGGTCCTGGCACCGTTTGTACCACACTGCTCGTGTACTGCCATTCCGAAGTTGATGTCCCCATGCTGTCATGCGGCACTTCAGTAGTGGTGTATGGGTGTGGGTCAGTATAATGGCTACAGGAGATCCCTTTGTATGCACTCAAGGGCGCATATCCGTTGTGATGCTGTTCAGCGTACATTTCCAATGTCCATTTTGGCTGCATGTAGCTGCATTGTGTTAGAGGGTATGGTCTGATGTGCAATGTGCATGTGGATGGATATGGCATGTTTGAGGTAATGGATTAATTTCATTGTTGTGCAGCTAACTACTTGCATGCGGTTTTAATGTGTCAGGTCCATTGTGGGCTGCCTCGGTGGACAGTGATGTAAATCTGTATGTCCATTGTTTATCCTGACAACTATTCACACCCAGTTGGAGTATGCATCTCTCCCCCCCAATCACATCCAGTTGGACTATGCATCTCTCCCCCCAATCACACCCAATTGGAGTATGCATCTCCACCCCCAATCACACTGCCATGTGCTTGCCCTACGACTCACCAAGTAGCCACGAACGTTGCCCAGCATGTCGCTCCATGTAGCGTGGTATTGTTGAGTTCCGCAGGACCATTGAATCATGGGTTGATCCAGGATATCAGGCACAACAATGTGCGACTATCTTGTTAGAGTCATATACCATTTGGACTTTGATGGAGTGGTATTGCTTTCTGTTTCGGTAGACTGCTTCATTGGCATGTGCGATCACCAATTCCACATGGGTACAGTCGATGGGCCTGATGCAACTTGGGATGCCTGCCAGTGAATGGAAGCCAACTTTGGTGTTGGAGATCTCCTGGGCAGTCTGTGGCAGGGATATGTGTTCACTTGTGTGCATCGGGAGGGCATCGAGCACCTGGTTCAGCGTGCATGAGAATACTGGTTGTGATATGCCATGCATCTGCCCTACCGTATGCTGGTAGGTGCCTGTGTCCAGGAAGTGGAGCACAGTAACCACCTTCAGTAGAGGGGGGATGGCAGTACGTATATCTATGAGGCTGACGATGTTACAATGGTGGTGATGGAATCCCGATACACAGGGCGTGTATCTGCTCAGGGGTTAGGTTGAATGGACTGGCTCTGATCCTGGGCATTGGTGGCTGCCTCTGTGGTATGACTAGGTGCACTGGTGGGGCTTGCTGGGCCTGTCTCGCCCTCCTCCTCCTCCTGCGTCTCCTCTGTGCTGCCTGTTGTTGTTGCTGCTGCAATGCAATCATGTCCTGCAGCCCATGTAATGCTGCTAGTATTGGAATCATTTTGGTGTGTGAATGGGTGTGGGAAGGGGTGTGGTGTGCTCATTTTGTGCTGGCCCAGTCTCCATTGCCTCCACCTGTGCTGATTGTGGCCATCTGTGGCAGTTGGGAACACTGCACATGACCCTTAACGGGTGGTTCGCGATGCCGGTATTTCCGCCATGCCGGTATGGGCTTTTTGGGCCTGCTCCATGCCACTATTAGCATGTCCGCATGTCTTGTGATGGACTCCTATTTCCGCCATGAGGGGACGCGCGCCCGCGAGCTTGCCGCTAATAGCGGGTAGGCTAGTCGTAATTGGCAGGAGCGGTTAGCGATGCCGGTAATCCTTTACCAGCATTGTTTTTCCCATACTGCCCTCCGTGTAACGAGGCCCAATGACCAACTAATGGTTATTTAAATGCTGCATTTTCTTTCATTGTGTTTTCTCTGTCTTAATAGTACTGTAAACACAGCAGTGTGGGGTGCAGTGGAGAACAGAAAGGTATTTCATTGTGGGGGGTGGCAGCAGGGGCAGGTGTATATCTGTCTCCCCACATCAGGGACAGATAGTGAGAGACTGTTTCATCAGGTAAACATCCTGTGTCAGAAGTGCACTGATCACGGACAAAAGAGAGAAGCCTGCTTTTCCCTGCAGCGCACCCCCTCCCACAAGCACTTGGCACCACTTTATCATCCAAAATGGCCCCAACTTTCGCAGGGCGATGCCAGCCTTAAACAAGTTGGGACCATTAGCCCCCTTCCCCGCACCCCCCCCAGAGGGAGGGGATTAGCAGGGCTGAGTGGGTGCTGAAAAGCCTGACAATAAAAGCTGAATCCAAGTAAAACTAAAGGGAAAGGCTCAGTGGGTGAGGGGGGGAACTTGACGTGCTGGACAGGCTTAGTGAGAAAATGAGGGGGGGGGAGATCAAGGATGGGGTAAGTGCGTGGAAAAAGTCAACATGAACACCGGAATGAAAGGAGAAAACGCAGAAAGAAAATGTACAAGAATGCCAAAAAAGAAAGTGAACATTGCATGGAAAACAAAAAGGCAATTAACGAGGAAGAGGAGAGCAAATGAAGTGTCAAATGAGAAAACGATAAAAGAAAGCAGGTAAAAGATCAAAAGATCAAAAGAAACCCTGGGATTAAACAAAAAACAAAAAGGAATACAGAATGAAATTTTAAAAATGATATGAGGGAGAGAATGCTGGCCGAAAGTGGGAACATGGACTAGAAGGGGGACCAGGAGAGGTTGTGCTGCACACACAGAAAAAGGGAACAAGATGAAGGAAGGAATCTCATCTCTCCCTGAATCTTGGGTGCTTTTTACTCCATAACAAGCTGGTTCGCTGCCTGGACAAGTTGCATGTTACCTACTTGGTGGTGGCCCGAGTAAGTGTCTCAACTTAGCCCTATCGGATAATTAATGGTGTTGGTATTTAGATTAGATCCCAACAGTTCCTGAAAAAGTATAACAATCACCATGTGGCTAGCTAACACCTGAAAAACGTCAGGTCATTTTCCAGAGGTCAGAGGAAGCGCAGATGATGCGTTAGTATGCCGGTGGACACGCAGACGTATAAAACCGCAGAGCGCATCTCACCTACAATCGGCAAAGTGGACCTGTGGCATAACATCAAGAAATCGAACATGGCAAGAAACAATGTGCAAAATTGCACGAGGAATTTTATATGGGAAGCTAATTTCACTGTGACTACGCAAGGCAAACTAATTGGAGCGAACAAGAATTCTGTGAAATCTATGCTGTAGACACACAAAGTGAATAGGAATGTTAAGGATAACCATATTCATGTAAAGGACTGGACAAATTAGAAGAAGCAGTTGTGCTGAAAACTGTAACAGGGTACAGCCGCCAGCCGAAGTAAACATCTTGCTTAAAAAGAAAAGTGGGAATCAGCAATTTGTTTATGGTGCATAGAGGAATTAAACATGTAGGATGAATGTGGTTTGAATGGTAGAATTGGTGTCGGAGAATGAGGTTAAACTATTTTGAGTTTAAAGAATTGCACTTTATATATTTATTACAAACTGGTGTTTTAGAGCTGATGACCGTTGTTGCTATTTAGAATTGAAAGTATGAAGTTGTACACCAACGTTAAGATATGTTTACTGCAAAAACAAGTAAAATTGCTATTGTGCTGCAATTGTATTAATTGAATTATGACATTGTGAATTAATAAATTGTCTATTTTTATACGAAAATATGGTCCTTATGAGTGTAGTGGTTCAAATTTACTGAAACGACTAGACTGTATAACATGTGTGTATTTTTAAGGACAGTATCCTATAGAGGTCTTTAAAAAACCCTCTGGTCTGAGTGTTGTGAAGGCCATTTTCCAGCCCACAATATACCATCTGGCACGCCCATAAACAAAAAAATTTCAAAAATTTAAAACACGTTCATACAGTTTTTAGGTTTGCACTATTTGTATAGATAATGTTGATCATTTGTGCGATGAGCCCCACTGGCTGTTGTATGCCTCGTCTCTCACGGCATCATCACATGCAAGGTATCATCTTTTCCCAACAGAATGGTGAAGCATACCTCGCAACTCACACAGCTTTGGTGCACGTCACCCACCATGGAGCCAATTCATAAACACAGCTAGGCAAATAAAATCCATAGATTTCAACGGGCTCTCCATGCTAAATCTGTTTTCATCCACTTTGGCAGCTCAAAAAGATTGAGCTATACGGGTTATGTAAATAATATACTGGAGTGTTTGAATAATATAGTGCAGAGTTTGGTGGTTAGAGGTCACGTGGATCTGGCTTGGTTAAGGCCTTTAACTGGGTGGGGAGCCAGCATGCACAATTGCTTTTGCGAACCCCAAGTCATTGGGGCCATAGCTGCGGTAGCTGTGCCTACTGCTATATGTCTGAGGAAAGAGGGGCACACTGACGAGTATGCTGCGGGCAGAGATCGCAAGCGGGGGCAGGTTTGCAGCAATTGAGAAAGCTGTGCACAAGTTTGGGGGCGGTAGGATGCATGCACTTGAGAGGATTTCCCTGGGCGCCATACTGCCTAGAAACTGCACTGAGTATGGGGGTCACTTTGGAGTGAGGTGAGCAGGGGGCTGGTGATGGAGTGGAAGGGGGCTGGGCAGAGGAACATAGTTACACTTTTTTTTGTTAAGACTTCGATCGAGGCCAGTTTATTGGCCCGGGGAGAGCAGGCAACGGCCTGTAGCGCAGAGGTACATAGCTCAGGAGGAAGGCGGAGGAAGGCGCAGGAAGGGGCCCTGGCTCCGTTGACTTGTAGATGACCGCAATGCGTTCGGAATAAGCAAACAAAAGGAATGCATATTCCAAACGCAGCGTGCAAGGTGCTCTGAAGTCACACACCCTGTGCCCCTCATTCTTTGTGTTGACAACCTTTCACGTGGGGCAATTTATAAGTGATGGCTCATTTAACAAGCCATTCTTTTCACACAGTATGCGCTTAACATTTCAGTGTTAAGAACTGAACCTGGGGAGTTTTTATTCAGAAGGCCAGAAAAAGTATTAATCTATTTTCTTTATTTTCAAACTTGTTTTTGTATATTACTTTTTAATTACATATTCCACATCCCTGGGAAGGTTAACTGTCATTGTCTTGCTTAAGTATTCTAGTGGCTACTTTGGGACATGGCTAAAAGCATCCGCCCAGCATCAAAGGTTTTTTAATAAGCCAACCACTGCCTAGCACGCTGTAGCATTGAGTCATCCTTTCATCACGGGACTCCGCGCGAGCCTCTCGTGATGAAAGGGTGAATGGAATGCAATGATGGCATGCGGAACGGAGCTTGAAACAGACGAGTCCGTTACTGCCTCAGCTGTGGGGCCTGTCCGCATACACTAACTTAAAGGTTAAATAAATATACTCTTAATTAAACCCAGCTGTCTCCTTGCTTACCTCGACCACTTCAAGTGGCGACGAGGATCAAGCCAGGCCCCACTGCTCATTTCACGCCAGCGCTGATGCCAGCTGTTTAATCTGTGTTTCCCCACGGAACTTCAAAGTATCTCTACGAGCGTGGAGCAGGCCCCGCAGCCGCATCAAAGGCCGTGCTTGGGCCGCTCCGCTCCAACGATCAGCTGCTCACATGAGTGTGTAGCAGGCCGTGTAGCTGTATCACAAGCTGTGGCCACTCCGCTCCAACTGATCCTGCCTCTGCATTTTCCAGCGCCGGAGCGTTAATTCTCAAGTGAGTGCTGTCTGCCTCTGTCTGTGTCCCCTGCGCATGTTGCGTGTTGTTTTCTTTCCGTGTGGAGATCCCATGGATACGCCCATTTCCTGCATCTGATTTTACCGTATTACATGGTGTACAAGTGCAGTATATTATACAGTATTATACAGACAGAGGAGCAAGCAGAAAATACAATAATCATACTTACACTAAGCCAAAGAAATTTTTTTATATAATCTTAGGGCAGTACAAAACACTGGTTGGACATATTTTGGCACCCTATGATGTATGGACACTAATCTTGTGTGAAATAAGAGGAAGACATCTGTCATCATCTACACTTTATTAGCATATCTCCACTTTCGCCATGTCTTTCAACAGTGTGCCACCACCGATGTTTTTTTTGTCAGATGTCGGTGACCCAGTCATTCCATGGAAAAGGTGGATAAAATCATTTGAACATTATGCCGGTGTTGTATGTGGTCAAAATTGCAGCGTAGAAAAAAGGAAATCTCTGTTGATGCACTGTCTGGGCCCAGCAGGGCAGGAGAAATTTGAAGATCTGCCAGATCTGCCATCTGATGAAGATATTGACCTCAATGAGTATGAACGTTCAGTGAAGAAAATGGGAAAACACTATGAAAAAAAATTGAGTACCATTTTGGAACGGTACAAGTTTGGCAAAAGGACTCAAGGAGAAAGTGAGAGTGTAGAACAATATATTACAAATTTGAGGAAATTAGCTAAAACATGCAATTTCAATACCCAATTGGATGAGAGATTAAGAGACCAATTCATGTTGGAATGTAGGAGTAGTAAAGTAAGAGAGAGATTATGGGCTGAAGATAATCCCAATTTAGACAGTTTTGCGTGTAGCCAAGGAAGTAGAGCACACTGAGAAATGTGTCAAGGAATTAGAGAGCAGGATGCAACTTACTGAAATTAAACATGAAACTTCGAAAGATAAAGTCAATATGCCCTCGACATCAAAGAATACTGAGTGTATAGCTCAGGTGACAGAAAATGTCAATAGAAGATACAGGTCTGAAAGAAATAGCAGATTGCCTTACAATGATGATAAAAGAAAAAAATCAAGCCTTAGAGTCAATAATGGTGATGTAAAAAGGAAGAGTCCACGCAGAAGAGGAGAGGACTCTAGAAGGAAGAATACCGGGAGATGTTTCAGATGCGATAGCACAGACCATTGGGCGGATAACCCAGAATGTCCTGCTCTGAAGATCATATGTGGAAAATGTAAGGGTAAGGGACATTATGCCAGATGTTGCAGGATGCAGAACATCTCTACTAATTGGATAGGAGATGATGGGTGTAGTGATGAAGATGGAGAAGAATGCGTTTTTGTTATAACAGATGAAGAAAATGAGCAAGAAATGGAAAGCCCCAGAGCTACAGTGTGTGTTGATGGAACCGACATGCAAATGATGATTGATTCAGGGGCCAAGTATACCTTATTACCACAGAGTCTGTGGGACAAGAAGAAACACAAATACTTGCATGAACTAGACATAAAACCCAGAGCATATGGAGGAGTTAGGATAGATGTCATTGGATGGTTCTGGGGAGCACTCAAATTCAAGGAGAGGAAGGCCAATGGAAAAATATACATAACCAAAGGGGGAAGAACACCTTTGTTGAGCTGGACTCACCAGAGCAAACTCAAGGTAAAATTAGATGCTGCTTCTGATGAGTCAGTATACTCAATTGAAAGTGGTTTTGGGAGAATCCAAGAAATCAAAGAGACCACTAGTAATGTTGACATGATAAAGGAAGTTTTCAGGAAAGAGATTGGATGCTTGCGTGGATTTGTCCATAAGATCAATATGAAGCCAGGACATACTCCGGTGGCGCAGAAGTTGCGCAACATTCCACTTTCTATGTGAGAAGAGGTAAGGAAGGAGATCAAGTTATTGGAGGATCAGAAGATCATTGAAAGAATAGACGCCAGTGAATGGGTTTCACCTTTGGTAGTGTTAAGAAAAAAATCTGGAAAACTGAGAATATGTGTGGACATGAGAGAATTAAATAAAAGTGTAATTCCAGACAGACATCCTCTCCCTAATATACAAGAGATAGTATTCACCATTGGGCCTTCGAAATATTTTTCTACCCTTGATCTAACATCAGCTTACCACCAAGTTAAATTGCATAAAGAATCTAAAAAGATGACAGCATTCATGACACCAGATGGGTTATACCAATACAGAAGAATGCCTTTTGGGCTGGTGTCAGCTGCTTCAGTATTCCAAAGGATTATGCACAATATGTTTGAAGACGATGAAGGAATCATTTGTTTTCAAGATGACATCTTGGTGCATGCTATTGATCAAAAAGTACATAATGAAAGGTTACACCGTGTTTATAAAAAATTATATGAAGCAGGAATGACTCTCAGTAGAGACAAATGTAACATCAATCGCAGTGAGATTGAATATCTAGGACATACCATTTCTGCTGGAGGCATAAGACCGAAGAAACAATTAGCTGATGCCATAGTGAACATGCCGAGACCCAAAACAAAAGAAGAGGTGCGTACATTCATTGGGATGGCAGAGTACTATTCGAAATTTATAAAGGGTTTTGCTTTGCATACAGTTCCACTCCGTGAACTGTTAAAAAAGAAGACATTTGAATGGGATATAGAATGTGAAGAAGAATTTGAAAATATCAAGTTGGAATTGAACAGGGCACCATCGTTAAAGAATTTCAAGAGTGGTAATAAGACTATAATTACAACAGATGCTAGCAACTTGGGCTTAGGCGCTGTTGTTACCCAGGAAGTTGATGGGAAAGAGGTCTTAAGTGCTTTTGCATCAAGGTTGTTAAAGGGTGCAGAAAAGTCATACGCTGCAATAGAGAAGGAAATTTTGGCAATCAAATGGGCAACAGAGAAATTCAGGAATTTTATCTGGGGAGTGGAGGTGGAAATTCGCACTGACCATAAACCGTTAATACATGTTATTATGAATAAAGGATTGGATAATGTATCAAACAGAATCAAGAGATGGGTCATACTTTTACAAGAATATAACTGTAATGTACGATATGTGCCAGGAGTGAAAAATCGTGCTGCTGACTGTCTGTCACGTCTCACTAACAACTCTGAGACAGACGATGAAAGTGAAGTGAATTCAGAAGTCATTTTGAATATAGAAACGCTGTCCATATCAAAAACAGAATGGGAAGAAGCAGAGAATCAAGATGAAGATATGGGTCGATTGAGACAAATTATTCAAAGCAGTGAGAACCTTAGGAAGACTAAGTTTGAAGAATGTAATCTCATGGAATATTGGAGAGTTGCAGATGAACTCAATGTGATGAATGACAGAGTTATGAGAGGAGATCGAATAATTCCACCTGTGAATCTACGACAAAAGATAATTGAATTGGGTCACGAAGGACATCAAGGAATAGTGAAGACCAAACAGAGAATACGTGATGATTATTGGTGGCCAGGATGCGGTCTGCAGATCGAGAGAACCATCAGAGAATGTATCCTTTGCAATGAGAGTGACAGAGTGTGTGTGGGTGCAAAATATCCAATGGTGATAATGAGCATTCCAGGAAAAGTTTGGGATGAAGTAGGCATGGATATACTAGGGCCTATTTATTGTGATGGAAAACAGAAATTTTGCTTAGTGGTCATTGATCTGTTGACCAGATGGGTAGAAGTTTCAATTAAACCTAACATGAATGCAAGGATGATTATAGATTTCATGTCAGAAATATGTGCTAGAGAAGGTTTCCCGAGGAGCATATTAACGGATAATGGTGTCCAATTTAGATCGAAAGAAATGGAAAAGTTCTGTACTGAGAATTCTATTGTGCATAAAAGGAGTGCTATATATCACCCGCAAACGAATGGAGTAGTTGAGAGATTCAACAAAATACTCAAGGACACCATTCGTTGGGCCTGGGCTAATAATCTTAACTGGGAAGAAGCAGTAAAAAGAAAGATAATTGCTCATCGCTTCACGCCTCATAGTACTACTGGTTTATCACCTTTTGAGTTGAGTAGAGGACGTAGAGCAAACACCAAATTGACTCCATCCTGGTTGGGGAGGGAGACTGTTGTTAGGAAAGACTTTGGAGAGGTAGTGGAGAACATTAGGAACAGACAGATAAAGAACAAAACAGCTCATGACAGTCATGTAAAAAAAGATAAAGGTAATGAAGGCCCTAAAGTAGGAAGTCAGGTGAGAATTAAACTACCCCCAGTGATGAGAGATGGACCTTGCAAATGGTCCAAGCCAGTGAGTGTGATTGAAGTTTACAAACATGCAGTGAGAGTACAAGATGGAAGAGTCTGGAATATGGAGAGGGTATATGTGATGAAACCATGTAAAAATGTGATATCTAATGAGCCGATACACGGAGGACAAACAAGTTGTAGTGGGAATGAGAATGTGGAAGAGAATGATAGGCATGTGAGATCTATGTCGGATTGCATTGGGGAATGTGTAAGAAATACGTCTAATAGGAATGCAATGTCAAAATTTTCCTTGCCAGGAATAAAATCAGATCTATCACGAGTGTCAAGAACAGGAAGGATAATCCGCAGACCAGATCACTTGGAAGACTTTATTTAAGGATACAGAAGAACTCTCATCAGACTGTTTTAATTGACGAACGGTTAAGGAGGGGAGATGTGTAGCATTGAGTCATCCTTTCATCACGGGACTCCGCGCGAGCCTCTCGTGATGAAAGGGTGAATGGAATGCAATGATGGCATGGAGCTTGAAACAGACGAGTCCGTTACTGCCTCAGCTGTGGGGCCTGTCCGCATACACTAACTTAAAGGTTAAATAAATATACTCTTAATTAAACCCAGCTGTCTCCTTGCTTACCTCGACCACTTCACACGCTCACCAGATGACACCTTGATTAGGAAAGCAGGGTTCATTGTGTGTCACCATGCAGACACTAGTCCATGGCAAATCAATGCAGTGATGTGTGCAGCAATAATTTGTGCGCTAAAACAAGTCACCACCCTGTTGGTTAATGGCATCTATGTGGCTCTCCCGTATGTAACAGCATATATGCCTGGAAAGTTTTGTGTATGTGGCTCCGACGAGTATGCCATACAGTGCCCACAAGTTGCCTCAAATTGTACATCCACTAGGCCAAAAAAGCCCTTTCTACACTGCCACACCATGATTTTCACTAGCTGACACCAGCACTAATAAGAGATGCTAATGCCTGCTCTGTTAGATAAAGCATAGGCCTGCTCTTTTTTGCAGAAATAACCTCAGATCTGCGTAATGGTGAGGCGGTAGTGGCTGAAGAACTGTGGACCCTTTACCATGCATTAGAAGCCAGTTTTGTTTAAAACGCTTCATCAGCTTCTTATTACTGGTCAGGCTAAAGTTTGTAAGAGGTACAATCCTTTCTGTGCTTTGTTTATTGGGTGTCTATTTTAGGGTATCCTTTCCTGTCTATAGATATAATTCCCTAAAGATGTTTCTGTACTCGGGGTTGGGCATGCTCAAACTGAGACCCCGCCCTTCATCTAAAGTTATCGAGAAACAAGAAGCAAAACAGCCTTTGTACCCCCTTTGAATGGCAGAAGTTCCAGCAATTTCATACCAGCATCCAAAAACTTAAGTTGTTCGAATACGTATGTATGGTTACAAACATTTTAATGTTAGGATGAGTTTTGTGGACCATGATGTGAGCACCAAGCCATGCGTCAAGTTATAAATTTAGAAATTCACACATACAGTCCTTTTATGACAGATTTGTTTGTCAAATAGAGATCTCTGATATATTCCTGAAATGCCCTGTGATTTAATACAAAGCATACAGGAACCCTCGTTGCTGCTATCTGTCCCCTTTCCCACTCTCAGGGGTATTTTTAAAGAGTGCAGGTATTTTTTTAAAGAGTGAAATGAGAGTGTACAAGGCTGTCCATCTTGGAATGATAACCTTCTATCAGAAAATAATTCATATGGTTAGTCTAGTTTGTGCCTTGCGAAAAAGTAGTGAGGTGGTATTTACAGAACACCTGCAACACAGGGCCAATGGGCCCTCAGACCCCAGCAGGCTGGTCACACGCAGTGTGCCAGTACCAAATAGTTTGAAACTGCATTCAGGCAAGGCATTCCCTAAGAGCAGATGACAGAAAAAACATACTTTGCAGCAACAGCTGTGTTTTCACATCAGATTTCTTTTGTAAATTACTTGCGATACAACGTAATGAAACCAGCTTCATTTATATAGCAATTATTTATTGACATTGAAGGGTTTTGTCGCACGACCCAGAGGTGTAGTTTGGGAGGGTCTGCATTCTAGGGCTTCACCCTAAGCAACAAGTGCTAGAAACTGCCCTACTTCGACTTGCCAAATAGTTGTATTAATAGTTCTTCAATGTATTAAGAATATTCGGTGCAGCAGTTCGGTTCTGAGACGGAAGTGAAATTATCGCGTCGTTTAACGGTCTAAGAAGTTAAAGGGGCTAGTGCGTTGGTGAAAAGAAGGGGAAACGTAAAAGATCAGACGTTTAACTGACCACTGGCAATCGAACGGGGTTTCAGATATTTGAGTTGGTGAGTATCGATACACCCCTCAAGCCACTCTCGAACAATCTCAGTCAATTACCTCTGATAACTTACCGGGGCGGCTGCTAAATTCTGAAACCGTTCTCTGTTCCTCGCGTGCGCACAGTGCGCACTGCGTCCTCCCCTGCTTATTACGTCACACATGGCCATATTGGATAGGGTACCAACCTGTCTCCACCCCCATTCTCTCGCCGCCCTTCTCGAGCAGTACATTGAACTGCGACTACGCTGGGCCGCATCGCAGTCACGTTCGTCCGGCTATCTTGCTTGCGAGATTAATAAAACATTAAATTACCTCTAGCAGATGGAAGAATATCCCGCCTCATTTCCGCTAACGCTGCAGCCTATTGCCAACGTACAGAGCATATTCTCCCTAACAAAATGGCCGTATCAATGATGTGCGTGTGCCTCTGATGCACGAAACCGGTGGTGCGTAAATCTAGGATGCTGCGCCATCTAGCGAGAATAAAGGGACTTTGCTCAACCGCGCCCCCTTCCTGCTGTTCCGCCCACACGCAGGTCTGCTCTTGAGAGCTAAGGGGCGCAGTTGATACAAGCCTTGATTCACAAGAGAGCGAGAATCTCAGCACCGCACGCTATCTTTTTACGGAAGACCTGAGATTCCGTGGGATACGGCAAGCTTTTGAAATCGCTGGGCTTTTCGAAATAAATACGCTCACCGCCCTGTCAGGTCCAGTTGTTAGAATCAACCAGAGTTCTGTAATCGTCAGAATTTCGGGACCTCCTCGAAATAAAGGAACCTGTCGGAGTTGTGCAATCGGTTGGAACTCCCGGATCTACCATGACCGGGATCCCTTTGATTATCGGTTTCATCGAGAAATACTGCCATCCACTGGATTATAAAGATCTGCCAGAATAAGAGGATCAATCGGCTTAATAAGAACTGGAATAGAGAGTCGGTCATAATACATCAATGTTTAGGGACCAATCGGAATATTCGGATATCTGTTAAGTATCACTTTCTATTGGAATGTAGGGATGTATCTGCATAAACAGATCTGTTCAAACACTGCTATCCTTCTGCGTGGCGGAATCTTTCGAAACTGCAGTGTGTAGGAGAGTGCCGTGATGCATACAATTACCGGACTATATGTCAGAGTGAGGTTGAGGTAAGGCAGACCATTGAGATAGAGTGCACACTTTGTGAACTATTGGGATAACGGGGATATTGCGCGTTTAAATAGTGGCAAACAGACAGTTCGAGTCATACAGCATCAGACGGGAGAGCCCGAGACTATTCGAAAACAGCAAGACGCAGTGGATTGTGCTTCGGCGTCGGGGTTCTAGATGCTCAGCTTCCGGGATAACTAGGGTTACAACTTGAGGGGGAAATTCATAGCAACATTCTCCAGATCTGAAACCCATCACCTGGTTCTGAAACCATTAAGTCAGACAAGCCTGCACCGTCCTAGTACGCCTTGGTAGTGTCCAGAAGTTATCGTTAAGCACGGGCAAAAAGGGTGCCCTTGTTTCTAGTTTAAGGGAGTGACCTTTCCCAGAGTCCCTGCCTCTGATAGATCATAGAAGTATCCCAATGCCCTGAGTAGAGGCTGCGAGGGGAGACCCTAGAATAACCAAATGAATGGGAGCCACGAGGGGAACCCCAGCGAGGGGGAGCAAGGACCCCTCTGAGAAAGAGCACAAGGGGGGGCAGTAGAAAGAAAGGCAACAGTAGAAAGAGAGAACTGGAACACACATTCTTGAGAAACCATAGAAATAAGTGAGAGCGTGCCGGGGGGGGGGGGGGGGGCATCCGCTGAGAGAGTCTGTAGAGACAGGGAGAAGCTTTAAAACGAACCAGCAAGAAAACACTGGAACAGAAAGCCTAAAGAAGAATCACACAGCGAGCCCTGAACCCCTGAGAAAGATCACAAGGAAAACTAGAGGGTAGCCCTTGAGAGAGAGAGAGCACACCAGAGGAGGGGCTGTGAAAGCGGATCAGCAAAGAAACATCTGATAGAAGCAGGACAACCCGCAGTGTCCCATAAGAGAGCCAGCATCACCTGTGAGAGATTTGCAAGGATTGCAAAGCTGTGGCTTAGGAGAGGAATATTGTCATCGGTAGAATTGCTTGATTTGGTTGGACTTGGACAGCTTTATTTTAGGACTAAAAAGGAACTTGGGTGCATGGATGGCAGCAGAGGTTTAGGTGGAGCACTGGGGTATGCGGGGTATGTGAAACTCTTAAGTTTCACTACACTGTATCTTATTGGGGAATAGTTGTTGCTGGCACTGCAGTCTTGGAGAAAAATATATTTTTTGTAGTACAAGTAACTTTGTCTTTGGATTGTTAGTAGGCTACTGGGGGAACCCTCTTTTCACAAATCCCCGCCATCTTCTTGTTTTGACTCCATAAAAAGTGACATTGGTGCACGGGGCAGGTCCATCACAACAGATGGCGAAGTGGTTTAAGGATCTGCCGATGAACCTGAAGACTGCTTCAGAGCGAGGGAAAGCCAGCCTCGCCGGAGTGAAGCAGCACCCCAGAGCCTCCACCAAGAACCCTGCCCCAGAGCCTGCCTGTGTGGGTAAGAACAGAAAGAACTCTGCTGCAGAGCTCTCCACAAGAAGCACCCGAGATGGCCGCCTGTCCCGGGACAGTCTGCCTGGGCTACTACCAAGCAAGGGCAGGAAAAACTCACATGCCGAGAGTGGCTTAGACGAAGGTGCTATGCCCCGAGCTCCTAAGGGTTCCAACTACATTAGTCGCCTCATTAAGGTGGATCCGGCCCTACAGGACAAGAATGGCAAGAACTTCTCAGCAAGTGCAGCAACCTCTAGCAGCAGCGACATTGGGGTGTCCTCATCCCCAGCCTTCGATGTCGAGAAGACCAAGATCCTTGGACAGGACGTGGTAAGAGGGACTTGGGGAATGATCAAGGAATGTAGTAGGCTGATTTTAAAGGGCAATACATGCGCTATGGCCTAGTGGGAAATTAGTTAATATCATGCCAGTCCACTTCCTCTAGTAGGTCAACAGGGCACCAGGAGAGTTGGTCATCTATTACATTCTTCATCTGCCCCAATTCTACCTGCCATTCAAATCCATTTACGTGGCATCTGTCGGAAAGGCCAATCCCAGCTAGCTTTCATAGACACTGGCCTCACAAGTGACTATCTCTTTCCCAGACCTACCAACTTTCTAGAGATACCGTCGTATCAGGAAACATTTCAAATGTACCCTCTTTGGCACAGGAGAACACACTTTATCAATTGGCACATTTCTACAAATTAAAGGGGCACACATATACTAAATGAAAGGGAGATACTGGGGGTTATTGCCCTGTGTCCAACAAGCTTTCCTGTGGCTCTCATTATGGCCTCCGAGGAGCAGTAATCCCTTCTGTGCCACATACAAAGGAGAAGAGCGCAGTGAGCAGAACAATTTGAGGGTATCATCACTGTTTGCACACTGCAAGAGTAAGGCTGCTTTAACGTGGTTGGTGCCTTGTAGCGTTAGAAGCAGGGAATTGCTGCACATTGGTAAGCCATGAATGCTGACCGTGTGCTCGCAGAGACACAGCTTTGTGTTAGCTGGCGTGGTGGTCTAAGTGATGGACAGAAGGCAGCAGGGTGCTGTCCAGAAAGCTGTAATACAACATCCCACTCTAGTGAATGTACTAGGGTTGGTGTTTGGAAGAGTTGGCAGCAGGGACAACTAACTAATTACCATAAAAGCAGTGACTGGGGTTCCTCCTTCCAAATGAGGGAGGCTGTGTTAGCCAACCCAAACAGGGTAATAGAATGGCCTGATTTGTTGAATATTTTGCACCCATTCTTGTACGGGATCGCTATTTTGCTGACTGCCTTATTTCATGGCTGTCATTTTCTGACCCAGTGGTCGGGCTGCGCGATATCTTAAAAACCAATGCCGGTGCAGAGCAGCGTGAAAGATGGTTGCCTATAACACAACCTTGCCTCCTGCTATGAAGAAACAGGCACACCGATACCATCCGTTACCATTGCGAGTGTGACATGCCACTAGTGCGTGTGTCACACTTAGGTTTGACCAGTGGTGGAAATGGAAAACATTCAAAGGGGGATCATACAAGGGCCAGGGTGGGGGCTGAGTTTGGATGAGAACGCATTGTTCCGAGGGGGCGTAGTTTGCATTTGAACTCTGCTCGAAGCAAATGTTCAAAATAATAGTTTAAAAATTGAGACATTTCTTTCATGCTGCCTCTTTCCAAACTCCACACTGTACGTCTATTCCACTTGAAATCACTTCCATAGCATTGGTGCACCCAAAATAGTGTTGGTAATGCAATGATTTTTAGTACATGAAGGGATCCATAGACACGCTCTACAGTAGAAGGCTACCAGGGCAGCTCAGCAGATTGAGACACTATTGCTGAGATGTTCTATATTAAACCCTGCTTGTTAATCTTCAGACTTTTTGCAATTCCTTATAAAAAAAGTGCTATAAAATGTGTTGGGCCAGAGCATAGGTGGGCTGGACACTTGCTTATATTCAGGTCGGAGGTGGGGGTATTTCTGCCCTAATAGTGAAAATCAAACGTTGCCACCTGTGAACCCACAGTTTAATTTCCTAATAACGGCTCTCAGCACAATAGAAACATTAATCAGTTTCACAAGCAGACATCTTTATAAATATAACTTGTGATAAAACACAAAGGAAGAGGCACAAAAGTTAGAGTATGTGTGTAGTAGTTCAACAAAAAAAGAAACGATTTCAAGAAAAACTAGTGAATGCAAGTTTAAGCAGCATTTTTGAGTTTGGAAATTACTTTTTTTTCTATGAAAGTTTAAGAAGCAGATTTGGAAAACAATAGTGTGCCCTGCATGTAGAAATACGGTTTTTAACTGTGATGGCTCCCACCCCAGTGATATCCATTGCCCATTAATTCTTGTGGTGTTCCTTTCATGCCAGAAGAAAAAAAACGGGCTGAGCCAATATAGCCTACAAACGCTAGGGGAAAGGAGGATACAGCAGATTAGATCACTGAGCTCCCAGCTTCCCTCGGCAAAGCTAGGGGCTCCGTAAAGCCTTATCATGGTTTAGACAGGCCGGGTCTGAGATCCGGCCAGACATCTGATGCTGTATCTCGGACCCGGCAAGAGCTGGCCCATTGACCAGCGCTGGGTATGACTTAAATAGGACCACAAGACGCAGAGCCTCCTGTGTCCCTTCTATTCTGAAGCTCAGTGGCTTAAATCGGCCCCGAGGACACCCATCACTCACCACTAATTATTGCTATCTCCCATGTCTGTTTATCTTAAACCATGATGTGCCACACTGACCCCCACTGTGTGTCAAAAACGGATGCCTTTTCTCTTATCGCACCACCCTAAGCCTCTCAGTGAACTATTGTTTAGCCATCTCTTACATCTCTCTAGGGAAGTCACTTTTTGCATTGCTGTTGTGTTAAAAATTAGGCCCTTTTACCCTCTTTTTAGGAAAGTTGAATCTGGGTGGTTTAGCGTTGCTGTTGTGTTAAAAACTAGCCCGTTTTCCCTCCTTATTAGGAAAGTCGAATCTGGGTGTTCTTGCATTGCTGTTGTGTTAAAAGAGCAACTGTCTTCCATCCACGCTGTTCCTACGTTTCCCTGTGGTGTGTTACCAGCTTGTGCCTTCTTCTTTGTGAACTCTCTCCCTCCGGTGCTTCCTGTAGTGCGCGGCTCTGGGCTGTGCTTCATCACTCTCTCCTCCCCGCAGCCTCTATGGTGCTCTCAATCTCTCCCGTCTTCTCAAACTACTACTCTATTTCCTATCCTATCCCTCTCACTAAGTCTGGAAGGAAAAAGTTCAAGAGGGATATCCTGGTCGCCAACCCAGGCTTCCCCTTCGCTGATACCCACATCAGTGCTTCCTCCAGACATACTCTAACCGACATCCTCTTTGTCGTTCCCTCTCCAGACCTATGCAGGGCTCAAAATTAAGATTGGATGCTCAGGAGCTAAAAGCAGCTCCTGGGATCCAGCATTACCCAGTGAACAGGAGCTACTACTGGTCAACGAGGAGCTAGTACAAAGCGTTCTGCAAATCTAACTTCCACATAAAATGACAACATACCACTGTGTATATTTATGACTCCCTTATGGTTTAAACGTAGTATGTAGGTGTCAAGCTAACCAGGATCTTCTAGGCTGCAAGCAGGAGCTAAATAGCTTTTAGCTCCCGTCAATTTTGAACCCTGCCTATGGACTCCTCATATAGTCTCTGTTCTCTCTCTCCCATTAATGGTGGCACCCGGGGGGAGGTCCTCGTTGCCCCCTTCCATTTCTCCAAGACAATCATCAATGTATATGTAAATGGCACCATCATGGTCCAGAGCTCAGCCCAATCTCGGCGTCTCCCGCGTCTCATCAATTTCCTCCCCTCTCCTGACATTCCTTCTAACACCTCTGTGGCCCCTCTGCCAACTCCATCCTCCTCTCTGACCCCTCTGCCACCTCTGTCTACTGCCTTTGCCCACTCTTGGCCCTTCTGCCGCCTGGGCGTACCTCACTCCTGTACCCCACTCTGAAAGTCTTTCAAATGTGGCAACCTGCTCCACGTAGCTACTCTCGCTCTGACACCTCCTCAAAGACCTTGACCTGGATGTCCTCGATCTCACTGAGAAATGGTTCATGACCAGCTCTGTAAGAAGTTTTGACACTCGCCTCCCTGAGGGCTACAAGATCGTCTCTGAGCCCAGAACCAAACTGCCCGGAGGTGGAGTGGCGCTGATCTTTCCGGAATGAGTCCCTGCTTCTGTCATTCCTATGCAGGCCTACTCCTCCTTTTTAATGCATAGTCTGCAGGCTCTCTACCTATCCTGGCCTATCTCTGACTGTGGCCACCATCTACAGGCCACCTGGCCAGGTCACCCTCTTCCTCTCCGAAAGGGCTAACCTCTCTTCTCTCCTTACCTCAAACCCCCAACTTCTCCTCAGAAACCTCAACATCCACCTGGAAGCTTCTAATCCCCCCTCTGGGCTTTTCTGCAACCTATGCGACTCTCTCCCCTGTTCCACCCTACCCTCTGGTCCGACACACCCTGCTGGACACACCCTGGATGTTCTCATCTCCTCAGACATCCCCCTCTCTAACCCTGTCCCCACTCCTTTCTCTTGTACTGACCACCCTCTGCTCTCCTCTCACCTGAAACTGCTTGTGCCTCAAGCAAAGCCTACCCCAGCACTGCCACCTTCATTCTCGGTCATTTGGCCCATGAAGCGAGTGTCAGTGACGCCTTTGCCTCTACTTTCTCTGCTCCTCCCACTCCTGCGGCTGACTTGCACTCTGACACAACCCTCTGTAACCTGCATCTTTCTATCACCAAAACTCTGGACATCTTTGCCCCCGTCATGAGAATATGTCTGAAGCCCACCTCCAAGTGCAACTCTTGGTACGACTCCGACTTTGCCGCCCTGAAACGCAAGGGCAGGGTGGCTGAGAGGAAGTGGGGGGCTTCGGATGCAATCTCTGACAAACTGGCCTGCTCCGACGGCAATACAGTCTCTGCCCTCTCAAAGAAGAGGGTCCATATCCAAGCCGGCGTCTCTGCGGCCTCTAACAACACAACCAAACTATGTAAAATCTGCAAGGAGCTGGCCAATCCTACTGCAGTCTCCACCTCTCCTATTCCCTCCCAGGCCCTCTGCACGGCTCTAGCCTCTCGTGTCACCACTAAAACCAAAACATCCTGTGCTCACTTTCCTCTTCCTCTCCCTCTACATCTCCCAGAACCCCTTTGGCCGCCACTCCCTCCCCTCTTCCTTTTTCCTCCTTCGCTTTGACAACACCTGACAATGTCTCTAGACAAGTCCAATCTATGAAACTGTTGTCCAAACGGGAGCTCCCCTGCTCCTCCAGAACCATCAAGGACCACATTGCCACCCTCGCTCCGGCCTTGGCCGGTTTCTGCAATCACTCTTTCGCCAATGGATCTTTCCCCTCTATCCTCATGTACTCCATTGTGCACCCCTCCTAAGAAAAGCCTTCTGCCGATCCTACATGCCTGGCAAACTATCGCCCGATTTCTATCACTCGTTTCTTGGACAAACTCCTGGAAAAGCTGACCATCTCCCAGCTTACCCTCCACACTGAATCTGTGGGCGTCCCCCATGACCATTATTCTGGCTTCAGAGCAGCCAGAGGCACAGAAACTGCTCTCCTGAACACCCGTGAAGATCTGCTCTCTAACTTCGACTCCAGCACTCCCTCTGTCCTTATCCTCCTTGACCTTTCATCTGCTTTTGACACAGTCAATCACATCGCCCTGACCAACAGACTCTGTGTGAACCTGGGCATCACGGATCTGCCCCTGACGAGGCTGACCTCCTTTCTCCTCGTCTGCCCCAACCAGATCCAACTTGGGTCCTTTCTCTCCACCACCTCTCTCTTCACATGCGGTGTTCCCCAAGACTCTATCCTCTCACCCAGGCTCTTCAATGTCTATCTGGCCCCTTTGGCCCACCTGATCTCCACCTTCTCTTCTAACTTCCAATGTTATGCGGATGCCACTCAGTTATCTTTTAGGCTTCCCTCAGCCTCCTCTCCTCCCTTGCTCATTCCTGAATGCCTATCCACAATTCAGGATTGGCGCGCCTCTAACGATCTTTGCCTTAATGCCAGTATGACGGAGAACCTTCTCATTGGGACCCCTGCTCCCGCTTTCCCTCTCTCACGTTGGCCGCCCTCCCTTATCCCTCTACCCTCGCCTTCCTGTGAGGCAAAAAACCTTGGCGTCATCTTGGACTCCACCCTCTCTGTCTCTCCTCACATCACAGACCTTGCCAAAAAGACCCACTTCCAGATGCACCTCCTCAGAGGTATTCTACCTTTCCTTACTTTCCCCCAGAAGCTCACTGTCTCCAGAGCCCTGGTTCTCTCCAGGCTGGACTACTGCAACATCCTCTTTCTTAGTTTGCCTACCTCTACTCTTTGCCCCCTGCAACTAACCCAGTACAGGACTGCACGACTTATCCTTGGCCTCAAGCCCAGGGACCGCATCTCTCCAGCCCTGAAATCTCTCCTGGTGGCTGCAAGGATCAAGTTCAAGACAATCTGCATTGTCGAGGTCTTTCTGGGGCTGGGGCCTGCACTACATCCAACTCTCTCTTCCGAAATACCTTCCTTCTAGATCCCTTCGCTCAGCTACCTCAAACTCTTGAGGCTCATATGCTTCTCCAGGCAGAGAGTGGGGGTAGATCTCTCTTCTCTTCTGGGTGTGCCTCCCTCTGGAGCGGCCTCCCTGCCCCTCTCAGACCTGAGCCGGACCACCTGAAGTTCCGGAAGCAGCTCAAAACCCTACTTTTCTCCTCTGCCTTCTCTCTCGCTCCCTTGCTAACTTACCTGTCTGCTGCACCGACTTGTTGCTTGGTTCCCTCAGAGTCTCACTGGGAAACGGGCTCCTCCATAAACGGTCTTCCTTGTACTGCCCCCTACCTACCGTACACTTGGGGGCTGTAACTGTAATCCCTGCAGCCATCCTGCACTTACCTAGATCCACGCTTCCCTGGCTGCACCTACTGAGATCCACACTTCCCCTTTGCTCTCCCTTGCACTTCCCCCTCTCCTTCCCCTTGCATGACTGTGTTATCGCACTTGCACGATCCAAATGACGCAAGGCCTACTAGGATCATTTGTATTGTCCTCACTTGTCTTGTCACGTCTTGAAACACTTGTGTAAAGGCACGTTATAGATGCCTTATCATATCATTTCATCGCTCATCTTTCCACATCAGTAGCCCACCTTGTTTTGCAATGTGACCCCTGTATTTAATGTCCCCATGCGTATTCTTAGCTCTATGCCTTGAATCCCTTTCCCTGTGTATAGCCACCATCGCCAGTGTCCAATATGAGGATACATGTGTATCACAAGCCTTAGTTGTATCACCTGGCCACTCATGTGTACCATTAAGTACCACATCTCGTATCACTACCCCCAATTCCTAAAATTGTGAGTGAGCCCTGTATATGTATACCTATACCTTCATTTCTCACATTGTTGTCCCCCCATCCTCACAGTATAGCTATGCACAAGGGACACTTGTGTATAGCTGTCCTTTGTGGATTTATGTGACAATGAGGGTTTAAAAATGTAGCACTCAATTATTTTTAGAGTGTGGTACCCCATTGCACCCCTCACCAATGGACTTCCCCCTCCATGTATACCAACACCCCCTTTACGGATTCTAACAGCAGCATTTGGGCCTGGAATGGTCCTTTACATCGCTTGCTCTCACCATATGTCATGGCTGACCCATGTGTCATTGTCAAGTTATACTTCACGTTGTGACCATTGTCTGACAATGCGACCCTTGTGTCTCCTTTTCTCCCTTGCAGGTGATCATCCTTGAAGACTATGCAGATCCATATGATGCCAAACACACTAAGGAGCAGAGAGATGCAGAGCGGCCAGGCGAGAATGATGGCTACATAGAGCCCTACGATGCGCAGCAGATGATTACAGGTATAGTGCTCCCTATCGTAGAACCATTGAGTCTCACTCCTACTGTTTTGTCTGATAAGTGTTACTCTTTCCAATATACTCACCCCGTACACTCTGATGAAGGTCACGCCTTCCCCATTACACACCATTCATATTCTGTTGCACTCTTTCTGATTCCCATCGGAGGCAGTGTATAGTGGAGTCTCACTCCTGCCCTATCTCAGTCCCTGTAGACTCTGAAGGAGTCTTGGTCAATCTACTTCACAAGCCCTTCCCATTCTGATACATCCTCACGCCACCCCCATCACAGGTCTTGCATACCCTTATGGAGTCTCACTCCTTCTCTGTCACATACTGCATACAATCTATGCAAGTCTCACGCCTCTGTTGATCTTATGCATTCAAATGGCCTATTATTCATTTCAGTTGGCACACTGGGTACCACCGAATAGAGTTTCAATCTTCATCACAAGCTTTGCACAGTCGGATAGTCTCACCCATTTCCATTCGGATGCTGCATATTTTGATGCAGTCTCGATCATTCCCCAGCCCAGACTGTATCGCCCATAGTCGTGTTCTTCTCCATCACACGCCTCATAAAGATTAATGGGTCTCACAGTACTGAAATGTATTGGCTATGTGCCACTTGCAAATGTTGTTCGCTTCTGGGTGCTTACAGGGTCAAAAACAGGTACAGAGACATTAACTATATATTAGATTACACAGAATACACAAAATGGTAAAAGCAATCCCTTAGGAATCAGAGATGTATTTTCCTGAAGACCAAATGTACTACAAATATTATTTGTGCTAGGGGGCTTTCTGTTCTTAGAACTCTACTGTTATGTATAGATTTCTTTGAGCAGTTCCTTTTTGAGGACATTTTTGAATTGTTTGTGGTTTTGTACCTTTACTAGTTCAGATGTCAACTTGCTCCAAAAAAAACGGTCCCTAAGCTATTGGGGATGTGCTGTTGGGGCTTTTTTTATTTAGAGTGATTCTAGAGAGAAGCGTTCCTGAGAGATCTATCTCAGGACAATGCCCAACAGAGCCACTCAGTTTCAGCGAGTTAGAGGGTTCCTGGGCATGTCTGGTAATTGATGTGTCTGGTCCTCCAAAATTCGGGTCATATTTTGGTGTCTTTGCCCTTACCGCGCTACCACCTGTGCATCAAAATTACCCCAGTCTTTCGTTGTACCTCTCGTGTCTCTGCCCTATGGGTGCTAGGATGTCCTTTCTCGGATAACTCTGGTATGTGACAAGGCGTCAGAAGCTGGAGTCGGACACAAGGTTGGCATGGTTCACGAAAGTGATTTATTAACACAAAATGAAGTCCTTTCCACCCCAAAGGTGTTAACTCTGGGTGTATGGTACATCCTTTGCTCCCACTATCTAGCTGGGTCCACATTTCCTGATTTTGAATGGGTGCAGGGACTCTATAGATGGTTTTATTGCTGTGTAAAAATAGTTGTTTTTACCTTTTTGTTTCCTTTCCCTGATTTTCTACTGCTAGGGAGAGGATAAGCTCGATCTTCTTTTTGTAGAATGGATGGTAGGGTTGATGTCTGGGCATAGAGGGCAGTGCCAAAAGGTAGCCGGGGGGTTTCTGTTTGGATGGCTTTGATCTTTTTTCAACTTTGTCTGGATGTTGAGGAGGGAGGAGACCTCAAGTTTAAGAGACAGTTTCTTGTGACATGAACAGTTTTTCTACACGATTAACATACGTTGCCCATGGTCAGGATTGTTTCTTTGTCTCTGTGCAAGGTTATGAGGTCCAGAGGGTCAGATAGCTTTCATTTTTAAGTTGAGACCGGAATGAGAGCCAGCCAAGAGTAGAAAGAGAGGAGGTAATAGAATCATGAGGAGCAAGAAGAAAGAGTAGATGATTAGAGGCATTGAAAACAGATTTCAGAGGGGTAAGAGGAAGACAAAAGAGAGCAGAAGAAAAGTCGAGAGAAGATATCAGAAGTTTAGTAGCATCAAAAGGCAAGAAAGAACAAGCTTTCCGAATTTTGTATCGATGATGATGACCGGCACGAGAGGATAAAGAGATGTGATGCTTAGAGGATACATCGGTATCAAGATAGTCCTAGATTGTGAGCTGTGGAAGAAATGGGAAGGTGAGAAGGAGGAAACGAGATAAATGAAGGAGGAAGAGGTGATGGAAGGGTGTTAGCAGGAAAGAAAAGTACCTCGGTTTTGGCAGCATCAAGTACAAGGAAATGGGCCGATATCCAAGATTTGATAGCTGATGGGCATGTGCATTTCAGAGGTAAAAGAGAAGGACAGAAGGAGCTGAGTATCATCAGCATAAAAGTGATGCGATAGACCAAAGAAGGAAATTACTTCAGACAGTGGGAAGTATAGAGGGGTAAAAGAAAATGACCAAGGACCGAGCCTTGTGGGACATTGTAGACAAGTGGAAGTGTGTCCAATGATGCCCCTGCCCAGGAAACGGAGAATGTCCTTGGGGACAGGTATGACCTGAAACAGGAGAGAACAGTACCAGTAAAATCAAAAAAGGAGAGAGACCAGTGATCGACAGTATCAAAAGCTGCAGATAGGCATAGCAGAATAAGAAAAGACGAATGTTTAGAGTAGCGTGCTGACAGTAAAGAATTTAGAACAGAAACGAGAGCTGTTTCAGTAGAATGAAAAGGGCGGAATCCTGACTGAAGATGGGGAATAGGATTATTGAAAACGAAATTGAGAATAGACCAGACATTCAAGTATTTTAGAAAGGTAAGGCAATAAAGAGATGGACATAAATTGGAAGCAAGAGAAGAATCAGCAGAATGTTTCTTTAAGATGGGGATAATCGAAACATGTTTAAAGGAGGAAAGAAAAGCAGAAGTTGAGCGACCAATATTAAAAAAGGAGGTAAGATAAGAAACTAGGATATACTTTGGGAATAAGCACCAATGGAATTGGGTCAGATGGAGAGGCAGTCGGGTGAGCCCAAGCCAACAGGAGAGAAGTGTCATTAGTGATGGGAGTAAAACAAGATATCTTTGCATTATGAGGCAAAGTAGGAGAAATGATCGACTGTGAAGTAGATGACTCAAAAGCAGAGCAAAGGGAAATCGCCTTTGAGGAGAAAAATAGGGCCCTTGCTTGTGCCTGCCATAAAAGGACCAGGCAGGGGCACTATGACAGTGTGATTTGCTGACATTCCATCGCATACTTTCTTAGTGAATGGGCTATCTTTTCTCTGATCGAGTGCTGTGATAGGTTGCATGAAGGCTTTGAGGTGTGCTTGAGCTGTCCAGTGTAGATTGGAGCCTATTTGGATTGGATACTCAGGGTTCGAAATTGATGGTTGATTCTAGCCTAGGAGAGCCTGGTTAGCTAGAAACCAACAGCTACCTTGAGCTATGTTTGGCTCCCCAGGCCAACTGATGGCTTACAAATATACATATGGGACATTAACTTTGAGTATTTGAGAATGTTAGTGAATAAGAATTAGGACCCATGTAGTACACGTTTAAGTAAAAAGGATCATGCTTAATGTGTAAAAAGGTAATTTGTGCCTCTCCTGTGGATGTTAGATTTGCGGTGTGCTGTGTACTTGCTCCTGGTTCCCCAGTGGTACCTCCTGCCTCCTGGATGATACCCGACACTCAGGAGCTGGTTTTAGCTACTGCTCATTGAATCTTCATTTCAAACCCTACTAAAGCATCCCCAATCCTGACACCACTGACAGATCCTGGTATTGCCAAGGAATATGCAGTTTTTGCATCTAACACTCACAGTGTAAGAAAGGGGAACACTGGGGCATGTTTAGGGGAAAGTGATCTGTTTTACCAGAGTACTGCATCTGCGTATCCCATCAAGTGTTGGTTGATCAGTGTGCATTTTCAAGCCTAGAGTGAGATTGGGATTCCATTTGTAAGTTCCCAGTTGTGACTCCTTTCATGTATGCTTAAGGCAACGTTCTATATGTCCATATGGTTGTGTGTGTAATTTGAGAATAGTACTGCATGGTGAAGTGTACGTGTAGCTTCACTAATCTGTTTAGTTCTTGGACAGCTGACTATATAGGGAAGTATGCAGGTATATTAATTTTTCAAACATTTCCATGACTTCTTGGCGGTCATGGCTGCTACAGAGGAAAGGGGTTGTATCACTAGGAGTGTGTTGCTGCTGAGGGAGGCAGCGGTGTGACACCTGGATCAGGTGTGATCCAGCTTTGAGGCCTTCTGCAACACTTGGGGTGCAAGTGTTAGCATGGGTGTTTTGAAACTTTGCAAAGGAGTCAGTCGAACAGGAGAATTCTATAGGCGGGTTAGCTGTCTGGAACTACAGGCACTCTTAAATGAGTGTGGTTTTTGACCTATTACTCATTTGGGAGACTGTTTTCATCTGTCGCTCATTTGGGAGTCATGTCCTTCACTGGACTGCCTAGAAGTTCCTAGGTGCTGCTTGGAGTTTTAGGAGCATTGTTATAGTACCCTCGGAAGCTGTATACCTCTTGGTTTGAGGCTGGGATTTTGATGGCAAATAACCTAGCCTTTTCTACCCATCTCAACATGGGATGCATGGATTTTGTCCTGTCAAGAGGGCAGCATCGGTACCAGCTTACATTTGCAGGTCTACTCTAGACATTATAGTCATTTTGATTAATTGTCGCTTAAGTGTATTATTTATTTGGGTGTCTTGCATGAGTGATACATGTCACTTGGGCTGCTTCAAAAGGTGCAAGGGGGTAGTCCATTCCCTCTCTACCATGCAGCATATGCTTTGCTTTAGCTCCCTTTTCTGCAAAAAAAAAACTAGGAGTGCTTAGACAAACTAAAATGAGATACTGTAAAACATCTTAACAACATAAGACATAATATAACATGACATAACGTAACAATTTAGCATAACAAATCGGCATTTAGTACAAAAACTGAATGGGAGTGAGGAGATCAAAAGGGGCAACACTTGCTTAAAATGTAAAAAAGTGGTTTGGTTCAAAAAATCGAAACTGGGAAGGGGAAAGCAAAAAAAAAACACAAGGGTGGAGCAGGGTTAGATATAGATGGAGTGACGGAGGAAATGGATAACCAATAGGGATATGTAAGGGAAACCTCCTCTTACCATGAAAGCAAAGGGAACCCATACGTTAAAAATGGCAATTTTGATAGGATTCCAAGATGGCCGCAGAGGCATCAACATTATGACGAGAGGGCTCCCTCCTGCCGCCGCTGGATTCAACAAAAATAGATCTGTCATCCAACTAAGGGTACTTGCGAGAGATGACCAGGACCCACGGGAGGCTATGTGAGCACTTTGCAACTTTGGTGCTGGCAGATTCTCGCTGCATTTGACCGCGATTGGATTGAGGTGTGTGCTGGGGCATGGCTCATTGAATCTGATCACTGCGATTGGATCGAGACTTTTGCTGGGGCGAGGAATCTCCTGCATGGGGACCTGGAGCTAGAGTGGGGGGTTGAGTCTGGCACATTACCCCTAAAAGAAACCCCTGAATTCCGTGGCATCGGATGGGAAGGAGGGGGGGGGTCAGCTGCCAATGGAACAATCAGTGTACATATATTTAGATGGGAGGTAGGAAAGGTATTCATATCTTAACCCTTACCGTAAGGGGCTTAAACTCCCTGGCCAAAAGGCATAAGGCGGGATCATTCTTAAGTCGAGAGAAGCCTGATGTAGTAACACTACAAGATTATATAAACCAGGGCTCCTGGTGGGAAACCTATTCTGCCCAGGCAGGCTAATCTTAGAACAAAAACACAGTTGAATAGGTTGGGGAATTCACTTGTGTACTCTCATTTTTCTATCACCATAACAATTAAATCAACACTCAAATCATGTTACCTTCTTGGTTTCAATCAGGAAAGGTACATCAAATGGATTACACAAAATATCCCATGTTTTTGATCATACAGAAGTAGAAAACGCAATAATATGAACCATAATCAATTCAGTTGCTTGTGTATCAAAACAAGGGATGAATCCTTTACTGTCATTCTGTCATAATGAGGACATGAACATATTTTTTAACAAAATTCTTGATTCAGTCATGGCAAATCAATTACCACTTGAGCACTCCCCTGATTACTCTCCCTTCTTCCCTTTTTCAGCACTCTAAGAAACATCCTATCATACAGCCCCCGGCCTGAAGAAGGCCGTGTCAGATGAACCACATTATATTGTCACTGTCCTTTGAAAGAGCATTTTGTTACTTGTTTTGTTGCCACTGTTTTTGTTAAAAACTATGTTCATGTCCTCATTATGTGACACTGTCTGTCAGACAATGACAGCAAAGGATTCATCCCTCCTTTTGATGCACAAGCAACTGAATTAATTATGGTTCATATTATTGTGTTTTCTTTTTCTGTATGATCAAAAACATGGGATATTTTGTGTTGTCCATATGATGTACGTTTCCTGATAAAAACCAAGAAGATAACATGATTTGAGTGTTGATTTAATTGTTATGGTGATAGAAAAAGGAGACTACACAAGTGAATTCCCCGACCTATTCAACTGTGTTTTTGTTGTAACACTACAAGAGACTCATGTTTCTAGGAAAGACAGCAGTACATTGAAGTTACCAGGATATCCATACATTTTACAATCGAACAATAAGGGGAAGACGGGAGGACCCCTTCTAGCTCTGAAAGGCCTGATGGGACAGAATATACTAGCTAAAAAATTGGATATGGGGTGGGGAGATATATTTTTGCCCGAATACAAATAGGGAAAGTACGCTACACCATCGCTACAGTGTATGCGCCAAATTCGGGGCAGGACGGGTTCCTCCAGGGGGACCTGGGTAAGATTGAACGCTTTGCAGAGGGACAAATAATCCCAACAGGAGATTTTAATATGGCCTGGGATCCACAAATTGGTAGGAGCGGGGCGGGAAAGTCATCCCAATGACCCCCCACCCAAAAATTAAAATCTAGCATGGCTCATCTATCTCTAATTGACGCTTGGAAAGAAACTCAGTAGGGAACCAAGGGATATACGTTCTACTTATTTTAGTCCATCAGTCATTTTCGAGAATAGAATATATGTGGGTCTCGGTCTCCCTGCTAGGACCAATACAGCAAATTAATCTGGGCCCTGTAAATCTGTCCGATCGTGCACCATTAACCCTAGAAATATTTCAGGATATGGAAGGGTCAAGACTGTGGCGGTGGAAATTCCCAGAACACATAATAAGAGATCCGGTACTGTGTGAAGAAATATGGATCAAAATTAGGGAATAATATGAATTGAATGGGTCTCGGGGAACATCAGAAAGATGGGTTTGGGAGGCCATGATGGGAGAACTGATAGCAAAATAAGCCCTGAGAGAAAAACAATTAACATCGGCACAAGAAGATTTGGAAGAGCAGTTGAAAATAGTCATCAGGGGGGTAGCAATACGGAAACAATTTAGGCATCTCAGGGGGCAATTAAATTTGCTTCAGACAAGGCGAGCAGAGAAAGCCTTGTTGTATTTAAGGCCCAATTATTATATCAAAGCCAATAAGGCTGATCACCTTCTGGCATGGCAAGTGCGGATGAAGGAAGAAGCGAGGACTATTCGCAGCATACAAACTGGGCAAGGCATAATTAACTCGACCGCTAAAGAACCAGTAAAGGCATTTACTGAGTATTTTACTGCCATATACACCACGACTCCCCTGATTTTCAAGCACAAATGACATATTTGGAACAATGGCGATTGAACAGACTCGAAGCAGGTGATAGGGAGGAGTTGGAGGGTGAAGAAGTACGAGAAGTGATAAAATCTTTACCACTAAATAAAGACCTGGGTCCGGATGGTTTTCCAGTATTATTTTAGAAGACAAATAAAGAGGACTTGACCCCAGTGTTGACATCCTTTTTTAACTCTTTCAGGGGGGAGTGCACTATTACAGCTACGATGGAAACGGCAAATGTGCTCTTTCCTAAATCAGGCAAGGACAAAACCCAGTGTGGGTCATACAGAACCATAGCCCTTATTAATATAGATGGTAAGCTTAGTACTAAAATATTAGCATATAGACTGTTATCGAAATTAGTTCATCCAGATCAATCAGGGTTTGTTATGGGGGGGCAAACATTTGATGATACGAGATGGGTGAGCTGTTTGATCGAGAAAATGAACAAATCAGCAGAGTTAATAACATTATATGGCGAGAAGGCGTTTGCCCGTGTGGAGTCGTCATTTTTATTCCTTACAATGGAGGTCATGGGATTTGGTCCCAGATCTTTACAAATGGTTAGGCCAAACTATCAATCCCCAATCCTACGTCTGGCTATCAATGGAGCTCTTTCACTGGATGTTCGGGTAACCAGGGAGACCAAACAGGGGTGCCCGTTCTCTCCAGTATTATATGCGCTCCATCTGGAGCCATTATTGTCTAGAATTAGGCAGGAGGATAAAATCCTGGGAATTTAATTTGTGGGCAACAAGCATAAAGTGATGGCTTTTGCGGACGATTTATTATTGACGGTGACTGATGTAACAACTTCTTTGTTGGCCCTAGCAATAGAACTGAAACGATTTGGGGAGGTGGCAGGCCTAAAAATAAACATACGCAAATCAGTGATGAGATTTCAGGAAGGAAACATTTCTGGAACGGGTGACAAAGGCGAGTATTAGTTCGCATTGACTGACAAGGGCTTCATGTACCTGGGAGTCCAGATAACTGAGTCTCTGGATTCAATGTATCAAGCTAATTATCTCCCTTTATCAGAGTCAATTAAACAGTGGCTCAAGGTACGCAATTTTCTGACCACTTCATGGATGTGGAGAATAAATGTAGTCAAAATGATGGTTCTTCCAAAAGTGTTATATTACTTCCAGGTGCTGCCATTAAGGGTCCCCCAGAAATTCTTCAAGGCACTCAACAAGATAATGAGGGAATATATCTGGAAAGGTAAGAAATCTAGGGTAGCATGGAAGACATTAACGGCACCAGTATCTAAAGGAGGGATGGGGGGCACCAAATTTTGAAATATACTCTCAGGCGGCCCAGCTGAGAATTATTAGGGAATGGTTTAAAGCTGACGTGGAGATTATCTGGGTGCGGATGGAAAGAGCAGTGGTGGGAAGGCCCCTTTAGGCATTCTTCTGGTGCCAAAAACAAGATCGCCCCATCGATATGCGTAATAGTAAAATTACAGCTCTAATGGCACAGTTATGGGATGCTGTGGTAATGCGGGTAGGTATTGCTACGTATCCCTCGCCTTTGTATGTTATAGATTGAAAATGTCAATAAAAATAAGTTTAAAAAAATGGAAATTTAATTTGAAAATATTCATTAATGCTGCATTTGGGGAAAATCCACATAGAACCCAACAGACCAACAATTCCTATGTCCTGCAACTTTGCATGACACGCATAGCATAGCACACTAAACCTAAGAAATAAAAGTATTTCAAAGCAGGGCAGGGCATTACAATCATAGCACACGGTAGTCTAGTATAACCCTGTAGCAAAAACATGACATAGCGTAGCACAGCGTACAACGCATAATGTGACATAGCATAAGAGCACAGGGTAGCAAGTTCCATATAAGACATTACAGTGAGTGCTCGGCACAGAGGGGGTAGAAGACCAAAGAAAAGCCTAGCACAGCACAGGGACCTAAAACAGAGCTACAAACGCCTATGAACACTTGGTGACAAATAAACGTTCCTCCTCCTGCCAATGCAGAACCTGCCACCAACCATTCCCCAGACACATACTCTTTTCGAGACTCATCCCTTCATGTTTCAAGGCCAAAATGAAACGCTGGTAGGTCAGGGTGTTATTTGCAATGGCTATATGGTAGCTAAGGCCCCCTCTTGCTGCAACTAAACAATATGCAAGTATTGAATTCTTAAGAACCCAGCTCCAAACCACTCTTCTCAGGTCTTAGGGCTTCTCTTTTCCTTGAATCTCCTATTTACATACTCCTTCCTTACTAGAAGGACCTCTAAAACTGACAGCAGCAGAGACATCTAAATCATATATCCATCTAAAACTGGATACATTACGGCAAGCGTGGTACAAGGCAGCATGTGCAGCCTGATATGAGGATGTCATCCATTCTGGCATGGGACGGGGAGGTGCAGCGTGACATTAAGGAGGCACAATTTGACATGGGGTAGGGGGTTCAGGTTTTTTGGGTTGGGGGTGTGATGACCTAGGAACGGTGATGGATGACATGGGGATATAAACTGACACGAGATGCAGAATGGCAGAGAGGGATGTGTTAACATTTGATCGGGGCAGACTGTCTGAGAGATGGAGTGGAGCATTCTGCCAAGCGGTAGTTGCAGCCTTTAAATAAAAGGGGGCATCTTGTCACAAGTATGGGTGCACCCTGAAACTACGGACAAGCAGAGTATTGGAGTTGGACATTGGGGGCATGAGTCATTCTCGGCACTCTTAGGTATTTCCAGGAGCAGGAGAGATGATGCCCTCAGTTGTTGACTCTAGGTAGTTGACAGTTCCCATTCCCATGCATCTGTCACAGTATCTGGCTATGGTCTACAAGCCCCAACATGCATCATTCCTTTTCTCTCACGTTTTTTCATGCCTTTTAAGCCCATCTTGGAACCAGCTATTTCTCCTTGCTTCACTGCCATCTTGCTTTCTATTTCTTGGACCAATTAGTGACTCAGTTGTCTATTGGCCTTGCCTCTTCAAGTGTGCTTGCTGCCCTTCTCTCCTGCACCACTGCATACTCTTTCTTAACCATATGCAGTAAATTCTGGATTCTGCTTTGTTTCCACCTCAACGCTTTCTTGTCCTTTGCTTATGAGAGACTGTGTGTGGCAGAATCTCGCATGGGGTTCTGGTGCGGTTTGTGGACTCAACCTTCCTCCTGGGTGTTCTATTCTGCTTCAGCATCGGCTCTTGTTTCACAGTGCAGTCCTTGCACACCAAAATTCTGGCCCATCAAGAAGCTGTCTAGTCTACTAGCTGCCCACACGACACCCCCTACATGCAACACATCCAACTAGGTACCCAAATTTGAATTCTCCCCCATGAGCGAATCAGAAGTCACTGCCCTCATAAAGTCCATTAAGCCCTCTAACTGTAAGGGGGACGCCTGCCCAGCTCACATCATCAAAGATTGTGCTCCAGCCCTCGCTCCCTTTGTTACTGCTTTTATCAACTCATCCTTCCAATCTTCTATTGTTCCCTTAAAGAAGCCTGGGTCCGACCATTACTAAAGAAAACATCTCTTGACCCTTTGATACCTGGCAACTACAGACCCATTACCACGGTCCCTTTCCTCTTAAAGATTTTGGACAAAGCAGCTTACCTGCAAGTTCAAAAATATATTGAGGATAACCACCACCTTGGTCTTCGCCAGTCCGGCTTTCATCCTCGTCATGGCACCGAAACGGCTCTACTTGATCTAAAAATTCAAATAGATGACCTGAGAGACGCAGGCAAACCTGCGCACCTTCTGCTCCTAAACCTCTCTGCGGCCTTTGTCTTGGTAGAGCACAAAACCCTATGCCACCATCTCGCGACCACTGCAAACTTCTCCTCAAAGGCATGTGAATGGATCAACTCGTTCCTTCAGGAGAGAGTAATGAAGGTCCTCTCGGAATCCTCTAATGCCATCCCTAGTCCTATCAAATGTGGAGTCCCTCAGGGCTCTTGCGTTGCCCCTACCCTATATAACCTCTTCACCAGACCTCTGTTCCGTATTGTGGACTCACTGGGCATCTCGTACATCAACTATGCAGATGACACCCAGGTGCTCATACCTCTCTTGGGGGATTATCCTACTGATACGGACACCCTCAACCTCATCTACTCCACCATTCAATCATGGATGGCAGACAACTGGCTCTGTCTAAACAGGGAAAAAACGGAACTCCTGCTGATTGGGTCTCCTTTCACAATGAGCAAACTCGCCAAGGAGTATCACGCCTTCACTATAGACAACATCTCCATCACAGTATCACAAACCATTAAGACTCTGGGTGTATACCTCGAGCCAAGCCTGACCATGGACAGACAGGTCAACGCTATCACTTCCTCTGCAGTGTATCGCTCCAAATTGATCAATGCTGTCAGGCCATTCCCGACCCAACAGAATTGCATTACCATAGCCAGAGCCACCATTGGCTCCAGACTGGATTATTGCAATGCCCTCTTTATCGGAACCTCCCAAAGAAACCTGGCTAAACTCCAGATAGCCCAGAACAATGCCTTAAGGGCCGCCACAGGCATATCACGCAGGGAACACATCTCAGTGGTCAGGAGGCAGATACATTGGCTACCTGTCAAAGAAAGGGTTGTCTTCAAAACACTTGCCTTTAGACACAAATGTCTACACAGACTCGCACCCACGTATCTAGCACAAAGGATCTTCAAATAAACAGCGTCCAGACCCTCCAGGTCCGCCTACGCCAACCGCATCATGGTTCCTCACACGCGGAGAGTGCGTGCTGAGGGCTCGAGCTTCCCAACAATGGCTGCTACTCTCTGGAACAACCTCCCGAACCAGATCAGATCAATCAAATCTCATGCTACCTTCCGCAAGGCCTTAGAAATTAGGCTCTTTGTCTAGAGGGCTTATCCCATGTGCGATTTTTGACATATGCTTCCTCGCTGAATCTGTCACACTTTGCAATGTAAAATACTGTTTTCTGTAATTTAACCGTCTAAGCAACTGTCCTTAAGTTTTATTCTTGGGATGCTTAATGTAACCCTCAAGCAAGCCTTCTTAAGTATCCTTGATAGCGCCTCGATGCCTGTGGGCTGCAGTGCGCTCTACAAATCCAAAAATAAAATAAATACAGTGAAACACCTGACCTCGGGTTATGCGGTCTGTATTTTTCTACAGCGTCACTGGTCCAGTGGCCCAATGATTCTCTTCCTCACTATTGCATACTTCTCCTAGATCTGTGATGTCTTCCAAGAGGTCTGCATCTATGTACTCTTCTCTGCATTAACACTGTGCAATACCACAACTAATGCGCATAATTATCCTCCTCGCGTTCTCTCGACATACTTCTGCACTCTTAAAGGGCTACAGCTCTGCAGGACTGTTCACATTGGTGCTGCAGTGACAATAGGCTTTGCATTCCCTGGTCTTAGACGTCTTGGGAAGGGCAATTCATCACACTCACAGATAGAGTTGAATCATTCTAACACTGGAAAGCAAGGGCAAGTCAAAGAACCATTGTGGGAGAGACTAATGATTGTTGGGACCTGTAGTCGATTGTCCCCAAAAATCATTATAATGCTGGAAAAACCCATGCCATGTCAATACAGCTAAGAATGAGAGTCCTAACAATTATTGAGGAAGAAGCCGATTTATGTTGGGACCAGTAGTCCATTGTCCCCCCCACAGGGAGATTTAAATCAGTGTAACACTGGAAAAACCCAGGCCATGTCAATACAGCTAAGAGTGAGAGTGACGGATCAACCTTGGGATGCAGTGTCTATTTTGGTATACTTATAATCTACACTCAGGGGTTGTGTCTTGGTTCAAGAATCATTGAACGTATTCTTAAATCTGAAGAGCTCTGACAGTCACCTGCCTGACGCTTGTGGTAGAGGGTTGGGATCCCTGGGGGCCAGCAGCCACCACCAACTACGTCGTGCTGTGAACCAGGGCGATGCGAGGAGAATCCCCTCGCCAACCCTACCATGTACCAGTCTTTTGCTAGGGTCTAGTTGTGTTGGTCAAGGCTCTGCCCACCTTTTAAGACAACCCCCAAGCACGAGTAGTACTTTATTAACAAGCATTGGCAATGCCAACAGTTTGGGCTTTTATGTAGGCATGCCAAGGGCACTTGCGTGGCACTGGCTTTGTGGTAATAACTAGCTATTGCTGGTAGCAGGTGCAAAATGGTGTGAGTACCTGGACATCAAATAGCAGTGCTTGGCAAATGCCTAATACTTATACACAAGCTAAAACGGTTGGCTTTGCCATTGCTTGCTTCTAGCAGGACTTCAGTGAAGGACACGCATAATGCTTATAAATCGGGTGGCTGAAGGCAGACCTGATTAAGACATTTTATTACACCAGTAGCGATTTACAGCTCCAATTAAGTAATTAATCCGAAAACTGCTTTGAACAAACCCTGGCAGCCACTTTGAGCACAACGTTTGATGGTAAGGCTTGATTAAAGAGAGCTCAAAGGGTTCCCACGAGGAGGTGTTTTGGGCGTGGAAGGGCAGGAACTGGGTGGGAATGACCATAGGCATTAGCATGGCCATGAGCAGTAGGTGAATGAGCAAAATAACCAAACACCGGCAAGCTGTGTGTCCCTAATCGTATGCCATTTCTCATTATCGGAATGCAATAGTTTTGGTTAATAGCTAATAGCTCCAGGTAATAACAGTAGCCCTGTAGTCAGAACTCTCCCAAAAGTCACCACATACAATATATGTAGGACCATCATATCCCATGAGGGGCTCTTGTGCAACATCCTGGATCCCTTGCAGATAAATACCAGGGCCGCAGAGACCCATTGTAAAAAGCCCTACACCCAGAAATGCACAGCTTGCTCGGGCTACCATGCACCAAGAAACCTTTATTTATCCGTTATATGAAGCTTAGTAATGTCTGGTGTGAGAACAGTGCATTAAGCTCTGCGATTGGAGCCCCACTCCACCCATTAGCGTAATGGAGATGGTAGATGGTGACCAGCCTTCTTCAAGGCTTGTCCCGTGTGTTCATGCAGGGAAGGGAGGGGTCACAAAATGGACAGAAAACCTGCATACAATTAATGCTGACGCAGTTTGACCAAGTCGGTTGCAGATGGCATTGCCGCCCCACCACATACGCTGGGAGGTTATTGGCAATGGTGTGGGAGATTTGAGGCAGAAAAGAAGGTTTGGAGGGAGCTGGAAGCACAGGCAGGAGGAGATTGTTGTGGAGCCAGAGGAAGGAGGCCAGAGAGGTAGCGAGAAGGAGAGCGAGAAAGGGAAGGAGGTGTATAAAAATGTGGAAGCAGTGAAAAAGAACATTAGAAGTGAGGTGGCTGGATCGGGAGTTTGTTTCAAGAAGGAAGAAAGATGGAGGTGGTTGTAGGTGACAGCAAAGAGTAGGATGAGTATATCGAGGCAGAGGTTGGAGGTGACATCAAGGGAAGGGAGGAGATTAGGAGTGCTAGTAAGGAAGAGGAGGATGAGTATATCCAGGGGGTGCCGGAGAGGAGTTTGCAGAAGAACACCAGGGGTAGCATAGAGGGGTGCGGACACACCCTACAGTTAAGGAATTGGAGAGGAGGGTATGGTAGGGGGGAGCAGTAAAAGCATCCCCGAGGCACACAACCATTGCCAGCCGTTGAGGCGGCAGACAGGAATCAAGTGTCTGAGAATAGAGCCAGTACCCTGGGACAGGGAGGTGGAGAACACTGTCCGATCCAGTCTGTAGAGACGCTCAGTTGACCAGCCTTCTGGTGGAAGCTTAGGTGCTCAGCATGGCATCACCCTGCCATTTTGTCTGCCTTGGCCTAGGCTTGATGTGCAATCGCACTTGGGTACCCATGCCCAGACAGAAGGGTCTTCCAGCAGTCTAGGAAAATAAGCAGATTGCTTGAATATATGGAACATGGCAAATCACCTCCATCCCCCCTTCCTCCTAACCAAGACTGAATGGCTGTGGAATAAAAACATTTAACAGGAAAGGAAAGGGATCCCCAGACTGAAGACTACGAAGTTTAGGAGACTTTTTAGTGGAAGGATTTTTATTGATTTTGAGGTTTCCTTAACACCATCTTGTGTATCCCAGGTGTTCTTTTATTCTTGACCAAAGTGCATGGGGTGTAGGGAAGTGTTAGAAATGTGCTTTTTGTTTAGTTGTTGGCCCAGCCTTGAACTATCCTAAATAAACGTTCATTTGTTTAACTTATTACTGTGTCTGTCTGGTGTTGATACCAATTGGCTTTGTGACGGTGCACAGTTGTCTGAGTTCAGTTGTTTTGGGGGTCATTCATCACTAAGTGTATGAAATGCACAAAAGCCTGATTTCAAGAATCATTGAAAGCTGGTGTCTAAACTCCTGTGCAGCGTAAAAACTCATCATTAAGTCTGTGAGGAACACTGATGTCCACGTTTTGGGGTCATTAAAATCATTCAGAGGGAAGTCTATGAACAGAAGAATATTTGCATAAGTTCAAGAGTACTTCAGAGACCTTGAAGGAACAAAGAACGTGAAATAATGAGTAATTCATTATATGTGTAAAGTGGAGGGGGCGAGGAGGCCTCTTACATCCAATAAGAAGAGACGATGAAGTTGTAAAGCACTTCCAAAATTCCTATGTTAAAAAATAATCTTCACTTTTACTTTGAGTTGCAGCGCTTCTTTTATGTTGTGGGAGTCACATTATATGATGCTCCAATGAAGACTCTCCACAGGTTGAAAAGACACACTTTATATATTTACTACGTATGGCCTTTGTCTGTGCACTTATAAGTTATTAAATTGCACTGATGCCAACTCGCTACACATTGCAATGCCACCTGCCAGTTAATGGTTTCAGTTTTGTGACTTAAGTTTCTTTGATATAGCAATATGCCTGTGTGAAACTATGATAATTTGTATTAGTTTATTGATTTCAAAGTATTCTTAATCTCGCACTCCATGTCACCCCTGCAGAGGTCAATGCCCCACTTGGGCCACCCCAGTCAAGAGTCTGGCTACGCCACTGCTCAATAAACAGATTTCTAAAACATTTCCCATATTCAGCGACACACAATGTACCCTTGACCACAATACGATCTTCTACATTTCAGAGAGCAACCTCCCACGCCTTCTATTTATTTTCCCCATTGCTGATACGTCTAAAAACAAAGTAACTGATCCTCTCCACTGTCTCCATGGTGTGATGCTACAATCAAACCACACTGCCCATGCGCAAACCTTTAGCCAAACCCAACCTTTTGCATTAACATGCCATCCCCAAGATGGTGGTGAGTGTGCAGTATGTATTGTGGCAAGCTTAAGCTTTAATACAGAAGTTAAAAATGGATTCTCAAAAATGAACTAAATAAAAAAGAGCAGAGGGTGCACTTTTTTCATTTGCGCTCATTTCAGTAATTTGCAATTCGCTTATCTACAAGAGACCTGAACAGGTGCGCTAGCCAATCCACTTGCATATATTAGTGCCTGGAGCGCACTCTCAACACTGATGTGTACCTGGATCCCAGCATTCTTTCACAGTAACGGGGCATTAAAGGGCATGTTCTCTAATTTCAACTCCACACATTTCCTCCCCTTTTTGTGCCGGGATTCCCCCAGGAAGTCTTCATAAAGCCCTCTATCCTCACCCCTATTCCAGTTTTAATTTCGTCTAAAAGCAGGGATATCCATGAACCTTTTAACCCAGGGTCAGATGGAGAGGCGCTACAAGGAAATTTGTTTGTACTGTGGAAAACCTGGCATTTCTTATCAGGGTGTCCATGATGCCCGACAAAGCCTTCGGGAAACTGCAAGACTCGCCCAGAGGCAGATGAGTGAAGCTTCTTCTGGTTTCAATTCCAATTCTTTGAACACTCCCTTGCTCGTGCATGTGGAATCCGGTTTGAGGCTAGGGTATGAGGCCTTTGTGGACACAAGTGCCTATACCTTTATTCTGCCGCCACAGAGATATATATGGACATAGCCTTGGCAACTCCAGAACCTGTCCGGGTGGTAGATGGCAACAAGTGGACTTCAAGGCCCATCTCTATGACCGAGGCGTAAACAGGATAGGGCCTGAGCGGGCAAGGGTCACACAAAATCAGTAAATGCCCACTAGGTAAGCTCTGTGTGGGCATTTACAGACGTTAATGTCACTTCGGTGTGCCCAACTACATTAGCTTCAGGTCCCACTAGTTGGACAATCCTGGCTATGTCTCTGCTCTATGAACAGGCCTACTTTGCAGGTGATGTCTCAACATCATCATCAAGAGACATTCACTTTTGTGCTGATAGATGCCCTACACGGTGGGGTTATTCTTTTAATATTTTGCCTTACACTAAATAATACCACTGTTGATTGGGGTAGTGGTGCAGTTGGATTTTCTTCCTCTTATTGTTTACACACATGCTTGGAGTCTTAAAGTTGTTTTCAAAAGGCTGGTAGTAGTCTGACCGTAGTGTTGGTGAACCATGATATAGCCACCCTTGGTATTCCTGCTTGTTACAGGGAATATCCTGATATATTCGACTGAAAGAAAGCAGCGTGCCTCCCTCCACACTGTTTTTATTACTGCCCTATAGGTGCGTGCATTCCCTGTGGTTGCATTCATCTCCTCACTGAGACAGAAGACAGTCATCTATGGCACTATCTGGAGGAGAACCTACATTCTGGACTCGTCTTGAAATCGGCTGCAGCTTCTTTTTTGTGTGCCTAAGAATGATTGGACCTATGTACTTGTATCAACTTTCGTGCCATTAACAACAAAACGGTCAAGAATCGCTATCTATCACCTCCCACTATAGTCTATGCTGAAGCAGAAGGAGGAGTCGGACGAGTTACTGGCATGTTCAAGGGTTTGATATAAATTAAAAGAAAAACACCTAGCTATCACTATGAGGGAAGTTCCCTACCTAATAGACTAAAGCAAAGAGTGCATGTTAAGTCCAAAGTAAAAAGTCTGAATCCGATTGGCCACTAGGGGGCGCATGGATGCAGTAGCCTTTCTGCGTAGCTCCCTTTCCACAGGGCATTGAAGGGACCCCCCCCCCAAACAGCGCCCGAGTTACAGATCTTGTGCCCGGCAGCATCAGCGGAGTCGGGGTAGCAGGCCTGTGGCCCACTTGTGACTGCCCGGGTGAGCAAGTTGGTCGGAGCAGTTGGAGACCCAGGCTGCCTTTTACTGAAGGGTGCCAGGAGGTGGTTTGCTCCCATTGGAGGAGCTCACTTGGAACGTGCCCCCGGGACCCCAACTGTTGGAGGAGCTACTCATGAGTTACCTCCCAGGAGGTATAGTGCAAAGTCCCCCAGGTGATCTGTTAGGGGAATAGGGGACTCTGCACCCCAGCCTGGCGTTCTCGATAGTGTGTGCATAGCCGACCAGGGCTGTGTGGAACCCCACTTGGTATAACGGTGAGGGAGCACCCTGGGCTGGAGCCGGAGTTTCAGTGTGGTGATCGGTGTGAAGCGGGTGGCCCCGCGGCCCCCCTATTTATTGTATAGGGCCAGGAGGACTCTCCCGCAATATCCCTTGAACTGGCAAACATCGCTCCAGAAATCAGTTCACTGCACAGTCCCACCCTCCCTCCAACGGCTTGAATATCCTGACATATCTCATTTCTTGAACACTTTTCTTTTGCATAACATTGTTTCCCACATTATTTGTATTTAGAAGTAAGGATTGGCAATAGGTTTATTAGTATAGGCCCTTTTATTTTGACAGACTCGACTAGGACTGCGTTATTATTTGATGATCATAGCTTGCTCCCACCTTAGATTTAGGATTAGATAGGCGTTTCTCAAACCCAATATAAATTCAATAAACACCCTTGAACTGTGATCACTCATGTCTGTCTTACTGTTTGATATTATGCCTTCCTTACAGAATGAACATTAACTCATTTTATTGACCAAAAGGGATACAATGGGAATTAATGTATTGAGTGGCACAGAATGAAACCATAATTTGAAGTATGCTGATTGCTGTATAGTGTTCTCTGCAATAATCTATAAGATTGATAATGCATATTATGTGTAGCAGATATGTTCAGTAACCTTCGTCTTTAGAGATTGTAAAACTCCAGACTTTGTACAAGAATTATCAAATTTGTGTGGTTATAGCACTGTAGATATGTTCTGATTGTTGTCATAATGATTAGTGGATATATCTATAATAAACAAGTGTAAACTCCTATGGCGGCAGGTCTAGGATCTACACAGGTTTCGCGTAAAGCACCTTGATACGGTATAGCACGTCACATGTTGTGCTAATGCTAGCCACAAAAGCAATTTCTTCAGCAGCATCATCACAGGACAAGAAACTCTGCTAGTACGTAGACCGCACAGTCATTAAGAGGGGTCACGTCTAGTTGCGACATTGAATTGTAAGTACATTTAAAATGACTAACCGTGGGCTACTATTAGATAAAAGGGGTGACGTAGATAACTGTGATTATGGTGTTTCAGCGCATGCTATGAACTGTTTCCACAGAGGGAAAACGCACCTTATTGATCCGATGATAAAGATGAGCCAAGTGAGTTGCATAAATGGCTTAATTTAAAGTGTGTGTGTGTGTGTGTGTATATATATATATGTATGTGTATATATATATATATATATATATATATATATATATGGGAAAACATATGTCTGCCCCTAGACTGCGCTCTGCCTCATTATTGAGCTGGTGCTATTGGGCTATAGCGGACAGGGCTCTAAAATTTGCAGAAGAATGTCAGCAAAAAGATACAGGTAGGCAGATAAACATCACCTCCAACTTAATACCAAACTTGCCCAAGCACTCACAACCATTTACTAAGTTTAAAAAAATGTTCTTTAATTAATCAAAAGTTGTGCAAAATGTTATAAAAAGCATACATGGCAATACCTGGTCAGACCAGGCACAAGGCACCACTCACCCCAACGGGGGTGGAAAGACGCCACGCGTTCCACTCGACTGGCGAGCTTCCTCAGGCTTGTAGTTGTTCCCAACATGTGTATTCTCGTTTTTATAATGGCTCATGGGCTATGTCATGTGCTTCCCCCACCTGCTACTTCACGCGTCACCTGATGCACTACTACAATCTGGCTAAAAAAGAACTCTATGGTTCTACATGACGGAGAATCCGCCATCTTGGAATGGGTCAGGTCTAATGGACCTTGAGTGTAATTGTAGGGAGGTAAAATACTCGGGAATCCTTTATAAATTTAAATTCAGACTAGCGCGCGTGAATGTCAAAGGCAGGGGGAGTCAGACATGTCCCATTGAGAGAACAGTATATATAAAAACTTTGTAATGAGATTTCGCGCCAGTGCGCAATATCAATATTTGTTGCCTCACCGTGCGAGAAACATTCTCCACGGTGTGGGAAACTATCCGCATGAAGGGGTGAGTGCAAAAAAAACGAATGTCGCTGCTATGGCCCAATGTTGGTAATGTCCACCCGCACTGTTAGGGAGAATTCTCTGTTTAGGCTGAATTTCCTAACCTAGTGAGTCCCCCAGCAGCTTTGCTGGATTTTTGGGGTTTATTGTTTTCTCCTGCCAAGAGTGAGACTCTTATACCCTCACTCTTGGGCATGATTTGAGTGCGTTTCTTTGAATCTAGATGTGTTTAATGGGCTATGGGGTCTTTTACTCCATAGAGCTTCATGTGTTTTTGTGATGTGTGTTACACAGGACCCTCAGTGCAGTGACACAGGGGTTTCATAGTGACCCCCCATTATAGACTCCATACCCTGGGACTGACTACTGTCTCCAAGGGCATGTAAAGTCACCATTGACTTTACTAGTCTTAAATTCTGAACAGAACCAGTACAAACCATCATATTGTGGACGTACTGGCTGGGGCAATTCAATTGCCCCGAGGTCTGTTAGTCGAGGGGGCACGTCTCCGTCCCCCCTGATCGAGTTTTGGCTGGTGGCAGTGGATGCTACTTTTTATATTCAACCGCGAATATTTTCCTATGGGATTTCGCATTGTTTTAGGCTACTATCTTTATTTAATTATTTACGGTAGCCTCGAACATACTGCCGGTTTATTTAATTAATATTCTCCGGTTGGTATTTTTTGCCAAAACTTGATTCTAAAATGGCGTTTGTGTTCTCTTCTGTGACTCCAACCCAAGTCGAGCCCTTTGTTCCACTTTTTGGCGGGCTTCTCCACAGAAGCCCTCCAAAGTGGTGCCACTGTGTCTGGGGTACCTAGGAGGGGTGGAGGGGAATTTAGGCACCCTGGACTGAGTTGCCTAGGCAACGCAAGTCGCACTCCGTCCTGATTGGCCCAAGTGGTGAGCCGGCCGGCTCACCACTTAGCATGTTTGAGTGACAGCTAGGCTGAGTGAATGGGGATTTGCTGCATAAAAGCAGGGCTTTGGGGACTGGAACTTCAGAAGTCACCACAGGACCTAAGAATCCGACGAGGGAGAAGCTGAGCCGACTTGCCACGACACCACCACCGGTGGAGCCCTGCTGGACTGCCTCACCACTTTTCCCAACGACAGAGGAGATCTCCCGCCGGAGAGTCTTCTTCCTTTGACTGGTGGGGATAACCAGTTTCACCGTCTTTTCGCTTTCCCGACGTATCTCGTGGCCGCCTTGCCCGTGCCAAGCACCCCGGCAACCGGGATACCACGTCTTACCACGACCGTGAAACCAGGGTACCACCTTTTAACCGGAAAACTCCGCGGCTGGTTTCTGCCCTGGTCGTGCAACGACCTTCATCTTTCCTCCAAGTCGAGATCTTCTCTTCCCCTGGACGACGACGCAACTTGCACCCACTACCAGGAACAACTGCCACCGCTGGAGGATCCTTCCCACTTAAGGTACCGTGTCCCGCCAGGCTTCCCTTGCTACCGACTGTACGGGGTAGATTTAGCCCCCGGCTTTCGAACCTGGGTTAGCCTGGGACACCTTGGCTAAACTTTTCTAAGCCTCTCTAAACGCTTTGCTGAACCCTCTGCAAGACTTTCTAAGCCTAGTGTAACTGTGTGATCTTGGGCGCATTTGTGCTCTGCTCTCTCTAAGAGTGGGCCCAGCCTTTGGACTTTGGCTCACCAGTGACTTTTTGCTCTCTGCCTTGCTAACAGTGTTCTGGAATCATAGAGTGGTGTACCTCTGCTTATTCTGTCTTTTTCCCTCCCTTTTTCACAAACTTATTAGAGTGCAATCTAGTTAAGCGCTCACCTCTGTATGAAAATAAGTGGTGTTGTACTGTGATTTTCTAATAGGGAAAAAGGGGTGTATATATCATAATAGTAACTGTGTTTAGAATATTTTACAATTAGAGTGCTGGAGTGTTTCAACTGTGTGTTTTTAAATAAATAAATATATACTTTGATACCAAAGCGCTGGTCAGTGATTGCTTGTATTCTTGTATCTGAGTGCCTATTGAGCATACTTTGCATACTGCCTAACTCTTCTTGAGGGAAGTCTGACTGCTCAGCCACAGCTACCAGGTAAATCTGGGTGGTACAGACTGCTACCAAGTGGGTTTACTGCCAACACCTGTAGTCTTAAATCTTTTGCAGTGGTCCCTAAGGGAACTGCACAGGTTTCTGCCTAACACGCACAATACATGAGAAGGAGATGGCCTTAAATTATACAGCAGGTGTGCTCAATCAATGACTGGTTTTGGCGCAATGCATGTTGGACCGGCTAGTCCCTAATTCGCCAAAATCACAAATGCTAGTGCATATTTTTAGAAATGAAGGCGAATTTAAACAAATATGCAAGCACCTATCATCCCATACCTCAATGCATTGATAAAGTGCTAGTGCATGATAGGAGCAGCATTAGGTTAGGGATGAAGGTGAATTCAGACAAAAATGAAAACACCTGTCGTCCCATATAGAGTAATAAAAGGCTATCCGTGGATAATACCTCAATGCATTGGATGGATGCTCGTGCAAGTTTAAAACAGCATGATTTAAAGTATCCGGACAAATGTCCATCTCTTTCTATCTCCCTACATTGTGCATATGGCATACCAAAACTCGGTCATATTTTCCTGAATGATCAATTTTACCATCTTTAAAAAGTGAGTGAACATTCTACCTGTCATATAAAATGACATGTGCAGTTGGTTCATTCATAAAGTGCAAAGTGATACATGTATGTATACATTTATAGAAACATGACTTTAAAAAGGAAAAAGAGAAAGAAAAAGAGATATTAGATCACTACACATTTACCCGAATTAGAGTCAGTGTTAATTCACTCTCTCTGTTTTGTCTACATCAGAGACTAGCCTAAACACACTATGATGTTGCTTTCTAAGTTGTAAAGTATACAGGATGAGTGTGTAACACTAAAGCAAGCATTGTACTGGAATATGGGACATTCATTCATGTAAATGGCTTCTAGCCCCTGATTAATCATATAGGAAGACATATAGCTCTGGGTCCACATTTAAACCATTAGGCTTTAGTGTATCAAACCTACAGATTAGTTTGGCTTCTAGTTGGCGCAGTTTGAGTTCCCTATTGCCCAACCTCCTATGTTGTGGTATGTGTGCTAAACCCACAAAGCTCATTTCTGATGTATTTTTATTATGTTTCTCACCAAAGTGTAAAGCTAGAGGGTATGTCAAATCTCCATTTTTTATGGCTCTGTAATGCTGTAAAATACGCAATTTTAGCGGGCCAATAGTTGATCCTATATAATGTAACCCACAGCTGCATGTTATTGCATAAACCACAAACTTTGTAAGGCAAGTTATTTTATGCTTGTACTTCCATTCTTGACCATTAGCACTGATTGGAGGTTTTCTCAAGACATAATTGCACATTTTGCATTTACCACATTTTTTAAAACCTGCATGTTCATGTTTGTTAGGAAACCAGCTCGATGAAGAAGCCTCGGTAATTACAGTACTGGGTGCTAGTATATTTTTCAGTGTTGGAGCTTTACGAAAAGTTACACTAGGTTTCTCTTCCAAAACTTTACACAAGTCTCTGTCAGTGGTTAGTATTTTCCAGTGTCTATGCATAATAGCCCTGATATGTTTAGCCTGCTGATTGTAGCTCGTTATGAATCTTATCGTTTCATTTTTCAATTTAGGATGTGGTCTAAAAAGATCTCCTCTCGGTTGTTTTTCAGCTTTGGTGAAGCAATCAGTCACTGTACATTTTGAGTATCCTCTATTCACAAATCTGTTGCCAATATTTTTCGCTTCTTTTTGGAAATTTGCCTCATTACTGCATATTCTTTTCGCCCTAAGGAATTCTCCAAAAGGTATAGACTTTTTGAGAGCTGCGGGGTGATGACTACTGGCAAGGAACTAGAAGAATACATCACTAATATATATATATATATATATATATATATATATATATATATATATATATATATATAATAGTAATTATGTAAATTGATTTATTCAATAGGCGCTGTAAGAAAATTCAACTTGCCGATATATATATATATATATATATATATATATATATATATATAAAGAAAAGGTGAACAAGAGCCTTGAAGTAATGTTTATTTATTAGCATATTAAAGCACTCTCCAGAACAATAGTTTGACACCTGCTATCAGAGACTGAATTGTGGCTGGAAGGTCTGAACTTATGCATATGGATTATATAGGGTGTTTAATACTTTAGGTAATGGAGACATGACTGAGAGCTTGTGATCCTCGGTGGACGTACTCCTGTAGTGACCTCCTGATGAAGTTCCCTCATTTAATTGTAAATACAAGGAACAAAACTTTTTGGGTAAACATACGCAATGTTATCAGTGATTAGTGCTAATGGTCAGCATTCAACATGGTTCCTTGATGTTGTTGTAAATAGGAAAGGTGATCACAATATGTCAGATGTGTGCAAGTTCCACATTAGTCTGATGCTTTAGGTTATATATGGGGGGTACATTAATTTGTTATATTTGTGGATTGTTGCATCATTGTATTTGAATGTTAAAACACATAATTTATTTATTCATTTGTTTGCTTGTTAGGCACTTATACAATATGAAAATACTGTTTCAAGCGCCCACAGGGCAAGGGAGGGAGCAGGAGTGGGAAATACATTAAAAGACATTAAAAGCACAATATATAAGAGCAGTGGGGGGAGGAGGAAAACAGGACAAACCTACTATGCTTGGTGAGTATTCAGAACGTTCAAGTGCAGCACGGAGGAAGGCAGGGGGTCAGTGCTGTGGAGCCTGGACTCATGGGTGATCCACAGATGAAGTGCTAGGAATGTTGAGTGCTACACGGCCTGGAGACGCAAGGGGTGTAAGTGTTAGCCACCAGGGCGGAGGGTGTAAGTGCAAGTGCAGATAGATAGGAGCTGGGCCGATTGGGTGCTGGAGGTCAGATCCCCCAGGATGCATAAGGGCCCAGGACACCAATTGAAGCAACTGTGGGATTAGCAGGGGAGAGAAGTAGGGAAGGAGGAGGTAAAGAGGAGACTCCTAAGGAGCTTCCAGAATTTAAGAAGGTCCTGCTCGAGGCACAGAGAGAGTGGGAGACTGTTCCATAGGAGCGAGCCAGCTGAGGAAAGCGAACAACCACCTGCCCTGTGTTTAGCAAAAGGCTTTACAAACAGAGGGTTAGAGCCAGAGGAGCATAGTGATCTAGAGGAGGGGAGTATTTAGTAAGATTAAGTTGATGATAGAGTGGTCCCCGGGCACAGACCGCCTTGTGGATGATGCTGAGGGATTTGAATTCAATCCATGCAGCAACCGGGAGCCAGTGAAGACTTTTTACTGCAGGAGAGATGTGGTCTCTGGGCTTAAGGCCAAGGATAAGTCTTGCTGCCCTATTCTGGATTAGCTGGAGGGGTTGCAGAGTGGAAGATTTTAGATTCAGGCGGAGGTTATTGCAATAGTCAAGCCTAGAGAGATCCAGGGCGTGGGTCACATTGAACATCTGGGGGAAAGTGAGAAAAGGGAGCATTGTCATGATGCCCGCTCCCCGGGAGCTGGTTCAAGCCCTGCGTCCCCGAAAGCGGACATCCAGTCCCCAAGGAAGGACCCAGCAACCCCATATAGGGGCCCTTTGGACAGTGTCCTGGCGCCTATGGCGCCAGGCTCATAAAAGACATCAGTCCTGGCGCCATAGGCGCCAGGCTCATTATGGATATGCTTGGGTGCACTTACCTGATGCAGACCATGCTGCAGGATCCCGGCCTCCTTGAGGCCTGAAAGGAACTACTTTACCTGTGGGACTAATGTACCATCCGGGCGTGGTCGGGAAAGGATACATATCTGATTGGAGGAAGGATACATACCTGGAACTTCTTCCAAGGCTATTTAAACCCCACCCGAACAGCCACACGTGCTTCGCGTTGTTCTGCATCTAGCAGCTGGACGCTCACCGTGTCTGCTACTGCATCCTGACTCCAGCCACGCCTGCCAGCATCCTGGATCACCTGCAAAGGAAGAGAAGAAGAGAACAGAAGAAGGAAAAGTCCTTACCTGCTAAATCCGCATCCCGGAGACATCTCACCGACAATCCTGAAAAGGAAGACTTTTTATTTAAAAGCTCATCGTGTCGATCGCTGCAGTGCCGCATTCCACTCACCTTTACTGGGCGCCTCCATGTTCAGCAGCGATCATCCGGATTCGCAGTCACGCCCCAGCACCTAGGGAGAAAAAGACCAGAACAAAAGGTGAGAGAGAGAAGGGAATAAGGAAAGCTAAATCTCCATGTTAAGACTTACCTGTTGATTCATTCCCTCTTCATTTCGGGTCCGCGCCACATCCTGGCATTTCCGGACCCTGGCCCCTAAGGGGAAAAATAGACATCAGCGTTAATGAGCGAATGAAAAGACATTACCAAAAAACGCTCATTAAAGACTTACCTGATTTCTACAAGGATTTCACGTCTCATCTCGGGTCGGTGCCTGTTCCCCGGCATTCCGTACCCCGGCCCCTATGGGGAAAAAGACACTAGCATTAGTACATGTGTTTGATGTAATCAAGGCCCCACAGTTTCAGGTTATTCTTGGAATCCCTTGGTTAGAGACACATAATCCTCGAATTGATTGGCGAGCTAAGAGAATAACCTTCCCGGATTGTACACAAACCTGCTACCCAGAAAACCTGAAGATTAATCTAGCATCTGTAACCTCTGCCTCCATGCAACTACCTCCGGAATACCAAGACTTTCAGGACGTCTTCCAAAAGGAACAGGCCAACACGTTACCTCCTCACAGATCGTACTATTGCCAAATCGATCTGGTGCCCGGTGCACAACCCCCTTGTAGCAGGATTTATGCCCTTACCGAACCTGAGAATCTGCATTTGAGACAATATTTGGATCAATACCTAGCTAATGGTTTTATTCGCCCGTCAAAGTCCCCGGCATCCTCGGCTTTGTTCTTCATGCCCAAAAAAGAAGGCGACCTTAGAACTTGTATCGATTACCGCGCATTGAACCAGATAACGGTTAAAAACCGTTATCCTCTGCCTCTGATCCCTGAACTCCTTGACCAGGTGAAGGACGCTTGCATATACACCAAGTTAGATCTACGGGGGGCTTATCATCTGGTACGAGTTAAAGAAGGCGACGAATGGAAAACTGCCTTCCGTACTAAATACGGATTATTCGCGTACCAAGTGATGCCTTTCGGATTGTGTAACGCGCCGGCTGCCTTCCAATACTTCATGAATGATGTCCTTCGGGAACTCATCGATGTTTGTGTTGTCGTATATATCGATGACATTCTGGTGTACTCCTCTTCGGAATCTGATCACAGAAAACACGTCAGGGCAGTACTTGAAAACTGCGCCAACACAAACTATTTGCTAAATTGGAGAAATGTGATTTCCATACCACAGAAGTCGAGTTTCTAGGTTTCATCCTGACACCCAAAGGAGTCCGAATGGACTCAAGAAAAGTGGATGCCATCCTGAAATGGCCATCACCTAGCTCTGTAAAAGGGGTTCAAAGCATGCTCGGCTTTGCCAATTTCTATCGCAGGTTTATCCCGGAATTGTCACGCGTGGTACAACCCATTACTGCACTCTTGAGGAAAAATAAACGTTTTGAATGGTCTGAAGAAGCCGAGCAGGCCTTTCAGGATTTAAAAGCAAGGTTTACCTCCGCACCTATATTGAAACACCCGCGTCCAGATCTCCCTTATGTCGTCGAGACTGACGCATCCAGCCTAGCCATGGGAGCTGTCCTGTCCCAAAGAGATCCCGAAACCAACCAACTGCATCCCGTAGCATTTTGGTCCAGAAAATTCTCGGCACCCGAGGTTAATTATGCAATCACGGACAAAGAACTGTTAGTCATTAAGTCCGCTTTTAAAGCCTGGCGGCATTATCTGCTTGGCGCTCGACATACCATCACAGTGATCACTGATCACCGGAATTTACAGTATTTGAAAACCGCCAAGGCTCAGTCATCACGGCAGCTCCGATGGGCTTTGTTTTTCGCTGAATTTGATTTTGTGATTACCTATCGACCTGGCTGCAAGAATGGCAAAGCAGACGCCTTATCCCGAATTGGAATGGGAGAATCTGATACAAACTCAGAACCAGTACCAATAATTCCCGAACAGAGGATTCTAGGCATGACTTTGTTACAGACGCTTGAAGACATTCAAGCCAGAGTGAAACAACTCCTGGACCCTACAACCTTACAGGATTGGATACAAAAGGGATCAGACTTTACCATAGATAATGGTTTACCTTATTTTCAAGGACGCTTATTCCTGCCACATAAGGAATTACACAAACTAGTTATTTCCGGTTATCATGATGCATTAATAGAGTGACACCCCGGTATTGCCAAGACAGAGGAAAAGGTGAAACGACAATTTTGGTGGCCCTCTTGGCGAAAAGATGTTAAATCTTTTGTGATGTCCTGTGGTGTTTGCGCCCAAAATAAAAGTCAAAAGAAAAGACCAGCCGGTCTCCTTCAACCTCTAGACATACCGCCAGCACCCTGGCACACCCTATCAATGGATTTTATTACGGACCTGCCTCCTTGTTCGGGGTACAATACTATTCTGGTAATTGTGGATTTGTTTTCCAAAATGGCCCACTTTATTCCTTTGAAAGGTTTACCTTCAGCTTCTGTCCTAGCCAAAGAATTCCTCGAAAATATTGTTCGGCTAGATGGATTCCCATCTATACTAATCTCTGACCGGGGAAGCCAATTAATTTCCCACTTCTGGCGCAAATGTTGTCAAATGGCGCAGATCGACGTAAGATTATCGACCAGTCACCACCCTCAGACCGATGGTCAGACCGAGAGGACAAATCAGACCCTTGAGCAATACTTACGGTGTATGTTACAGCAATCTGAAAGCAACTGGAAAGACATTCTTTGGATAGCCGAATACGCATATAATAATTCGGTACACTCTGGAACTGGCCACAGTCCTTTTTATACTTTGTTTGGGCATCACCCTCGAACCTCAAACCTTGACTCACCTCAGAACCTCGGAATGCCTGCAGTAGAACATCTGCATTCTACAATTACCCAAGCCTTCAAAGAGGCAACTACGCATTTACAACAAGCCAAGAGAAAATACAAGGAGAATGCTGATCTACATCGGAGTGAAGCACCTCCGTATCAGATTGGGGATTAAGTGTGGTTAGCTACCAGACATTTACCACTCAAAGGGCCTCGAACTTTTAATCCAAATTATCTGGGACCTTATTCTATTACGGCAATAATTAACCCAGTGGCTGTTAAACTTGATTTACCAGCTAGTATGCGAATTCACCCTGTTTTTCATGTGTCACTTCTGAAACCAGTGGTACCCGGAACCCGACTACTCAAACCTCCAGAACCTATTCTAATAGATGGGGAGCCCGAATTCGAAGTGAAGAACATTTTAGACTCAAAAATGTTTAGGTCAAAACTGTTCTACCTAATTGATTGGAAGGGGTACGGACCTCAGGAGAGGTCGTGGGAACCCAGCGACCATGTGCATGCACCTCGATTAGTCAGGAAATTCCACCGACTCTTCCCATACAAACCAAAACCCCCGGAGGGAACAACCTTGGGAGGGGCCTTGGGGGGGAGTGCTGTCATGATGCCCGCTCCCGGGGAGCCGGTTCAAGCCCTGCGTCCCCGAAAGCGGACATCCAGTCCCCAAGGAAGGACCCAGCAACCCCATATAGGGGCCCTTTGGACAGTGTCCTGGCGCCTATGGCGCCAGGCTCATAAAAGACATCAGTCCTGGCGCCATAGGCGCCAGGCTCATTATGGATGTGCTTGGGTGCACTTACCTGATGCAGACCATGCTGCAGGATCCCGGCCTCCTTGAGGCCTGAAAGGAACTACTTTACCTGTGGGACTAATTTACCATCCGGGCGCGGTCGGGGAAGGATACATACCTGATTGGAGGAAGGATACATACCTGGAACTTCTTCCAAGGCTATTTAAACCCCACCTGAACAGCCACACGTGCTTCGCGTTGTTCTGCATCTAGCAGCTGGACGCTCACCGTGTCTGCTCCTGCATCCTGACTTCTGCCACGCCTGCCAGCATCCTGGATCACCTGCAAAGGAAGAGAAGAAGAGAACAGAAGAAGGAAAAGTCCTTACCTGCTAAACCCGCATCCCGGAGACATCTCGTCGACAATCCTGAAAAGGAAGACTTTTATTTAAAAGCTCATTGCGTCGATCGCTGCAGCGCCGCATTCCACTCACCTTTACTGGGCGCCTCCATGTTCAGCAGCGATCATCCGGATTTGCAGTCACGCCCCAGCGCCTAGGGAGAAAAAGACCAGAACAAAAGGTGAGAGAGAGAAGGGAATAAGGAAAGCTAAATCTCCATGTTAAGACTTACCTGTTGATTCATTCCCTCTTCATTTCGGGTCCGCGCCGCATCCTGGCATTTCCGGACCCCGGCCCCTAAGGGGAAAAAGAGACATCAGCGTTAATGAGCGAATGAAAAGACATTACCAAAAAACGCTCATTAAAGACTTACCTGATTTCTACAAGGATTTCACCTCTCATCTCGGGCCGGTGCCTGTTCCCCAGCATTCCGTACCCCGGCCCCTATGGGGAAAAAGACACTAGCATTAGTACATTAATGCATGGACACAAGGGGAACCTCTTATCAAAAAACTTACCTGGAAGCCAAGCAAGTTTGGTTCTCACCAATCCGAAAATCCAGTGAAGTAACTGGATACCAACGCACCCCTGCATCAGAAGCAGGATGGAGAGCTCGTCCTTCCAGACCCTAAGGTGAGACGCTACGAGGAATCACAGAAGGGTTTCGAGGAGGGTGAGAGGGGAAAGTGGGAGGCTGATTGCATTACCCTGCAGACAGTTAATCCCCTATTTTCGCCTACAGAAGGATACTTGTGCGAGCCAGACAAGCCAGATTTGGGGGCCCGGTCCAGTCCGTCTTCCGAACCCTGAGCATCACCTTAGAAGAGGTCACAGCAGCGCGAACCAGGCCAGCGCCTCCGTGGGAGTCAGGTGAGCGTTGCAAGCATTCCTTTGATAAGCTGTAAGTGAGACTTCTTGGCAAGGTCCTGAGTGTGAGGGAGGGAGGAGTCGAAGATGGCTCCAAGGTTTCTGGCTTCAGAAGAGGGTGCAGGGGGAATAGCCCAAAGAGGAAGGCCAGAGTGAAAGGAAGAGGGAGGGAGTAGGGGTCCCGATGGGAAGGATCTCAGTTTTACAGGCGTTGAGGCAGAGATCATTGGCGGTGCACCAGGACATGATATGATATGATATATGATATGATATGGCATTTATAACGCGCCTATACACAAGTGTTTCAAGGCGCGACAAGGCAAGGGGGGGAACAAAGGGAGGACAGACAACGATCCTACTAGGCCAGTTGTTATTCAGATTGCACAAGTGCATGGGAAGGGTGGAAAGGAAGTGTGCGCAGGGGAAGGGAGAGGGGGAAAGTGCAGTACATGGGAAGTGGAATAAATAAGATGAATAAAACACATAAAACAGCCAGCTGGTGGCAAGTGCAAGAAAGTGCAGACATAAGTGCTAGAAGGGGGACTGAAGGGATACAGAAAAAACGGTCCCCAAGTGCAGGGGTTTCCAGGGAGGCAGTGCAGGCGGGCAGTTGACGGGCCATGGGCCAGAGATCAGAAAAGGGTGGCCAGGTAACCAGTGCAATTTCAGTCAGGAATTCAGCAAGGGAGGGGAGGAGAGAAAGCAGAAGCAAAGAGGAAGGTTTTGAGGTGTTTCCGGAACCGGAGATGGTTCTCCTCGAGTTTCAGGGAGGCAGGAAGGCTGTTCCAGAGAGAGGTCCCTGCCGAAGAGAGAGATCTGCCACCAACTCGTTGCTTGGAGAAGCGACTGACCCTGAGGGAGTTGGAGGCAGATGAGCGAAGAGCTCAAGAAGGAAGATATTTAGGAAGAGAGAGTTGCAGGTATTACCGCCCCAGGCAGCAGAAGGCCTTGTGTACAATGCAGAGGGTTTTGAATGTAATCCTCGCAGCCACTGGGAGCCAGTGCAGAGATTTCAGACAGCATGGCAGATAGGCAGTCTGGGATGATGGACGGTGCAAGAGGGTCGGCAGTGAGTTTGAAAAAGAGCTGTGTGTCATCTGCATAACATTGGAAGTTGGAGGAGAAGGAGGAGATGAGGCATGCAAGCAGAGCAAGGTAGATGGTAAAGAGCCAAGGGGAGAGGATAGAACCCTGAGGGACACCACAGGTGGAGAGGGAAGTAGGAGAGGAGAAAGTGCCCAGGATGACTTGGGAAGAGCGTTAAGCAAGGAAGGATGTCAGCCAGTCCAGTGCCTGTTCGAGATACCAAGGGTATTGTGGAGCCATTGTATGAGGGTGGAATGGTTGACTGTGTCAAAGGCAGTGGAGAGATCGAGAAGGAGAAGGACAGCTGGGGAGTTGGAGTCCAGAGATGCAAGCAGTTCTTCATTGGTGTCCAGTAGAGCAGTTTCCGTGCCTCTGGATGCTCGTAATCCAGATTGATGGTCGTGGAGACCGGAGGATGGAGGGGGGTTTAGAGGTGGGGGAGTGTTGGACAAGTTTTGAGGGAGAGTAGCAAGGGTGGTAAGTATGTCCTGGATTTTGGAGGCAAAGTGTGAGGCCAGTGTAATACAGAGTGCCTGGGCGGGAGAAGGGCAGGAGGAGGCTGTGGAGGGGCTGGCTAGTTCCCTGCAGATCTTGTAAAGTTCAGCTGTGTTATTGGATACACGGGAAACCTGTGCCTGAATGTGGGCTATTTGTTTGGCATTGATGGAGTGCATGTATTGCCTTGTGATCAGGCTGCAGTCCAGTTTGTCAGAGGATGAGCCTGAGGTTTGCCACTTCGTTCTGCTGCCCTGCATTTATGTTTCAGGGCCGCAGTTTTGGTGTAGTACCAGGTGTTACGCTTAGAGGCAGGTTTCAGGCGGATCCTCATGACTTGGGCAAGAATGTCAAGAGTATTGGTGATGAAAAGGTGGGGGTTGCTGAGGGCTGAGTCAGAGGTAGTCAGAGGTGGGGGAAAGGTGGGATGAAGGTGGAAGCGAAGACACCCACAGACACTCGTTTCATCGGGCGGATGTTTGCAAACAAGGTTGGTGGGACTTTCGGGGGGGGGGCGGTCAGGGGGCCAAAGGGACTCAAGTGGGAGGAGAGATGGTCAGACCAGGGGAGAGGGGTGACTATTGGGGGGAGAGGTCAGAGTATATGAAGGCATCCAGAGTGTGACCAGCTGAGTGGGTTGGCCCAGAATGGAGAATGGAGAGGGAAAGCGAGGTGCACAGCTCAGTGAAGAGCATGGATGCAGAGCCTGGGAAGTCCAATTCGATGCTGAAGTCACCCAGTAGGAGGAGGTTGGATGTGGATGAAAGTAAGGAAGAGCAGAAGTCAGCCCATTCAGATAGGAACAGGGGGTGGCGCCTGGGGGCCGGTAAAGGGTGGCAATGGGCAAGATGACCAACTTGCAAACCAGGCTTTCAAACGAAGAGTAGAGCTGGGTAGGTAAGATGGGAAGCAGGAACCCACTCAGGGAAGATTAAGGTAACCCCCACCCGCCAGCACGATGGAGGCTTGGTGATGATCTTGAAGCCTTCAGGGAGGAGGGAGTCAAAAGCAGTGACTGGGCTGGCTTTGAACCATGCCTCGGTAAGAGCGAGAATGTCGAGGTCAATGTCTTCAAGAAGGAGACAGATGTCAGCGGAGTGTTTGTTGGCTGAACGGGCGTTAAGAGTTGCCAGGCGAGGTATGTGCCTTTGAAGGTTTTCTGATGTGGTTTACAGGGGCGTGGTACATCAGTCAGATGAGGGGGAGAGAGAGAGTAGAAGGCGGAGATGCAGGAGAAGGAAGGAAGTTAATGAGACAAGGCAGGATCCAGTCAGAGGAGGAGGAGGAGGAGGAGGTTGGGTTGTCGACCCTGAAGTAGAATAGTGCCAGTGTGGTAGACATTAACGTAGCAGGACTTCCCACGTGGTGCCACCGTTAATGGTAGAGCATGTGGCGGGAGAGAGAGTAGAGATGAGATGGGGGGGGTCCATAGATCTGGAGAGGGGACAGAGAAGAGGATATCAGTGAAAACCTCTCTAGGGGAGGCGCTGACATAGGTGTCTGCGATGGGAAGTTCAGGGTTTGCAGATGTCTGGTTTGTGCTTTTTTCTACCAGACTTTGTGAGAGAGGGGGGGATAGGTGATTGTGTAGCAGTTAGAGAATATAGGAGAAATGAAGAGAGCAATAGGTTGGCAGAGGTTTGGACAGGAAAGAAAGAGGAGTGGTTGCACAGTACAGTTCTAGCTGAACTCACCAGGAGGCCTAGCAGGAGGCACAGCACAGAGGAATGCAGGAGGTTCACAAATGGCATACAAACACACCTAAATCCGATTTAAAAAAATGGAGGCACAGCAGAGTGAAATACAGGAGGTTCACAGATGGAATACAAACACAGCAAAATCCGATTTTAAAGATGGAGGCACAGATGACATACAAACACACCTAAATCCGATTTAAAAAAAAAATTGAAAACGGAGGCACATCACAGTGAAATGCAGGAGGTTCACAGATGGAATACACACACACCTAAATCCAAACAAACCTAATAGTGCACTGATGGAAGTGTTGATTGCAGCGAGGAAAGAAGTGAAAGGCACAGTTGACGTTAGGAGAACTAGTGGTGGAGGTCAGCTAAGCTCACTTTCATGACTGCAGCAGTGTAGATAGCCTACAATCCCATAACCTGCGAGATCACTTCACTGGCTGCCTTCATGCCACTGCTGTATATGATAAACCAGTTTTTCTTCTCTTATCTGAAAGGCAGATCACCATTTGCGTGGTATACAGTAGGCCCAGACAGCCCCGGATCAATGCAGGGTTCAGAACATGATAGTTGCATATGTAAGGCCAGCCCAGCTCACTGCAGAGAACTCCTCCAATATCTCCCACCAATTCACAGCAACTTTTACCGCTTATCAGGCGCCACCATTCACTCCCCGGAGGTCCAGCGGGCGAGCCGCTATGGCATGTGCAGCATGCCGCACGATCGCCGCAATGTCCCCACTCCCTTCTCCACAGAAAAGTAACCCAGTGCTCCCCTGGACTGCTGTCAGTATCGCGCGGGCTGCCAGCAGCCACATCGGCGGTCGCCACCCAACGTTTGTTTGTTCTGCTGCCTCTTCCACAAGCAGGAAGCCGCCTTCCCGGCATATCGGTCGATGACTCAGAGCACTGACACACCTCCAATGAGGCTATCCCCAGTCGGCTGCTCCTCTCCCACCGCACTCTCCCGGGCCCATCCTTTGCAGTCACCTTTGTCAGCAATGCTCTTCCTCCCCTCTCATTCGGGTCCCCAGACACCAAGACCTGGTGCCACAAACCAAGAGGGGCTGGGCAAGGATAGTTAATTAATTTCACCGGTCACCGTGCCTGGATCCAGTCTCTCTAGCATTACTGCGCGGCCCGCAATCCTCCTTCGCTGCGTCTCAGTCGGCGAGCTCCCGCTGGTACACCACGGCTCACATCTCAGCCATTGCGCACAGCAGGAGCTCCAAGCTTTCCCAGGATGTGCCAGCAATGCTCATGCAGCTGATGTGTTGTAAATTAACTTGGTGGCTAGTCCGGAATCAGCAGGATATTTTCCAGAGCTTGTGGGGGTGTTGAAGAGCTCACAGGCAAGCGGCCATCTTGGCTGGGCAGTAGTAATGTGATGTGTGTATGTGATGGAGCAGTGTATATATGTATTTTGAAATTATATTAAATGTCACCCTAAGTTGCCCAGTTATATGATGGCAATGACACACCCAGTTATTCTATTGTTATTGTAAAATACAAGTCAAGTCCTGAGGAGTGAAGGGCGAGGAGCAGCTGTTAAGCTGTCAGGCGGGAGGCGCCTTTCTAATCTTCTGCCTCAGAAGCCTCCGTCTCTGTAAGTACTCTGGCTGTTCCATTGGCACTTCAAACTGGATTTTTAGAAAAAGCTAATTGTTGCCCTACAGACGTCCTGCGTACATTACATACTATCTGTCGAACATGCGTCTTGCTGTGCCAGTAACTATATTGCCTGTAAGGAGTGCTTCTCGGCTCGACATACCTATCCTGTGGAATTAAGGTTAATGGGTGAGGGGGGAGAGTCAGACTCTGGCAGCTCCTTAAGCTGTTAGGCGTGCCTCGCCCTTTTCCTTTTGAATACTAACGCTATTTATTAACGTCTTTTATCCTGGAAAGTGATTCCGCGTCTTGATTTTCCTGGGGGGGCTGCGAGTTCCTCTCTCTGCCCAGGACTACTAATTTAATTCACTGTGCATACGGATTCTGGGGGCTGCGATTTGATTCTCCCTTGTTTTAGGATTATCTTTTTGTATTTCTGGCTTTATTTTTTTCTTCCTCTTGAACACTTTTTCAGGCTCTAATTCTTTGTGACCTGCGAGTTAAGCACTACTTCAGTATAGTTTTATTATGATTGACTGTAGATGTCTCACCATATTTATAACTTTTTATTCCGATTTCTTATTATCCATTGAAATCCTAACTGTTCAGGCGAATATCCGAGTGGCATCCTGCCTTAGGCCACTTATTTAACTTCTCACTCTGGTGTTTTTGGACCCATTACCCGGCTCAATACTTGGTCTTCTCTCTTTTTGAATCTTTGACTTTGTATAATTCCATAAATGGCCCGTAAAGGCCTGCGGAGCCAGACAGCTTTGGAAGCTACCCTTGAGCTCCAGAAGTCAGCAGGGGACTAATAGTATGGACTCCCGTGATTTTAATGTTGATAAGGTTGCTTTGAATGGCCTATTAAGCGGTGTAAAGAATGAGCCAAAACTTGGAACTGAAGAACCTATTGTACACTTGGGGGATTCCAGCAAAGAGTCGTCTGTTACGCTGGTGCAAGTTCATTCCCAGGATAACATGATAAAAAAACTTTAATCGGGGTGGTACCCCTTTGGATGCAAATGTGAGCAAGTGTATATATAATGGGAAAGAAATCTTTTCTAATGCGGCACAAGAAGATCTTTTAGCAGCTACTCTAGCAAAGAACTTAGGTGAATTCTCGCCAAAAGGGCTGGAAGAATAGGTGGAACTTTTTTCTGGTAGAAAAGAATATAGGGAGGAGGGAACATCTAATTTACTTGGCTCCAACTACCCGCTCCCTGGATCCATTCCGAAGGGTGATCACCAAAATTGTTTTCCTCTCCCGGGTGATGGAATTAAGTCCCCAATACCATCTTCTGATAGCAATGAGGGTAAGCCTGTAGCACCTCTGGATACCCAAAAGAGTTTGGTACCTGTCTCACCTTTGGGCAAGCTGCTAGATCCCATCTAGAGCGTTCACCTAAATGGGGATTGAAGTCCAGGCGAAGTCTGTCCTTAGTAAAAAGGTATCTTCACTGGTTTCTCCCTATGTTGATTCCCTATTCAAAACTCCAATGATAAACCCCCTCAGAGTATTCCTAAATATAAGCCCTACACCAAAACAGGAGAACCAGTACTGGGTAAAAAAATGTCCAATTACTTTGGGAAAAGAACAGCAACTAGTACTGATATAAGATCTGTCCCACCCTTGCTAGCAGTGGCTAGCTTAGACTATACCCACCAGACGGAAGTGGTTAAAAAACTGGAGGTTGAGGAAATTTCACACAATGATATCAATGGTATTTGCATCATCAAATGTGCTGACAATGCACTGGCTGAGTGTAACCTCGACTCTAGAGTATCAGAAATTAATAGCGTCACTCAACAAGCTTGCGACGCTTCTTATTTGGAATCCCCCTCTGAACTCACCAATTTTATCGATGAATACACTGCAAAGCAAAATTAGTTAAGGGAAAGGGGTCTATTACCGGAATCTACCAATGATAATTTGGGTGACCCAATGTTTCATCATACTCTATGGGAAGCTGACGAAAGGATTAGGCTAACGCAACCTACAGTTTCAGCATTGAATATGGTGCTTAGCTCCTTCGTCAGCTTACATGATAACATTTGGTCGGAAGTAAGGTCACACTCTCAAATGCTCTCTGAAATATACTCCAAGCTACAAGGCATAGATAGAGTCGAAGAATTGATGAGGTTAATGATGGAGAAAGATGTGCCATCTAAACCATTAACCCCATTGCCCTTATCTACACCCATACCCACAGGCAGTCAAGTTAGTTTGCCTCTGTATAGGGTCAAAGAAATAGTTATCATTGAGTCTATAGGCCACGCTGCGCAGCCTCACCATCACCCTGCAGAGAAACCTGCAATTATGACACTCCCTTATCTTTCTCAAGGAGTTAAACTGGGTAATAACCCTGGGGAAATAGGGATATCTGATAATAGTAAGAACGTTGGGGTTGTGGACTTAACTAAAGAAGATTCCCCGTCCAAAAAGGACTTTGTGATTGGTAAAAAATCCCTGAAACAAATTTAAAAAAACAAGAAATCAAAAAAAATTAAGGAAAATTAATTCGATCACTAATAAATTCTTTAAGAACTTGGTATTACCGAAGGAATTTTCTTTTAAGGACAATATTGATAACATAAATAATGAAGAGGGCCCTAAGATCTTGAAGGAAACTGTTCCTCGGGTCTATGTCTCTGACATGTCTGATATTAATAAGCAACAGAAAAAGGGGAATTTGCAGCCTATACCTGAAGTCCCTACTAAGCAAGAGGAAACCCCCATCACTGTGAGAATGCTTACAGATGGAATTAAGGAAGTTCCTCCAAATAGTCCGGCAGAGGGGGGTTGTGTGGGCCAGATTATTGATGGATCTCTTGGTGATCTGCCGAGGCATCCATTAGTGAAGGAATTTACTGGCACCCCCGAACAGACTGTCCCTGTAGAAGGATCCCTTGGCCGGTATCTGCATTGAAGGAGGCCTCCACATCTATCCCCACTCCTGTAGAATTCATACAACCATCACTTAATAAGAATCCTATACTGATTAATATTGCTTTGGCAAAACAACTCCTACAGGACTTGTATATTTCCAAATCAATTCCTGAGGAAAGTCCCTTTTAAATAATCCCGGCCTTAACCCAGATTCTAAGGAAGATAGGCAACTGGTCCTGGTTAATGGACAAGTAAGATATACATCCAGGGTACGCTTGAGGGACATTCCATCTGACCCAAAAGACCCGAAAACTGGTCTTAAGATGATCATGGGTGATCTTTATGTCCCCAAAAATCTACATCATACCCGGCAAAATTCTATACTCTCGAGACCACTCAGTGATCGAGATAGAAATCCTGTAGGTAGTATACAGGTAATATACAGAAAGGAACAATATTAAGAGCCGCAAGGGAGCGGGACTCTGAAGAACTAGAGAATAACCTATCCAATAGAGATAAGGCAGAATATTATGCACAATTGGTGGAATCTAACACAACGGATATCCCACAGTTAACCAGCCTCTGGGGGGCTGATATGCCTATATGTCTGCACTGTGGGAATATCCTTAAAATCTTAAGCCAGATACCAGCTTTGGCATTGGTGTCCACTTACGACCTAGGGAGGATTTTCTTCCCTATTAAGGGAAGAACCGACCAAACCATTATAGTACTTAATTCGAGTGGTTCTTGATTTGGTAATGGGATAAGCTGTGGGGTTAAGAGAATTGGGATTCAATATTGAGTTAGCAGAGGGTGGACTGTCTCCCCCCAAAGCCGAGAGAGATAAGGAATACTGGGGAAACTTGATTATGGTTTACCATCCTGAAAGACCCCTACAATTCCAACAGAGGCATCTCTCAAGAGGAAACTGTGGGCGATACAAGGGACTGGGCCAAAGTTACCTCAGCATTATGGAACTAAAAGCCACTGGAGTAGAGCTGCCAGTGTGAAGGGGTCGTCCCAGGTTATTGCCCTTAGTTTCCTTTCCTGGAACACTAGGGGGAATCATCATCTGTTCACTAATATTGACACACTAGCCATACTAAAAAATACTGACTGCTTTTTTCTACAAGAAACATGGCTACTCTCCAACCCCTCGATAGATGGTTATGAAATTCTCTCACAAAACGCCAAATGTAGCCGTGGGGGGGAGGGGGGGAGACATTTTGGAGGTCTTATTGGTATAAAATCTACCCTTGGACTACTATCCACGACTTTGCCAGATATGCCCTTAGGTATTCTGGCAGTCAATGCATTGACCTAAAGGAGGAGCTGCTCTCTACCATTTTTATTAATATCTATTGGCATCTGGGGATAGCTCCCTTATAAGATTTCCTAGAAATAATTACTGAAATAATTTTGGATTGGAGAAACTTGAATAACCTTGGGTTAGTTATTTTAGCAGGGGACTTAAACTCTTGACTGCTCCTCCAATTCTGAGTCGGACGAGGGGGACTTAGGAGATGATCTAGGAGATCCCTCAGTTAGGGGTCATACATTTTCTTGGGGTAGACTTTGGAACCTTAGTTTGAATTCTGTTGGCCTGACATGCCTAAATGGCTATTATGATCAGTCCTGCACACTCCTACCAAAGTGGCGAGGGGGAGTCTCCTTGTCAACTTTAGATTACTTTTTTGTTGATGAATCTCTGGCCTTATCAGCCTCGAATGTGAAGGTGACCTTTAACAATTGGAGTGATCATGGGACAGTGGGGGTGTACCTCTCTCTCCCTGCCAGAGAGGCTCTCTCAGGGGGTCCTGCCAACTTAAGAACGATAGGATATGGTAGTGGGGTTCGTTGGTCGCCGGCAAATATTAATCTTCTCAATCGAAAATTGCTGGAGTCTTTGAACAGTAACTCCTACCAATGGAAAATAGCGGCCTTCACAGGCTTAGGATATGATAACTTCTTGAAAGATTTCTATTGTATTGCTCCCTAATAAAAGGCACTAACAAAAGAGATCATCCCCATATCTATAATAAAGAAGTGTCCCTAGACAAGCCTAGGGTCCTGGAACTGCTTAGAGAGACCCGGAATCTTAAGATTAATCAAATATCTAAAAATGCATTAGATATTAGGGCGATCAGACAGAAATATAATAATTTTTGTATTTCCCCAAAAAATCGAATGTTATAAGATGACGCAGAGCTCATGCTCAATATCCTGGTAAAAAGAGACCACAGGGGTTTCTGGGGTGCAACCAATGGGCAAAATCCATCTCTTCTATTAATCAATTGAATGGGGTCTCGGAGGCCGAATGGGTGAACTTCTTCTCTGATCTTTATAAATATGAGAATAAGGAATGCCATGCCTTTGAAATCGGGGAAGGGACTAAGTCTATGCCTTGGGAACCAATTATTGAATATGAAGAGGTCCTTACCTTTTTACGGAAAGCCAAAAACTCTAGGGCGCCTGGGCCCAATTGTCTTAAGAATAATACCTTCAAAGGGCAGCCAGAAATATGGGCCCACATACTTACCAAGCTATTTAATAACGTGGTTGTTAGTAGCATTAGCCCACCTAGCTGGCAGACTGCCCATATTGTTCCCATATTTAAGAGAGGGGATAGAAAGCTGGCTAAAAATTATCGACTAATTGCTTTGATCGATGCAGTTTGTAAGCTATTCTCCTCTCGGCTCCTTTCTCACCTTAATGATTGGATAACAAAGAACCATATCCTTAACAAATGCCAAACTGGGTTTAGGGTGGGGCATTCTACGAATCTAAATGGTCTGATTGTGATGGCTGTTCAGACCGCCACTTGGAGTAAATTTGGGGGAACTCTCTATGTCGCCTCTATTGACCTGTCAACTGCTTTTGACTCGGTCATTAGAGGCCGACTTTGGAGCAAACTTAAAAATTGGGTCATTCCTGAAGGTCTCTTGAATCTAATAATGGCCATGTATGAAAACTCGGGGATTCACGTCAGGCTTAGTACGGAAGGGAACCTATCCAGAAGAATTGGAACTTGGAAAGGGGTATGTCATGGTTGCTCCTTGGCACCCTGCCTTTTCAATCTTTACCTGGCAGATGTGGGTAAATTCCTTTCTGAAGTAGGGCAGTTGAATGCAAAGCTGGGTGCCTTTAGATTCTCGAAATTGGCTTATGCTGATGATCTCCTCCTGTTTGATCATACCAAAATTGGGCTCCAACGGCTGATCAACAAATTCCAACATTATGCAGAACTTAATGGGCTAAAGATAAACCCTAGTAAAACCTGTATTTTGGTTATCTCAAAAGGTAAAAAGACCAATGCCTTGGATTGGAAATAGAGGGGAAATATATTCAGAGAGCCCAAAAAATGTTATACTTGGGCTTCCCAATTCTGGCCCAACGGTCAGTCTCTGAACTTAAACTGGTGATTAAGCATAAGGTGATCCAGCTTACCATTCAGATGACCAAATTAGATAGAAAATATGGAAGATTCTCGGTAAAGTCTGTTGTGGATTTAATTACTATATGGTATGGAGTTACACTTTACGGATATTCATCCATTTTGGGATACCATAGAAGGAATAATTCGGAGAAAGGTCCTGAAGGTTTCCAACAGTATCCCGGTGGTAGCTATCGGATATGAACTGGGATTGGTCTCTCTTAGAGCCAAATCCCTGTGGCGGTACTTGGCCCTATTTCGCTCATTTCTCTGCCCCATTACTGATTCCTTATATTGGGACCTAGGGACTTTTCTCCCGTCCCAGGAGGACACTGCTGGGAATGATAACTTGAATAAATGTAAGATCTTATGTGATAGTACCCCTAATGACCTCTCTACTGATAGGGAAACACTCATGACCAACCCAGATAAGGTTACGAAACTGCTTTACACACTAGACTGGTCTAATACAATTGAACGTTTACATTCTTACCCCTCTATGTGTAACATCAAAGATAAACATAGAAAAAGAGGAACTCCATCGTTCATGATGTTTCAATTCCCCAATTGGTACTACCGTTCTCTTCTCCTGAAACTTAGGTGGAACTCTTTACTGAAGAGAAGGTACCTGATTGATGATTCCAACAGTCACTGCAGATTCTGCAATAAGATAGGGGTCTTAGAAACAGCTCGGCATCTTCTCCTAGACTGCCTTGAATTTACAAAAAACAGGAACATATGCCTGAGGAAATTTTGTATTTCGGGGCTCTTGGGAGATGATGACTATATATGGTCTAGATGTGTATCTATCAACAACCTATCGGAAGGGCTCGCTGTGGCCAGTTTCATTAAATCTTTGGAACTGGCCCCGGCTTTGGCTTGAGAGTGGTTTGGGTGCCCCGGAGGGATACTCTGCTAGGCCTTCCTTTCCATGGATGAGTTCTTTACTTCCCCTGCTCCTCTTTTTATGGCCAGTCTGGTTACGTTATATATGAATTTGGGCTAACTTGACTCTTATATTGAAATTGTTTACTAAATTGTGTAAGTATTGAATCTTTGTTATAAGCGCTTTATACTGTAATGATAATTTTATGACTTGAATTTTAACATCTGTATTGTTATTAATTAATCATGAATGTAAATGTTTCATATGTAAACCATATACAAAAAATAAAATTCTAAAATAAATAAAAACAAGCTTTCTAGAATTCATCTGCACCTTTAGGAATCTCAAATTGCTTGAATGGGCTTTTGTGCTTTAAGGCATTTTGCCATCACCAACAAGAGCCCATGCTGAACAAACATATTCTCTGCCGAATATACGTGAAAACATTGAATTTCGAAGGACCGCTTTTTTTTCTTCTTTTTTCTATGCGTGGGGAGTCTTGTCCTTAACTATTTCCTTTACCCCACCCCTATTTCTTTTTAAAATGTCCCCAAAGTTGGCGAAATGATCGCAAAAAAGATGCGGTCATTTCGAAATTCGATATTTTCTTTGGGACTTTATCTGCGGATACCTGCTCCGCCATTATGCTCCATGTGCTTGCTTGGCACTATTCAGTAAGAATAGCCACAGACTGAAGAAACACACGTTGAATGAGCGAATAGACACACATACTGACAGTGACGCACAGGACCGACATCTACGGTATGAAATATATGGGATGAACATGGACAAACCCTCTATTTGTGGCTTACACCCTGTCACTGCATGCAACCACGTATACACCATCAGACAGTGACTTTGCTACCGATCAAGTGAGTGTCAGTTTCACAATTCGATCTTTAGGACCTACTAGGTCTTTTGGGAAGTTGGTGCTAGGGCCACCCCTCTCTGTCTCTCGCCGGGTTACCCTCTCTCTAACCCAGGTGACTTTAGTGGGGAAGTTAGTGCTTGCCAACAGTAAAACACTAGTCTTTCTTTTTGCTGGCTTCTCTATTGCTGTCTTCCCTAAGTCGACGACTGACTAACTCCCTGGGGGTGTTCTGTACTTTCCCTAACCTATCCCACTTAGCACTATAGGGAGTTGGGGATGGTGCCTTCTTTCACCCAGTGTCACTCTCTTATTCAACATGCTTTTTTACCTGACCTTTCACTTCACTGGTTTCCTAAGATGTTCTCCTCCCTCCACGTCACTATCCCTCCAGTCTCTCACTTCTCCCTTCCACCTCTACCCTTTGAGTTTGTTTCATTTTACTCCTAATCTTACTGTCAATCCTAACCTCTCCTTCCTCCTACTACTACTACTGTCTGTTTACTGATGTTTCTGCTCACTGGCGCTAGCTGTCGGCCTCTACTACCAACTACCGCTCTACTACCTATTCCGCTCACTCACTACTCCTACTACCTCTACTTCCAACTACTACTACCTCTACCACTACCATTCTGCTACTCCTACTCTCCAATGGAGTCATCACTGATTCCTAGGTGGTAACCTCCTCCCATGTGGCCAGGGGACGGTAGCCGCTACCTGATCCTGACCCTATGGGCAGCTATATGAGGGAAAATCGCATAGGAGGAGACCGCCTCTGGGGAGATGTCATGGGTTCATTGGATGAGACCTGGTATCCCCCATTTGCCCATGAAGAAGACCCTCTTGATGGCCTATTGCCATTCATCTATACCCCCCTTCAAGGAAAATAGAGAAACATTTTCCCAAAACCCTGTAGGCCAAACTTCCATCTTCGATCAAAAATGTAAAAGCTCCATACCTACCCTTTACAGTTCACATTTTCCATCATCTAGAACTGGCTCATCAGTCAGAACCATTGAAAGTGATTTTCAAAGTAATCCAGATCAATCAACATCAATGGACTGCCACAATCACCCAAATACTGGGACGAGGAGGAATGAAGGAACAATGCAGAGCAGAGGGAGCCTCAAGCAAAATGAGCATTCTAGTTGTTTTCATAATGCACCTGTGAACGGGACATTTAAAGATCGAAGACATATGCTAAGGAGCTGCTGCTGTTTGGGAGAAGTTGTCGCACCTCTTTGCGAAGCTTGTGGATCTTGAAAGCATGAACCGATGTGGCGAAGCAAGGAAGCAGAGGAACACTGCAAGGGAGGACGTGCCACAGGCATGCCAGGAGCCAGTGGGCTTTAGGGAACCAAACAAAGCAGCGCTTTACCTACCGGTAACTGGAGCCAGGACTTCTTAATTTCACACGTGTTTCTTCTTTTACTTTCACAATTAAATTTTTAAAAAATGTATTTAAATATTCGTAATGCGCAACCTTGGACCCTGAGGCATTAGGGCACGGACAAGACCAGACTGAACGGTTCCATGTGTTAGTATCTCTGCAAAAATATTGTGATACAAAAATATCGCCATATTTTTGCGGCGATATTGAGCCATGGACCCTGCGGGGGACACCCCTGGGACCCCTGCATTATTTTAAATGTGCAGGGGATACCCCTGCAACCCCTGCTCCTACAAATGAACCCCCCCCCCCCAAATATCGCCTATGGCGAGACAAACTACCATATGTACGGCGATATTTTTGGTGGGGATAATATTTAGGGATACCGACTGAACATGTAACAAAAAACAGATGCCGACAGCTAGCAAGATACTAGGGGGAGAACCTGATTCAAGAGAATAGGAGGGTTTTCAGGTCTTTCTTAAAAGTCGTCCAAGAGGAATGACCTCTTAATCCTGAGGGTAAGTGTTCCAGAGCTTGGTTGCGGCAATGAAAAAAGCACCCTGTTCTGCCTTTTTCTTTTGCACCAGGGTAGAAACAGAAAGTTCTGACCGCTGGAGCTGAGAGCCCTACCATTAATTTTATCGACAATATGCTCCTGGTGATAAGCAGGTATTTGGCCTAATCTGCATTTAAACGTGATGACCAGCAATCTGAATTTAGCTTGTGCCCCTACAGGAAGCCAATGCAAGGAGCGGCTGGTATCTGAGACGTGATGACCGCGGACTAGGCCGACTACCACTCTAACTGCTCCATTCTGAACAACTTGGAGTCTGTTAATATCGGTCTTACTTAGACCGACCAAAAGGTTTCTGCATTAATCAATCTTTGCCCCTATTATAGGTTGGGCAATAGTTTCTGCATTAGCCTGAGATATGTATGGCCTGAGATGCGACAAAAGTTTAACGTAGTATACAGAAGATGACCCGATGCTGCTCACTTGGGCTCTCATGGATAGTGTCTGGTCCAGAACTACTCCCAATATTTTTAACTTGGGAAGAAGGGAGATCTTATCGCCCAGCCTAAAGGAAGTATAAGCCGGGTCCAGTTTAGCTAAAACACCAGGGCTACCCACGATCATCAGCTCTGTTTTTTCTCTGTTAAGGGCGAGGTTATTGTCAATCATCCAACTCACAATGAGTGAAAACACTCTATTGAGTTCCTGCTCATCCTGCAAATGATCGCCTGTAAGTGGGACGACACACTGGGTGTCGTCAGCATAATTGGAGAAAATGACGCCTTCCTGCTGTAAAAGAAAGAAGATTTCTTTTGGTATCTTACATCTCCTTGACATATAATTCGCTTTAAGTTCTCCCCATATTTGCATTCCATACACTTGTATATGACTGGGGTACTTATTGGCAATATGCCTTGTTGTTTTTCACTCAGTCTCTTTATTGATTCTCTTTCTGTTGTTTTAAATGTTATACTTTTTGGTGCGGTTGCCAAAACGCCTTGGGGTCACCACTTTGCCTGGGTTGACTCGCCAGCTTGTGCGCGGCATCTTTGGTCCCGTTCAGGCTTACGCATGAGGGATTTGCTGCCCGAGTTCCACTCTGGGGCGCTAGAGCAGCTGCATCCCCCAAAACCTTGCTGGACTTCCTGCATGGCTCTGCTCACCGCCACAGGTATGAAAAGTTTGGTAGGGGATCTGCCCTTACTCGGGCACCGGAAAAGGGCATTGGGGTGCGGGCTCTGTCCCCCCCCCCCTGACAAGGCCTGTTACAATTCATTGAAATGGAACACAACAGGCAAAACAACACGTGCCTACCATATGCTTGAAATGAACAGTGAAACCCAAAAAAAAGAAGGCGGCAAAAGTGGATAAAACAAGTTTTTAAAAAGGGAGAGGATTGCCATCTATAAAAAAGTAAAGTCTACAAATGTCGCAAATGCCAAAGTGAAGTTATAAAGAGTCTGTTCAAACGCAACAAAATGAAAAGCTTGTAAATGTTGGGAATGCTAAGATGTCTCCTAGTCAGTGAGACTTTTGAAGTAGTGGAGTTAATGTTCCGCTGCATCGCGGGTCACAATACACCATTACTTCACAATGCTCCCTTTAACCATAGCATTAACCATAGCATGGATTGTAAGGTACCTAATATTTTTATCAATTGTTGTGAAGTAGTAGTGCAGTGGGAGTTGGCGTTACATGTGTGGTGTGTTGGGCTTTGTTTTGGTTAGGTAATTTGTATATTTGAACTGAGTTGTTGCTACCGTAGCATTGGCATCGGCGTTCACATCCTAAGTCGTTGTGTCTTAACTTTGCCATTTTCAATGTTTATAGACTTAATCCTTTTATAAGTAGAAAGCTTGCCTCTTTTTAAAAACGTGTTTTTCCACTAATACAGTATATTTTACATGGTGGGTGATAACGACCCTTCAGTTGAGATTACTTTGGAATCCCCATAGAGAAAGCACATTTTGGGATGCTTTTGACTTTGGTGCTGTTGAATCATCACAAAACTTTCCAAAAGGAATATAAACTAAAAATCAATTTGTAAGATTATATAAAGGGGGCAGGGTTTTAGGGTTTTGGTGCTCAAACCTTGTGTTTGCTGTGCAATTTCTCCCAGGGCAAACCTATATTTCACCTACTGCCCAAATGGCTGGATGGATGTTTGCCAAACTTTTGGAAGGAGCTGGCGCCTAGTCCCAAAAGCGTGCTTTCACCTGCTTGGCATAAATCCGTCTAGCGGTTTGTTTTAAATCTGACCAAAAGTGTTCAAAATACCCTTGGCTAAATCTGGGTTCAGCTGAACTGTAACTAGACCAAACCGGATTATTTTCAGGTTCCTTTTTGGCTTACTTGCATTTGCATACTGGCAAAGGGTTTGTGAATAGTTGAAGGCAGCAACAAAGAACGCTTGTTATAATCGAGCCACTGTAATTGGTATGGGCCCCTTACAATCTTTCCAAATAGCCATGATAGTTTTTTGCTGACATTTTGAGGAGTTGTGCCAAACTTGTGCTGCAGAATGTTGGAAAAGGGGCATATTGCATCCCCCTCTGTATCCCTCATATCCTAGGCTGGCTAAGGGGTTGAGTAAGGCAAAACATATCCTGCAAAACAGTTTTCTCTTTCTTTGGCAATATTCCACCCGTTGGTGCTCCCTCCCACCCTTTCAGGGGTCGGGGGACCCCCAGAGGATTCAAACTCACTTGAACCCACCATGGCCATTAGGAGTGCCTAGAACAAGCTGAGTGGACATGTCCTCAGAGTATATCTGGTGGCCACAGTGGGTGGCATGCAAAGTGCCCACCTTGGCCATTCTCGTTGACCACAGTAGCTTAATTAGGGGTGTGTGGCCACTGGGCATGGAAACCAGCTATACCCACTGGCGAAAGAGGGTACCCTGGTGGTGCTCAGCACATTGCCCAGGGCATGTCATCTGGCCAAGTGGCCACTAGGCATGGCCATAGGCCATACCCAGTGAGCTCAGTGGGAGGCTTTGATGCACCTATGTAATGGCTGAAGGCCAGGTCTCCAGCAAAGTGGCCATTGGGCATGGCTACAAGCATGCCCAGTGGGTGGCTTAGTGTGCCCACACAATGGCTCAAAGCCATGCCTAGGCAAAGTACAGCCCTGCCAAATGAGCACTTGGTGAATGGCCTTAGGGCATGCCCATATGCCATTTCGAGTGCCCTTTAGGTCCTTGCGTCAATGCTGAATGGCAATTGTCCATGGCTGTAGCTTGTGACTTGGGTTGCGTGTAGCATGCCGAAAGGCCATGCACCAGGCAAAGCCATCACTGGGTATAGCCACACACTATATCCTATTACCACTTTGCTCAACACCTGTAAAGCCAACCAAAATAGACACTAGGTGTGCAGCCACCGTACTGTCATTGCCAGCCCAGGACCAGTGGCCACTTGGATGGTTTGGCAAAGCAAAGAGCATTGGAAAAGGCCATGCATCGGGCAAAAAGGCAACTGGTCATGATTTAATTGGCCCATGGATCCACAATGTGGGTAAAGTAGCCCTTTGGCTGTGACCCACCAAAAGCCGAAACGTCCGGGGGACTCCTTCACCCTAGCAGTATGATAGGATCCCCCTTAAAATCTTAGTCGAGATTTACTTCAGTGACGTCGATCAACTACTTTTTGGTCACCCTTTAGCCTGGCTATGATAGACCCATCCAAGGTCTTTACATCTTTTTAGGATTATTGTGGTTACACCAGTTACACGTTGCATTGGGTAAAACCTGTTATAAATCCTATTGGGTAGAATCATTCTACAATTAGAAAAATAGCAAAATAGAATGCATTAGTGGCAAACATGATGCCTTTGTACTATCATTTTGTTTTGGATCAATGTTAACACACAGCATGTGCCTGTATGTACTGACTCGACTTTTTGTTTCATACTTTGCACTGATACCTGTTTGTATTTTGTTGTGTCATTTGGGTGAAATATGTGCACCCTGATATATGATATTTACAATTCTTTCACAAAATCTTTAAAGAAATAAGGACAGCCACTTAATAAAAGCTGGTCCTTTACAAACCAATGATTGAGCACAAGTGGTTTACTAATGTTCTTTTCATGTACTGCTATCTTTGGTAACTATATAAATTGTGACACCCTTAGATAGCGGATTGTCTTTAAAATCATACTGCAATGAATAAACTGCAGCCAGCTTAGACTTCTCCAGTCAGGACAACCCCCCTTTTTGTACACATTTGTTAACGGTCCTGAGTCTGGTTCGGGCTACCCCTCCTGCATACAAAATCCTGGAAAAAGCAGTTGCTACACAACTACTCCCCAGACTCGAACAACTCCACCTCCTAAATGACTATCAGTCAGGGTTCTGCCCCAAGTGTTGCACTGAGACAGCCACCATCCAGGTGGTGGATGATGCCCTCCAAATCATAGATGAGGGTGACTCATGCCTCCCGTCCTCCTTGACCTCTTGGCTGCAATCGACCGTCAACAACTGCATCCTTCTCTCCCTCCTTGCTGACCGGATGGGATTCTCTGGCACTGTCCTACATTGGCTTACCTCCTACCTCTCCGGCAGACACCAGGCTTTCAAATGAACTTGTTGCGTTCTAACCGACTCCAGACCTCCTGTGGAGTCCTCCAAGGCTCCATCCTTCTCACTAATCCTTTCAAACCTTTACATCGAGCCTTTGGGCACTCTCCTAAAGATCCCAATGTAGCCATCCCCCAATACTCGGACGATACTCTGGTGTACATGAGAGTAAACAGCGCGCAGGACATCATTTGTCTCCACGATTACCTAGCCATCATCCAGTCATGAATGTCCTACCGCAGTCTAATCCCATCCAAGACTGAATTCGTCCTCATCAGTCCGCCCGCTAAAAAATAACTTGTCCAACCATGGCTCAATCATATGAGCCTAGAAGAATTTGATCCACACCTCTCAAACACAGCAAAATCCTTAGGCTTCACCATTGACAGCAGCCTGTCTTTCCTGAAATACCTTGCCAAGAAGGCACAAATAGCCTGGCTCAGAATATCTACCCTTCAAAAAATCAAACCATTCATCCTGCCGCAGGACTTCCGGACCGTAGCGCAGACACTTGTGTTCTCACACATCGATGGGGGAAACGCTCTCCTGGCAGGACTCCCAGCTGCTCACTTGGCTCTTTTAAAAGCAATCCACCATGCTGCAGCACATCTTATTACAAGAGCACTCCAAACCAGGATACTGTTCAAGACTGCATGTATCAAAGCAGTCACGAGTAGCACACCAGCGTACCTGGCGGCTAAACTCCACATATCTGGTGGCACACGCTCCTTGCGCCGCAAATAGACCAACCGGCTTCAATCGCAACTCGTCCGCAAAGAGAAGACCCGCAAACAGTCCTTCTCTTGTCATGCACCCCCCTCTGGAACTCGATGCCGGTATTGGCTTGGAATGCTCCCACAATTCTCCAATTTCACAAATCTCTCAAAACATTGCTCTTTCAACAACAGCTGACCAAGGACGAATGCCAATGGATGCACAGACCTCACAGTACTGCGCTACTGTTAAAAGATGGCAGCCCAAATGCTGGTTACCCACACTCTGTATAGCACACTGCTGCTCTTATGCTAGGTCTGCGCTTTAAACAATTAAAATACAATGAAAATAAGGCAAACGACACAGAGGCGGCATTTTGATTGTTAGAAACGTTTATTCAAAGTAAAAAGGGGTTGGGGAAACTCCTACCTTTCCCTAAAGCTAAGAGGGGTTTCCCTGCCTCAACCAAACGTACTAATCTCTCCGTCAGGATGTCCAAATAAAAATGTGTCCATTGTCCTCTATCCCAACCTATTTCTGTTCTTTACACTTGCAACTAAGGATAATGTGAAAAGGGGATTCTCTGGAGCTTCCAGGGTTCTGTAGAAAATAACCAAAGTTCCACGAATAAGGTGCCTAAAAGAAAACGCAACGTTCAGGAGGATCTCCCTCCGCCTAACAGTTCTCAAGGTTCTTGTTACACCAGGGGGAATGATTACCTTCCCCTGGTTTGTTACCATACAAATTTTCTCCAGCAGGGTTGTATTCCGGCCCACTGGCTTCTTCCTTCTGTTACACAAGTACCACGAGAATGCCTTTCCTTCTCTTGGTTTCATGTAACTAATCTCTCACAGTTATCAATACTAGGAGGATGACTCTCTCCCTCTAACCTTTCTCAGACTTTCTTGCAATTCAGTTCTTCCCAGGCTTCCTGGGCAGATCACGACACTAGGGAAAATGGCTTCCTATGCCTGGCCTTTCTACTACTTCCACTACTCTCTAGGGACCCTGGCTCTTCCACGTCCATCCGTGTACCTTGTCTCGTGGTCCACGATGGTCTCGGGTCTTCCTGGATGCCTGCCGTCTGGTGTGGGGCTTCCCCTTCTCTCTGCGTCCTTCTCTGAACCACGGCCGCTCCACACTGTCCATCTTACTCTGGTCGGCGTGACGCTTTCTATCCACCCGTACCGACCTTCAGGGAGGCCAGGAGTTTCACCTTCTTTGCTCGTTGAGTGGTCCCTCTCCACTGGAGCGGCTTTCTCCCTTCTCGGCTTCCCGGTCCGCCTCTATGCTACGACTCCTGCTGTTCCTTCTCAGAGGACCGCTCTCTCTGGTTCTCCTAGCGAGGTAGCCTTCAGCTTCCCTTAGTTTCTTGCACATGGCTGGTGCCCAATGCCCCCACCCCCTTTCTGGGAGGCAGTGAGAGAGACTTCAGTTTCCCACATGTTGTTTGGGTTCAAGGGTTCCCCCTCTCTATGGGTAGTACAATGGTCAAACACCTTTAGTGCATGGACAGTGTATACGTGCGCTTTGGGACCTTCTGTAATATTTTAGGATAGCTGCAACCTTAATTAATATAGGTGTTACCCTACACCTGTTATAACAATTAATTGGACAATCACATCAACTGTAAGGATTGGCTTCTGTCTATAATGTGTCCATTCAATTCACAATTGTTGTTTCATAAACTGCCCTGATTAAGGTGTAGTCTCCTCTGCAACAGCGTTTTGCCAATGGGCCACAGCACCTTCTGTTGCAACAGAGGATTCCTGCTCCTCCAGGGAAGGCTTGACAACACTTCCTGCTTTCCCTCTTCTATGTCTACTCCCCTTGAACCAATGAACAGCTGGCAACAACTAGCCTGCTCAAGATAGATATTCATGCCTTCACTCCTCTTCCTCGGCCCAGTACTTGTTCCAAGTCTATACCGTCATGGTGGTTCTGCAGTGAACTCTGCATTGCTCCTTGCATCTTCTTCGTCCCAGTATGGATTAGTGTGCTGTGTCTAGGGAAACAGGACAAGGATGGTTGAGATGTAGTGTGAACATGCCGCTTTCTTGAAATATCATCAATGGAAGGGGCTCCACCTAGGGAACAAATGGGGATGGGGCATCCGAGGATTTGTTTATTTTCAAGCTTTCGTGAACTTTTAATCAGCCAAAGATGGAATGAAGCTTTCGAAAAACAAAACTAAACAGTCGCTCCTTGAATTTCTTATTTGTCCCTGTCTTGTGTTCCTGATTTGTAGTTTCTTTGAAGTGGTGCATGTGCTTCAGAGGATAATCCTGCGCATCATTGCGGTCTGAAAGATTTGAATGGTACATTATCGATGATAAAAGGGCAGGTAAAAGAAAGAAACACGGTTAGGCTGCTCTCCTGTCAAATGGCAGAGGCAGAGCAGATTGTATGTCCAATATCAACTATGGGAAGCACAGTTAATCACATAGACAATTGCAGTTCGAAAGCCAATCATTTCTAGTCATTGCCTCTAAAAGGCACGTCAGATTGAGACAGAGGCAGCCATATATCAGTCTGATCCCTTTGCAAGATTGGAAGATCGGTGGTGGCGTGGTCATCCACATATCGGGCTAGTCCTGTCCACTACGGGTGTTACTGCATTGTGTTTTTCAGTATGGTGACCTACTAATAAAGTGATGGGATACTGAAGTTACCACAGTATTGAGCACATATTTAAAATTCCCCTTAATGTAGCAACATTTTGCTTAAAAAAAAAAAAAGAATCCGAGGCTTTCGAAAACGCCAGGCTCTTTGCTTTTCCTAAGCGCAACCACTCTGATCCTTTGCCCTTTGTTTTCTTGCTTTGACTTTTCTTTTTACCTTTTTTTTTTTCTTCAGGTGCTTCCTGCACCACTTTCATATCTTCCTTTCCCTTTTCCGTGCACACTTGCACTATCCTTTATTTCTTCCGTGCCTCTTGCACACTTCTCAGCTTCCAGGTTTAGCTGTTGTCTTGCTTTGTTCCTGGATACGTTCTGGGGTTCACTTCACTGCTTCAGAGTTTCACTTTTATTGCCCTACCTTAAGTCAGTCACTTATTTCCATGAGCTTTTCTGGGCCTTACTTGCTCCGGCCCCTTTTAGAAAGTGTTCCTTTCTTATTCTCAGCCTTTCCTTGGCACTCGCTGTGCCTTCCGTGTAGCAGCGCCACTTAGCTCACACTTCAATTCTTCACACATTCCTCTGCTTTACCGAGGCTTTTGACAAACATGATACTTTTCACGCGACCACTCAGTAACTTTATATCTCATAGAACTCTTCTGGTTTGCTAAATTTTGGTTGCCAATTATACTCGCCAATGGGTTTCCCTTCACTGGCCTTTGTGCAATATTTTATATCTGTATTTCCCCAGTCTGTATGGTTCGATTGTCTTACGATCGTCTCAGGACTTCAATACCGGGGTTCCTTCCATTTGCTTGCTTGAGTTGCATAATATTCAGCTGTGCTTCACTCTGCGAGCCTTCCTGCTTTTCCGACTCACCGGCAGAGATCTGTCTTGCGCCTTCCAGCTGTCAGCTTGAACTTGCAACTGAGGTCAGGTTCTCGCCACCTGCCCCTCAGACACTCCTGGCCACCCCAGCAGAACGAGCACACCTGGCCCACACAAGGGAAGGTCGGCTCTCTCCACGGCCTTCCCTTTACGAACACACTGGCTCCTTGGAGACACAGCTCCCTCGCCTCCTCACCCCGGAGCCTCTGCTCTACCAGGGGGTAGCATTTCATGCTAATGGAATCCACCAGTTGCTCTTGCCTTCTCGTGGTTCGCCTCCACGCCAGTTCAACATGGGATCTCCTGCTGGACTCAGCCACGCAGCCTCCCTGCTGTTGTGCTCTTAACTGCTGCTCTCTTGATTGTGCCAAACCACACCATTTATACCTAACCCTGCCTGACTCTATTAAAGGGACAGCCTAATGGTAGTAGGTGGAAGCCTTTCTTTTGTTTCTCAAGGTATTTTGTGAAGGTAATCCTCACTGTTCTTGGTTGCCTCTTCTTCGTTCCAGTATTTATTGGAAATGGGGAGGAGGAAATGGGGTGTGATTGAAAATGCTCAATTAAGAGTGAGGGAGAGTAGGTTGTTGTGGGAGATGTTTTCCATCTGTCTTTATTTGGGTTTAAAGTATATTGTCTGGGTTTTGAGGAAGGAGAGACAAGGTTAGTGTCAAGGGTTGTGAAAGGGTTTTGTCTCCCTAGATGTGTTATCTTCCCTTTTGTTGAGGGAAGGTTAAGGGGCAGGGTGGGACTGGAGTAACAATATCACATGAACAAAGAGTGGGTAGGAAGGATTGGGACATGGAACAGGGGCCTGCCATGTCTCGCCTTCGGATGCTCTCCCTGCAGTCCCCAAATACCTCCTGCCCAGGTGATCCTCCCTCACTGGTCCGCCCGCGGGGTTGAGATCCAAGAGCGATGGCCACTACTTGTGAGAACACCCTTGAGTTTCTCACACTATATTAAATAATACCTGGTGAAAAATATGGTTTTGTTTATTTTGGGTCCCAGGATATAATAATTGGAGTATTTGGTAAATGCTTTTATTTTGCTTTGGATCCTTGCTCAGGGACCAGTGCATTTTTAGGGCTACACTTTTTACATCAATGATAGCAATAGAATGTATTTGTCCATTACAAAGGTTTTCAAATGTGAATTTGAATGCCTCTTTACAAGTAATGAATGAACTATCACCTGAATAAACCATTTGTGTAGCGTTTTTTGCCCCAGCCCCTGAACTACAGCTTTGTAGCTCGATAAATATCAGATGTTCCTATGAACCTACTGAGTACTAACTCTGTGTGAGGGGCTTTCTAGGAAGAATGGGCGCCGTCCAGTGGCTTTCCCTAAATAATATTTTCTTTGCCATACTCACTGGAGGGCATAAAGTATCCCTGTCTAGTGGCATCAGGTAGCATCGTTCAGAAAACAAGGGTTCAAAGACTGCACTACAGTGACATTTGCCACTACTTACTAGTGCTGATGCTTTCCTCCTCATGAACATAAGAGCTCAGAAAATACTGTTGTTGTAAGTGTGCAGAAATAAGACTGTGACATAGAGCGGTCATTGTGCTTGGTATATACATTTATACAAGTCAGAAAATGAAAAGAAAACCCTATCTTGCCATAGCTCTAAGAGGTGTTTCCCTGCCTAAACCAATATTACTAATGTCACAGTCAGAATGTCAAAAGCAAGAGTTCACATTCCTATGTCGGAATCCTAGCTCAGTCCCTCACACTCTGTTAAACTGAATGAAAAGAAGGATGTCTTCCTAGTCCGGAGGAATAGCTCCCATCCCCAGGACAAAAAAGGCAGTTCTTAGTTTTGAAAATTCTTTAAGTTCTGATTAAGGTTTTGGGGGAGATCTTTCCCTTTTGTTCTGTATGATTTCTTTGAATGTATTTCAATGATGGAGAATTGGTTGACTTTTCTTTTTTTTCCCTTAAGGACATGTTACCACAAATGTATGCAGGGGAGACCCCCTGCAACACCCCCCCACATACATTTGCAGTAAAATGTGGCAAAACAAATTCAACCAATTATCCCATTATGAAACCTACTGCGCCCAAACCTCCTGTTACCCTGCCTTCCTGAGGCTTCTGGTGCAGTTCACCAATTGCTGGGGGAACGTCTCCTTGCCCCTGCCGTCCTTAGGTTTCTAACACAGTTCAACAATCAGTTCCACAATTGGTGGAGGAATGCCTCAGTTCGCCAACTGGTCTTTCTCAGACTCCTCCAAGTGGCGGTGGGTCCCTGGCTCTGATTGGCATACTTGGTTCCCTTCTGCCAGGCACTGCGACAAAGAAGAGGCATTTTTATGCTTTTCCAAACCGTGGTGGATCCTTGACCCTAGGTGTCAGACCTGGTTCCCTTCTACCAGGCACTGAGATGAAGAAGAGGAGTGTGGATGCTTCTCCAGACTCCAGAGGGTCCCTGACCCTGATTGGCAGACCTGGTTCCAGGCAGTCCTGGTTCCCTTCTATAAGACACTCCGACGAAGAAGCAGAGTTTGGATGTTTCTCCAAACCATGGTGGATACTTGACCCTGATTGGCAGACCTGGTTCCTTTCTCTCCCAGGTCTCGTAGGTTCAAACACAGACTTGGTTTACTCGCCTGCCAAGTACTGTGCTAATATGCATTGTTCGAATGGATTGTGTCCTCCCACGTATTCCTCATTTTATGATAATTATCTCTCCAGCTTCAGCAGCTTCAGGACTTTTATTTTTGACAGGGGGTGCTGTGTGCCGTCAAGTTGATGTCCCTCGAGGGCCTTCGTTCGACTGTCGACGTCATCATCAGTATAAGTAGCGCACGCAGCACCTGTTGGCTTCGGTTCCGTTTTTCCAACGCTTTGAGAGAATTGCAGCACGCTTCGGTTCTTCATTTCGAAAATGTCTTCCCTGTCGGCCCCATTAACGCCTAAGAGTGCCAAGACTGTGAATCGAAGATGTCCGATCACTGACCCCCATCGCATATGTCTGTAGTGTCTTGGTACCGGTTCCGGATCTCCAACTATGGCTCCCGTTGGGCGATGACCGAAAAGGCTCTCGGGGAGCGTAAAGGTAAATTGGCGGTGGGGAGGTTGTCTTCGAAGTCTCCTTTGAAGAGTTCAAAGAGAAAGACCGATGAGTCGAGGGATTCTTCTCGACATAAAAAATCTAAACGTCTTTGAAGAAGGCCAAGAAACGGCATCATAGGTCACCTTCGACCTCCAGTGATTCCTGGGCTGAGGTAATCACGTGTCCAACTAAATCGGCTCCCCAGCAAAGTGGGAAGCGTTTCGTAATGAAATGCTCAAAATCTTCCAGAATGCAGCCTCAACCCCCTCGAAGGACAAGCAGAAAGCCCATCCCCCTGTCGATCTGCAGAAAGGCGACAAAGGGAAGTCGAAGAAAAAAACCTTAAGCCGGTTCTGCATTCAGAAAAATCTCGATCTAATGAGAAATCATTGAGTGCTTAGACGAGTAAGGAATCCAGCCCATCAAGGGTTCCATCGAAGAAACCTAAGAAGTCGACAACATTGACTGCTTCGCTGACACCTTCGCGTTGGAGCCGTCAACACCAGTATCGAAGTCGACATCGACAAAGGCATGCCCGACTTCGAAGTCATTGTCGACGATTACTTCGAAATTGTCAAAGCCAGTGCTAGTCCAAGAAAAGGTTTTCAAACCTTTGCCTAAAAGAGACTTTTTAAAGTCTTTATCAGTCACCTATGAAGAACAACCTTCAGATGATAACACACCACCATTTGAGTTACATTTTGGCACCCCTGTGACAGATGAACTGATCTCTGTTGAGTCTAGATTAAAGGACTCATATGGCAACCTTCAGTCAGCCATTGGATTGGATACCTCTTCCAAGTTAGAATTTGGCAAACCAGATCCTGCTGAACATGCTGACTCCACATATAGGAGACTAATGAGTAAGGTTATAGAGTTTTTAGGCTGGAGCAGGCCTACTCCTTCTTTTGAGCAGGATGACATGACAGACATCTTGGACCAGGGTCCTCAGAAAGATCCAATTTTGCCATTTCACACTGCATTACAAAAAAGGGTCTCTGCAAATTGGGAGACACCAGAAACTGTGGCTGCATTGAATAAAAATGTTGCTAAAACATAAAGACCATCCAGCAATGACCCAGAGTATCTGACTAAACATCCAACACCAGAATGTTTGGTGGTTTAGGCTGCCACATCTACCAAGCAGTCAGCATACCCTTCCATCCCTCCTGATAGGGATGATAAGAGAGTGGATGCCTGGGCGAGAAAGGTATTTACTGCTGGCAGTATGGCATTAAAATCAACTAATGTAACTTGTACTTTGTCAAGGTTTATGTTTACCCTGTGGGACTGCGTAGCAATGGCGGCTGACCACATCCTAAAAGGAGAGGAAAGAGACAGCTTCCTGGCAATCAAGGATGAGAAGGAGGCAATGGGTGAATGTCTCCAGTCAGGTTTGGATACTGCAGACCGCATCAGCAGATCCATGGCAGCTAGCACAGTTTTACGCAGGTTTGCACGGTTGAGGAAGTCCGGATTTGCACCAGATGTATAAGCTAGACTACTCAACATGCCCTTTGACGGCTCGAGGCTGTTTCGCAGCAAGGCGGATCAGAGTTTGGAAAAGCTGCAGGTCTCAAAGGCGGCAGCTAACTCCCTTAGCGCTGCCATTAGACAGCCTCAACACCCCTACTCTTGCTCATCTTCCTGGAGGGGTTAGTCCTTTGGATTCTACTCCTCAATTGGAAGCGGAAGAGGACAAGCCGGTCAAAGAGGTCAGAGAAGATACTCTCGTGGACGAGGTAGAGGTGCTAAGCCAACCCAAGCAGCAGCAGTTTTACCATCAGCCGCCGCTTCATTCACCTCAAAACCACTCTTGAGTCCTTGACTCACAAGACCCTGGTGGGAGACAGACTTACTCAGCATCTGAACGAATGGCAAGGCATTTTTTTTATTTTGTTTATTTGAGTGTATCTGGTTTATTACAAACCTTTCACAATTTTACAAAGAGATCATATAGAAAAAGAAAAAAGAACAAAACAACAAAATAAAAACAGCCTCCAAGTTTAAGCAAGCATTAATTGATTTGTGCTTTAAAAATTGAATTAAAGGAAAAAGAAGAAAATTGCATATTTTTATGGTTATGTCTATTATAGCTAGCTAATTTACATCGTTTTCGCTATACTGGTCTAATGTTTTGAACGTTTGTTCTAAAAATGTGACTGTAGCATAGTTTATTCTCGGTGTTCTACAGTCATATATTAAACTCCACCATTTATCAGAGTCTAGGCCACATAGATCCACAATGTGTTTTCTAAATACAAATTTCGGATTTCTCTTAATTTTGTACAAAATAGCACCAAATGGCTAAGAGACTCTTCTTTTTGTTTGCATAGTGTGCACTTTGTGCATATCTGTTCTTTGGTAGATCTTGCCTTTGTTGTTTTGTTTTGGAAAACATTGAGTCTAAAAAGCAATAATAGATCTCTTTACTTACGATTTGGGAATTTTCTCAAATAATCCGGTATTATGGACATCACACCACAGTTTTTTTTTTAGGAGTGTGTGAGTTTTTAATGATGCTCTTTTTATTTCGGTACTGGACCAGTCCTCTGCCCATAACATTATTTTAACAAGTTTTGGATTTTCTGTCAGAATGTGTTTATCTAGGCCTATATCTTCAAGGATTCGATCATTTTCTCTTTCCCAATCTTTGACTGCCTTTTCTGTAAAGTTGTTATTTTCACCAAATATTTCAAATTGGGGTGGCATAAAGTTGCTCATTGTTTTTCTGTATAACATCAGCTTATTTTATCTAATGTATTCATGTAGAGCTGTCAAGTCAAGTTCGTGGCGAATTATCGACATTGGAGTGGCTTTCGGTATTGGTAGGATGTTTTTCCAAAATAGCCCTTCCAAAGCATTCCAGAAATGTTCATGCAAGTTTTGCCACCATGTATTAGTGTTGCTATTACTTTAAGTCTGTAGAATGTAATTACAGGTCGAAGAGAGCATTTCCCATATCTTTTGTTAATGATATTTACTTGTGCAATTAGTTATTTTGTTTTCATCTTTAACATCCTTTTCCATGGCTCTTCATTTTTTGTTCCACTTAATTGAACACCCAGGTATTTTATTTCACTGCATGGCTTTATTTGCATCTTGTTCACAGCCCATTTCTCATTTTTGCCTTTTTTCCATCTTTTATCACCAAATATCAATATTTCAGACTTTTCTTCTATGTATTTTTCAACCTGAATTAGTGCTCTTTGTAGGCCAACTTGAGTGCAATCTAATATAATTAGGTCGTCAGCGTATAGTAAATGACTGACCGGTCTACCGTTTAGTCTTGGTGGAAAAGTTCTACTGATGTCTAATGAATATTGCAGATCTTCAATGTAAAAGCAAAAGAGAGTAGCAGCTAACGGGCAGCCTTGTTTCGAGCCTTTCGTTGTTTTAATTTCGCTTGATAGGTTGCCGCTTTGATCTAATTTAACTCTTATTGAAGTGTTAGCATACAATTCCTTTATTGCTTTTAAGAGGCCTATAGGACATCCTTTTGTAGCTAATTGTTCCCACAGATGTTTTCGGTTTATGCTATCAAAAGCTTGGCGCAGGTCAATGCTGGCTGTGTACAGTTACTGTTTATTTGTAAACGCTCTTTTTTTCATCAATCCTAATAGCAGGAGATTTAAGCTGCACCCTACATTTTCGACAAAGCCCGACTGGCGTTTGTCGTATACGTTTGTTTCTTTAATCCACTTTTTTAATCGTGTTAGCAGGAGTGTAGCAAAGATCTTTCCAACACAGTCTAGCAAGGCGATCGGTTGGTCATGTTTTGGTTCCATCTGGTGACCTTTTTTAAAAATAGGAACAACGATGGCCGATTTCCATGATTTTGGAATTTGTCCACACTTGAAAATCCTCTTAAACAGCATTTTACAATAGATGGCCCATTTTTCAGGATCTTCTTTTAACACTGCGTTAGATAAGCCGTCTGGTCCTGGGGCTCTTGATGTGCTTGCTTTTTGGATCAGTAATTTTATATCCTCATTGTCGAAGCTAATATTCCAGGCACCGGCTTCTTTTTCTTTTTTGTCCCTTAGCAGATGCGGTTTTTCTATATCATTGAACAATTTTGTAAAATGATCAATCCAGCTAATCTCTGGGATGGGATTTATGAGTGCTGAAGCTGAATGTTTCTCATTTAGCAGATCCCATAATGTTCTGCTATTGGTGTTATTCATGGCTTTTTGCATGTCTTAAGCATCGTGTTGTAATAATAGCATTGTATGTGACTTCTGCCAATTTTTGTTTTCTTTTCCGGATCAATTCTTTTGTTCCTTTTATTGTTTTGAATTTTCAATGCGTATAGATCTTTTCACAATTGTTTCTTTTGTATCATCACTGAATCAAATACATGTAGTTTTTTTAATTTTGATTTTGTATATTTTCCTGTACTTTGTTTGAAGCTCTGTAGAGATATATCCTATTCGACAGACATTTTTTCTTTGGTTTGCCACTCATCCAAATTTTATAGTGCAGTGTCAAAATCGTTTCTCTTCAGCCTTAGATGATTTAATCCGGTTTCTAATTAAATTTTAGTATCCCATACAGGATTTTGCTTTGTCTTCCAATGCAAGATCACTGCAATAATTGGATCGTGGTCACTGTGAATGGCTGGTATTACTCCAAAACTCAGAAATTTCGCCAACAATTGTTCGGAAACGAACATGTAATCCAATATGTTGTTCGATTTACCGTTTGTCCAGGTATAAGTAGGCGGGATATCTCCCTTCATATTTCCATTTAATCTGTGAAGTCTCCTCACATCCATTTCGTCATTCCACATTTGTCCACGTTTACACTTTTGTCCATTATTTTTATTTGTTTCATTTTGTGTAGATCTCTTTTCCTCAAAGCAGTTTGCATGAAGGGCACCGCAGATGAGAATGTTCAGATCTTGGTACACTTCTCTTTTACAGTCCAAACATTCCATGATAAGGTCTATAAATTGATCACTTTCATTTTTCAGAGGATTCCAGTATACGTTCAATATTAGTAAGGTGTGTATAGACCAGGGTATTTCTGTCTGAAATTGCACTTATGTTGCCTATATATAAGGATTTAAGTTTGTAGATTCAATCACTGTTATTCCAGATCCATTTTTAATTAAGGTTAATAAGCCTGCAAATGGTCTTCCGATCAAGCCTCCTTTAGCTGGATTGAATAACAAGGTGTATCCATTCTTAATAGGTGCAATTTTTAACCATGATTATTGTATACAGATTATTTCAAGATTGTTTAGAATTGGATTAAAATCATTGAAAAGATGACGAAATCCTCTGGTATTCCAGCTTCCTATTTTCCACTGATCTCTTTGGATTTCCTTGGGTGGCTACAATTTCGGTTTCATTGCAAGTGTACCTGCTAGCCAGTTCCAATATTTCGGATCATCTTTCGGAGTTTGATTTGTATTGTTTGATTGGGCTGTATTTTGATTTCTTTTTATAGATATTATTTTATTTAAGTGTTCCTTTTCATGGCTTTGTTGTAATTCTCCATTTTCATCTTCCTTTGGCTGCGATTTCGATGGTCCTATAATTTGCCTTTCTGAATTATTCTTACTGCACGATTGGGTCTTTCCATTTTCAGAGTCCTCTCTCTGTTTTGGCTTTGAGGTCTCGGTTCTTGCTTTATCCTCTGGGGCTCTGCCATCTTTAGAAATTTCTCTATTGATTTGCTCGGTTTTGCTGTTTCCGCATGCCCAAGATTCAGCATCAGCCGTTCTATTGGCTGCTAATCTCGTAACCTTGAAGTCTAGTAATCTGAAATGTTCTTGAGCCTCTAGCATAATAGAGGCAAGTTAACGGAATTTGTCACAATTTCTACTAGGTCAACACAAGCTTCAACAGGGAAACTTTCGGACAGAATTTCCTCTGATTTTATCATTTTTAATTGAAGAATATATTGTAGTATCTTCATGGTGGCTGATCTATTTAATATTAGACCATCCAAATTTCTTGACATTCTCTAGAGTACCACAACCGTATTTGTTGGTGGTTTTTGATTTAATTTATTCCATTTATTATTTTGCCCAATTTTTCTTGTTTCCTTGTCTTTCAATTGGAGTCTTTATCTCATTTTCTGTAATTTTTTGATGAGCAATATTCAGATTTTGAGGTACTGGCTCTTTCAATGGGGAATTTGCCTTGAATTCTTTGCTCGTTTCCGTATATTTGAATGTGCATTTTTGCAATTTTTCGCTCAGTGTTAGGAAGCTTTCTTCGCTTTTTTTGTTATTTGCCATAGGGTTTAAGCATACTGCCTCAGATTCATATATATTGAAATCCATAATCACCCTTTCTTGAGTTTCGTTTTCTTGTGAGTTTTCAGTTTTATAGACGGAGCAGTCTAGTAGTTCCTGTAGGCTGCCATCATATATGCTTGAGTCGTTGGAATACGCAGATACAGGCAGAGTCTTACCTGATATCGGAGGAATTGCGGTCTCTAATGGTTCGGTACTGGGTGGTGGCGCGGAAGAAGTACTTTATATTTCATCTTCAGCTGTAATTTTTAGGTTTCTTAATAAAATCCTAGAGCCGCAAATCTTGTTTTTGTCTTTGTTTTTCACATTTTTTGTTTTACAAACGCTTTTTAAGTTTTTCTTTTGTGGATTTGTCGACTTTATTGCTTCTGCCTTTTTGGTTGCATTGGGGTCGAATATGGAGAAAGCGTTTGTGACAACTTTGTCTGGAGATCTCGCAGATTTATCAGAATTCTCACATGAAATTTTTTGGCTGTTTTCATTTTCAGATGGTATTGGATTTTGAGTAATTGTCAGCGGCATTTTCAAATCAGACAAAGCTGGCATCACGGTTATTTGTTCTTCACATACAGTGGGTTGAATGTCAGGATCGCTGGCTGGCTCGCTGATAGTTATTACATTTCTCCTCTCCACTTTTTCGGAGTCTTTTGTTTGTGATGATAGAATCGTAACAATTTCTCGAATGCCTTCTAAGAAAAGACGTTTATCTGATTTAGCGTCTTGTAATAAGTCAATCAGTGTTTTTAAGATAACTCGGTCCATTTCTTTTTCCCGGCTTCACTTTTCTTTGATTGCTTCCATGACTGATTCTACATAAATCATTTTGCTATTCATTAATGCAATCATTGTTGTTTGATCTCGTTGATTTTCATTTAGATTTTCATACAATTTTAGAAAAGGAGCCATGGTTATAGTTACTGAGTCTATGATGGATTCCTAGGCCTCTTTGAGCCACCTTGCTTCTTTTGTAACTCCTTTAAATGTAATATTTTTGTGTCTTTGTTGACCGATTCCTTTGCTTCTATTGCTCTCATTTGAGCTATACTCTGATGAGGAGGAGGTGTTGTCCTCTGATGAAATCGTCTCCTTAGAGCGGGTGTTTGTGTGTGGTAAGACATTTTTAATATGCTTTTGTAATGCTTTTATTTCCAGAGAACAATTGTTTATTTCTCCCTCTTCAGGTGATCGAGACCTTGTGATTCATGCTCAGCACTGTTTTTATTAGTATTTTTGGCTGGCGATACACATGGTTCTATAGAATCAGGGAGTTCACTCTGTATATTTTTTGAGGTGCCCTTTACAGGTGAATGTATCCGTGGGTGTTTGGGAGCCCATGATTCATTTTGACCCTCTGCCCCATTTCGCTTTGACAAAGTTTGCTCTTGATTTACTTCACTTGGGATTACTTCCATTATTGCAGTCGTAGTATTACATTTTTCTGCGACCAGATTTATTTTTTGTGCTTCAATCATCTCGGCTGTATTTATTAGAAGATCATCGTCTGTTATTTCAGAAGTAGCATTGGCATTAGTCAAGCTGCTTGTGCTGTTTGACATTGCTTTTAAAGTTGTACTTTCTTGCGTGTTATTGCAATTTTGAGATTTTCCAGTTTTTAATCTCTTAATTTTGCATAGGCTTTCCATTAAAGTGCCACTTCAATGTTCCAATGTCGGAAGTGGAGTGACACCTTTTTTTTGCTTGTTTCATCTTGTTGTATATTCTGAATTTCTCTATGCCTTTTGGTCGTACACAGGGCTGTGTGACGGCATTTTGAATTTTAACACCGTCATTTTTTCGGGGTTTCATATTTTTACTTTCATTTTGTGTTAACATGTTAGCTGGTTTTGGTTCTAGTGAATGCAGTAAGTGAGGCACAGTGTCTCCCTCACTAATGCTTTTGGTCGTGCTTTACATTTCTGTTATAGAGCGCCCGCTGACCGAGGCCAGAGGCGGCAGGGGACTACTTGTGCTCTCCACATCCACGGCAGTCAGAGGCAACGCAAAAACAGCCACAGCGAGGCCATCGCCCACACAAGGAGGCGGATCGCTCGCCCGCTCGCGGCAAAGGGGCTCAGACACCGCCCTTTCCTCGCAGTGGACCCCCTCCAATGCGGGAGAGGGCGCCCAGGCCCAGCTAAAAAAGGCGTCGAAAGAGTGGCCAAAACGGAGCCACCGCCCGCCAAATCGGTGCTCATGTCGTGCTCGTCCTTGAGCAAGCAGGGCAGCGCATCAGCGCTCGTGCTCACACCACGCCGCGAGAGCCAGAAAGCACCTCCTCGGAGCAGACCATCGACCCCCCCCGGCGAGAAACATACATCAATCATGGGTGAGGAGCAATTTATCGCCGCAATTGGAAGTAAAGGGCTGCTAGTGTCCAATGCATAAACTGTGTTTGTATTTATGTTTAACTTTAAAGAAGAAGTCTTTGAGGAAGGTGTAATGTATGGTAGGGTATAAGACTGCTTATCAGTCTTACTCCGGGTTCGGGAATTCATTGTTTCAGGTGTTTCAGAGTCCATTTGCTCGCACATAGGCGAACACTTGGGAAACATTCTGCGACGCTCCGCGTCTGAGTGTGTTTTTGAAGTCTCAAAATGATAGAAACACAGAGCAGACTCCAAAGCAGAGCAGATTTCCTCTTCCTTCAGGTAACAGAGCTTCACCTTCACCTTTCCAAACACTCGGCAAACACTCTGGCGAGGCATTACTTCAGTTGCTTGGGCACTGGAAACTGTAGCCCAAAGTTACTGCCTTCCTTTCCAAAAAAGGCCTCAGGATAATCCACTGGGGAACTCTTTCAAAATTCCAGATCGGCTCCTTGTGCAGGAAATTTTGACCCTGCTAGAGAAAGGTGCAATAGAACATGTACCTGAAGCGGAAAGGAACAAGGGTTGGTTTTCCCCATACTTTCTGATTCCGCAAAGAACGGAGGATTGAAACCTATCTTGGAATTAAGAAACTTGAACAAGTTCCTCAGTAAGGATAAGTTCAGGATGGTTACCCTTTCCCAAATCCTTCAGGCTCTGCAAATCCAAGACTGGATGGTGTCATTGGACCTTCAGGATGGTTACTTTCATGTGCCTATCCATCCCAAGCACAGAAAGTACCTGAGGTTCGCGGTTGGTGGTTCTCATTGTCAGTTTCGAGTTCTACCATTTGGGCTGACCTCCGCCCCAAGGGTTTTCATCAAGTTGATGGTGACAGTGAGTCCCACGAGAGGGGGGATTCACGTCTACCACTAACTAGATGATTGGCTAGACGATTGGCTGATCAGGGCTCGTTCACCCGAACAAGCATGGGAACATCTCAAAGAATCCAATTTATTGAGCAGTCCTGGATGCTTCCTCAGGGAAAGCCTCGCCACCTGATGTGAGAGCTCAACACATTCTGCAGATGGTTACCAAATTCCAGAGTGCCCAGCATTTTACGGCCTTCGATTTTTTTTTGAGTTTGTTCGGTCTCATGGCATCCTGCATTTTCCTGGTGCCAGAGGCTCGCCTGAGAATGAGGTCCCTTCATTTACCCTGTACACTGTTGATTCAGTGCCCTCTAGTCTGTGACTACCCTTCAATGGGCTGTCAGGACTCAATGGTCCCGGTTTTCAGGCAGAATGTCAGACCACCTGAAATTCGGAGCAGAGTCTCTCGGGACCTTTTATGGTGGGTTTGGAAGGACAACATTCTCAAGGGAGAATCTTTTTGGCATCTATGGCCGGAGATAACGGTAGTGACAGACGCCTCACTAACGGGGTGGGGAGCCCACACCAACGATTTGACAATCGACGGTCGTTGGTCTCCATTGGAGTCCAACTACACATGTCAGGACTGGGGAAAGCAGGGGCTCAGGAGGGGTGGTGAGTGCCCTTGCATTGTGCAGGACTCATCCCACACAGTACTCCAGGCGTGTTCTACATCCCTTTTATAGATTCCTGGCTCAGGGACAAAGAACAGCCCGAGTACTACAACTCCCAGCAGGCCGTGCGTTGCACAGGCCTGCTGGGGTGAAGCCAGCCACGCCCGCGCTAAAGCGCATGCGCGAACCGCGCCCAAAAACCCACGCTTGCAATTCCGGCCACCAGAGAGGAAGGACGTGTGAATCCAGAGCTCCTGTCGGCAAGCCTACGCGGGGCACTCCCGCCGCCTGCAAGACTTACCCCAGGCCCCGCATGACCAATAAGATAAGTGCTGCTTCATAATACGCGCTCCAGCTGTTCTTCGTAGCGGAAGGCGTTACTTAAAAGAAGTCGCGTATGGACTTTAAAGCTTACAGGAACCGCGGCCGAAGCACTTAGGAAATGTATGGCACTCTGTCCAATAATCCAGCATGAGACCCACCCATTAACCCGCAATTGTGATTCCTAGATGAAGCGTGCCACCTGCATGTGTTCTAACTCTGAATCTGTTGAGCAGAATAGTCGCACAGATTAACCCTAGACTTTGACTCCGCATGTCTATGCGCTCCAATGCTGACTTTTACCTTGCTTTTTGCAGCGCTAATGAGGTAGTGGCCCAAACGACACAAAAAGGCCAGAAGACTCATCCAGCAGTACCGAAGCTAAGTGCAATCATAATTATTTGTTAAGGGCACGGATAGACTAAGGGGAAAAGTGTAAGGAGTATATTTTCTGCATGAGGTAATGCAGCTGTTGTTTTCCTCCATGATAGAGTTTTACATGACAGAATGTAAAAAGGTACACAGACTGGTTTAGGGCTCCAGTACAAAGGCCCCATCTTTTCTGGCATAAAGTGTGAATGTAAGTGAGTGAAGGAGTGTGAAGGCGGAGAACTCCGGATTCTGGGGCCGGAGCTGAGGAGCATGTTACCCTGGTCTTCCCCATTCCTATCCAAAACTTCTCCCTCCACCTCTTCCTGGTCTACCTAATCACCCTCTACCCATCCAACCATCGGACCCTAACCCTCTTTCCCCGAAGGGTCAAGGTGGCCTGCGTTAATCACTCCCAGGTGCCAAGACCTAACGGGGAGAGAGGTGTTCGTGCTGCGTTTGTGCTGCCTCTGCGCTAAGAAGAAGCAAGCCCTGACAACACATCAACCTTTTGGAGCTGAGGGCAATCGGACCAGCGCTGAAGGCTTTGCTGCCCTCTGTGCGGGGAAAGAATGTCATGATAATGATGGACAACACAGTGGCCATGTACTAATTCAACAAGAGAGGAGGTGTAGGGTCACTACCACTGTGCAGAGAGACAATGCAGCTCTGGTTCTGGGCAATTCAAGAGGGAATCTCCCTATCGGCAGTTCACCTAGCCGGAGAGGAGAACACGGCGGTGGATGCTCTGAGCAGGCAGAGCACAGTCTCCCACGAGTGGGAACTAGCTCAGGAAGTCATTCAAGAGATCTTCACTCTTTGGGGAACCCCTCAAGTGGATCTGTTCATGACCAGTGTTAACCGGAAGTGCGAACTGTCCTGCTCCAGGGAATTTCCCCCAAGAAGAGCTCTAGCAGACACATTCGTAGTGGACTGGGAGTTTCCACACCCGTACGCATTTCCTCCAGTCCCCGTCATTCCTCACGTGATCAGGAGGTTGAGAAAGTTTGGGAAATCCATGATCCTAATGGCTCCGGATTGAGGACTTGGTACCCGGAACTAATGTATTTCCACCAGTTCCATTCAATGTCCCTGTATGGGATCTCAAAAGATTTCTAACATGCATTCTTTTTGAGCCTTTACACTCATGCCCATTAAGACTTAACATTGCTTATTGCAATAACATCAGCCCGCAGGGTAATCGTGTTGCAGGCTCTTTCCTGTAAACCTCCACATACGGTTTTCAATAAAGACAAGCTTATTCTCAAGGTGAAACCGTTTTTCTTACCTAAGGTAGTCTCCGACTTCCACTTGTCACAAAAAATCACTTTACCAACTTTCTATCCACCTCCTCATCTTGGAAAGGAGGAGGAATGATTACATAGACTGGAGCCAATAAGGGCTCTCAGTTTTTACATATCTAGAATGGCTATATTTCACCAAAATTACCAATTATTCATTGGTTACTAGCCCCAAATTGGGTCTAGCTGTTACAAAACAAACCATATCCAGAGGGATCATCCTGGCTAGTGGTGAATGTTACAGATTAGCGGGCAAGGACCTGCCGGAAGGCATAAGAGCACATACCACAATGGGCATGGCAACCTCTGCTGCTCTTCAAATAGGTGTCCCAATCAAAGACATTTTCATCAGCTGCCACTTGGTCGTCTGCTCACACTTTTGTGAGACATTACTGCCTGGATTCATCTTCTAGTCAGGGAGGACAATTTACAAAAGCGGTCCTTCATTCGGTCCATGATTAGAACAAAAATTAATTTGCACTCCCACCACCAAATTATTACTGCTTTGGGAGTCTATCATAAAATGAGGAATACGTGGGAGGACACAATCCATTCAAAGAACAAGTTACTTAGCCCTGGTAACGTTCTTTCAATTGGATGTTCCTCCCACGTATTCCTCATCACCCCTCCCAGCCTACCCCTCTGTACAATTTACATGGTCTTACACTTTAGGCTTTCATGTAGTCTACGGTCTGTGGTACGCCTGGTAATGCCTCTTCAGGAGGGGGAAAAACAGAACTGAAGCCAAAAGGCGCTGCATGCGCTACTTATACTGATGACGTCGACAGTCGAACAGAGGCCCTCGAATGACATCGACTCGACAAGGCGGCACACAGTGCCCCCTGTCGAAACAAATTCTGCAGCAGCTGAAGCTGGAGAGATAATTGTCATAAGATGAGGAATGCGTGGGAGGAACATCCAATCGAAAGAACCTTTCCAGGGTTTAAGTAACTTGTTCTTCTCACAGTTCTCTTCATGGTCTCTTCATCTCACATACAGACTTGGTTTACTCTCCTGCCAAGTACTGTCTTCATATATCTTATTTTCACAGTTCTCTTCGCCTTTTACCCTCTTGTTTGACAGTTCTGGGCCACCTTCCCTCCAAGTGCTGCCACAAGGAAGATTAGGTATCCTTGTTACGGGATATGTTCTTTTCATGTAAGGGTCCCAGACCCTATTCTCTCTGTTATAGTGTCTTTGTAAAAGCTTCTCTAATTGTCCCATAGGGGTTATCCTCTGTTTCCCCCTTTTCGTGCAATGTTGACTCTAGGGCTTCTCGTACCTGCTGGGGATCCCCAATCATAAACTCGGCCACCCAAATACCTTTAGGGACTTGGCTGCAGCCCTCCGGTCGGTCGCAGGCTTCTCTGTGACTCTCTTCGGCTTGCAGCCTCTCTGGGGCTCTTCGCGGCTTACCTCTGTGGCTCCTGACTGTGTTTGACATTTCCTTCGAAGCTGGATCGCGTGGTCCTGCAACGCAGCGCTGCTGGTGCTCTCCTCAGCCGCCTTTCTGGTTCTCTTTCCATGTCCCCAGGACACTGTGTTGTGTGTCCTGGTCTCCATCTGCTGTTTGCCGCGTTGAGCGTCTGTCACGCTCTCAGTTCCTCCAGAGAGGATCTGACAGGCAGGTGAGTCGGTTGTCCATTTTTATGTAGCCATTCAGTACGGTCTGTGGTTTGAGACAAGACCGTTCACGTAATATCATTGCAGTGATCCTCGCAGAGCCGCACTACTTCCTTGTCAGTTGCATCGCTTGGATCTTAATGACTACTACCTCTACTCTTCAGGCCTTTTTACTTCCTGAGTTCTACAGATGTATACGGGGTAAGATGGTACGGGTGGAGAGAGAGAGAGAGGTGGTGAAGGAGAGGTGTAGGTGTTGGGCGGATAATGCATTCTCCCACAATTGTCGTCACTGGTCCCACAGGGGGCTTCCCCTGCCAGGAGTTCCACCCACCGAGTACCAACCCAAGGGGCACTATTGGGTGGCGGCGACTCCTCCTTGGCCTCATGGGAAGAGGGTCCCCTACGGAAGCAGTGACGGCATCCCGGGATTCATCAAATTGTTGAAGATCACAAGGTGCTGCTTGCTGCAGTTAATAAAAATATACTCACCCATCACTTGCATGTAAAATGCAACATCAATCAATATTTGTCATAATTTTGTAGAAATAAACTTGAGGCCTGAGGGATATTGAACTCATGCTTAGATCCCCAACAAATTTGACTATTGATGCTTTTGCACTTATCTTTAATTAAGGATGCATTGCTCCCCTTGCATTTTTACTTCACCACTATCTTCCATTTCAAACTCGTGTCTAGCAGTATCATTATTACACAGTAAAATATTATATATGTTTTAAAGCTTCGTAAATGCTCATAATTATTGCAAATTTAACTTAAAAAATGGGCACCGTTTATTTTCAACAAGTTCCCAACCATTAGCCTTTGGCTCAAGTTGGAGGTCTGCTTCAGAGTACTTGACTAGTCCCAAGCTTGAAACGATAGCGGACAGGTGGAGGAAGCATCATAAAAACAGTTGCATGGTTCCCAAAAGTTACACAGCAAAGCTGAGACAGTATGGCTAAAAATAAAATAATTTGGCAGGCTCATTTTTCAATAAATCAAGAAATGTGCAGCAGAATAGTTCAAGTGGAACATGGAATTCTGTGATTCAAATATTTCCTTGATTCTGTTCGTGGATAATATTGCTAAAAATGTTCATATTGCATATAACTAGATCATCCTGGAAACCACACTTAAAATCCAAAGTAGAAAATGTCACTGTGTTCTTGCTTCTGCATTTTCATTAAATATAATTACCAGCAGTAAGTGAAGCCAGATTTATTTTATTTTTAGCCATCTCACTATTTTGAGTTGGGCCACCAATGTTTTCTTTTATTGTGATCTTATTTTGTTACCCTTCTGCAACTCATTAAGACTTCCGACTTGGCATTGTTGCTCCTCAACACGTCACTGTCCTTTGATAGGAAAAAGAGATACGTCAGTAAACCAACAGGACGAAAAGGAAGGTTAGAGTTGGAGAAACAAGACCTTCGCTGTATAAATAATGACTTAATCAGTTGGATCAGGTTTTAAGTAAGTGGAGGGAAAGGTTCTGTACAGCAAATGTTTTAATTGTGGGGAACTTAAATGCTAACTGTATATGGGAAAACGCGACAACGATAAGTACAGCTATGGCATTATCCAAGTACCAACTCGAACAGATCAGGAGGGGTAAAGAATGGGTGAACATTATGAATGACTGGTGTTGGTCCATTTGGATGTAATATGGTTGGGGATTTAGCAGGGGAATTCACTTGGGAGAGGGGGACAAATCGATCTCGAATTGACGTCCTGTTTGTCGCAGAGGATTTATTTAAGCGATGTACATCTTTTTAAGTCATTTCTACAGATCATAGTACCATCGGTAGAAGTGTGGTGGTTGATGATAGAAGCAGCAGCCCAGAGAAAGCATCCTGACAAATATACCAAATGTAAAGTTGAAACTGAAGAAGTCCTAAAGATGTGTGTATTACTGAAATTTGGGGAATATTACACTTTCTTTTGAACTGTGGCAAATTATCTTGAAGAGACAATTCATCATCATAACCAGGATTACCATTGGTGCTATTTCTTTTCTGGAAGTTGGAAGGTGATTTTGTCATCCAGGAAAAAAGAGCTGTTACTGTAAGGAAGGCATGGTCTCAACAGTAGACACAGACACAATAGATGCAAGGTTCAAAAACCTTTATTTTATATTTTGGTTAGGTTGGGAGAATGCCTAACTGACCCGAAGTCTAGAATGGGAGTAGTCTTGACCATTAACCAAATAACAAATACGTCCAAGTCAGTCTAGTCCAAATAAAAAGGTTGTATACGAATTGTTCGTTTTTACAACTGTTCAAATTACAATTGACCTTTTCACAATTGACCGATTGACTCAATTGTAACCCCCTGCAGCCCCCCACCCAACGCAAAACCCCCCAAAAACCTATATTTTATTTATATATATATATATATATGTCAATTGTAAACAAACTATTTGGGTAATACCAATAAAAAGGCCTATACTAACAAAAACCTAACCTTGCCCTCCTTCTCAAATGACAAATGTGCAAAGGGGATATAAAAAGGAAAAATAGTGTCTTAGAAGAAATGTCAGAATGGCTTACGTTACAACTCCCTTCCCCACGTTCAGAAGCACAGGGACTTGAGAGTTTTCAAATACACAGTTCTACTCTTGACTTTTTTACTTTAACACAGTTCAACACAAGCTTCCCTCCGCCGGGCTCGAGCCTGTCTTTCATTTCACATGGATTTTAAATTTCATTTCTCACATGGGTCTCCCTGCGCCGGGCTTAAACCCTCTACGTTCACTTTGTGGGGTTTCCCTTCCCCACGGTTTGTTTTATCCAACTTTTTACTGTCGAAGACTTTCGAAACTGCAAGGATTTTACATAGACCTCTGCATCACCACTTCAACCTCTCTTTAAACAATGTATCAATCAACAATCTTCATCACCTCGCAACACCAATCCTTCTTGGTACTTAAAGTTTCTTATTCTCTTTACATTGCCCTCTTCGCATCTTTCATAGTCCATATACTTTGCCCTCTTGACGTATTCACAGTTCCTATACTTTGCTTCTCGCTCAATCAACTCTTGTTTGGGATCGCGGTTACTTTCTTGACTTTTTTCCCCCTTTATCACAACTTCAAAAATGTCACAGAGACTTTTGAATGTGCGATTCCGCCTCGCAGGACCCCTTTATTACTTTGTATACCTTTATGACAATTCAGCAATTATCCTTTCCATTACGTGTTTTATCGGCACACGCGCAACCTTCAACTCTTGTCACTGTTGCCTTCCAACTCGCTGCTCGTGTTAATTGGGTTTCTTTCTTGAACGCCTTTCATGTAGCAGTCAAGGCCCTTACCAACGCCTCCTCTGCTCCTCCCTAACTCCGTCGTTCACCAGGGAGGGTAGCGGCACGCCTTGAAGTACTTTGAAGGTCTCTCCTCTCCGCTCACTCGGTATCTAGCTTGGAATGCTTACGGCTTTCTGAAAGTGTGGAAATCTCGCCTCGATTGCTCTCAATCTTCGCAACTGCCGATCAGCCCCTTGGCCTTCCAACTTCGATAGCCTGCTTAGCATCAGCCCCAGAAGAGCTGCTCCTTCTCGTACCCAGCCTCACTCACCGTGTGCCTGTGTGCGCCACCTTTAATCCTGACTGGGGGTGTTCACAAGTGGCAGGTGTGTAGTTAGGATTGCATGCCTGACTCTGCCTAGTCTCATTAAAAGGACAGAGCCATTGCAAGTCAGTAGAGGTAATCTTGCTAGCCTAATTCTTCATTTTCCTGGGCTCAGTAGTGTTGTCAGTGTGAAGTTGGTAGGAATTATGGGAGCTGTAGTTTCCCATAAAATAGGTACGGATACTGGTTTGATGGGTGGTGGAAAAAGGGGCATACCATGTTTCACCATCGGGTGCTTTTCTCCCACTGCCTGAGAAACCACTAACTGGGTGATCCTCCCTCGCTTGTCCACCCCCAGGGTCGGGATCCAAAAGTGATGGTCTTTCCCTGGTCACCTGAGTACAGGATCCCGAGGAACTAGGTTGTGAACTTCTGTTTTTTCACATTCCCAATGGATGTTTGTTTGAACTTTTGCTTTGACTTTGGACTTTTAAGAGCTGGTTCAAAACCTTTCTTTTCCTTTGATGAACATTTTTGAAATTAACTTTAACGGAATTACAACAGATCTTAGCGATCACAGGTTACTGTGTACTACCATTGAGGATTGGGGTTACCCCAAGGGCAAATGTGATATTAGTCAACGCCATAGGGTGATGGTGACGAATCAAAGAAATTGGGCATTTTGGCACCAGAGGTCTAGAACGCTTTCATAATTTTGTCACTTATGTGAAGAATCCTACGGATCCCTCACTGAAACCCTGCCTAAAGTCTCCTCCAAGGTGGCATGGGGAAGGCAGATGCTTCCTGATCCCAAACCTGGGGGTGGTGTACTGAGGTAGGAGCACCTGGGAAGAGACTGGCCCGGGGTGGTGAGGAGATTTAGTGGGATGAGACAGTGTTTTTCCTCTGACAGGAAGAGTCTTACCACATTACCTAAAGAGTTTATGGCCTATTGTCATTTTAATGTCTCTCGTAGTAGTAGTAGTAGTAGTAGAGGAGAAGCACGAGGCTGGCAAATCACGAGGAAGTGGAAGAACAGAAGGGACGAGTGAACGTGTAGACAGTAGATTTCACCTGCAAGTTCTGAGAGTGTCTGAATGACAGAGCCTGCAGCGTGTAAGTCATCCTGGAGGCTGAGTTTTTCCCATGTGAGCCTTATTGCTGTGATTGCAGCGCTGTGAACGTGCAGGATTCTAAGGCCAGAAGCAGAAGGCAAGCCGAGGGTCTCGGGAGGAAAAGCTCTGGAAGTTGGAAGGGGATCTTTTCATTCAGGAACAAGAGTTGTTAAACGTGATTTTTGTTTGAACTTTTGCTTTGACTTTGAACTTTTAAGAGCTGGTTTAAAACCTTTTGTTTTCCTTTGATGAACATTTTTTTTTAATTACTTTATAGCCTGGGCAAGGGACCTCACGCAGGACAGAAGGTCATTTAGACATTGTTTTAATATTGTTTCTTATATTGTGTTGCTATATAGTTTCCTGCATATATTTGATGTTTAGTGTGGGGGCCAGTTTCCCTGTGCTAGAGAATGTTTCCTTAACCTTTAGACTAGGTAGGGAATTCCGCTGTAGTGTAGGGCAAGCAAGGTATTTTCTTTATATAATTTCTGTAATAAAATGGCATATTTTGAGAAATCTATAAGCAGTTGTCCGCCTCACATTATGGACCCCTCACACTAATTCTCTTTCTGCTGACCAGAAAGAGGATTGCTTTGTTCCTGACTTGTTTCCCACTTTTGTTAACACTTGTATAGGCACCTCATCTCTTGTACAGAGGGGTCCTTCTCCTAGTCATGTGGGATATGTATTTGTTATACAGCAATTCAAGCGGGATAAGAGAATGAGTATAAGGTGAATTAAGATGTCTAATGACTAAGAGCCTAAGAGCGGAGGAAAAGAGAGACCATTAGACAATGCAAAAGGCATTATAAAAATAAGGTTAAACTGGTTAAAAGTGTTCAAAACCAAATACAAGGGGAGAAGATGCTAGAAACAGTTTTAATAACTGTAAAGAAGGCATGGTATTAAAAGTAAGACAGACACAAGTGATCACAGTTCAAGGGTGTTTATTGAACTTTATCAAGGGTGTGATAAACGCCTATCTAAAGATGGGAGCAAGCTATGACCATCAAATAATAACGCAGTCCTAGTGGAGTCTCGTCAAAATAAAAAAAGGGCCTATACTAAAAAAAACTATTGCCAATCCTAATTCCTAGTTTACAAATGGTGTGGGGAGATATTCATGAAAAAGAAAGAAGTGTTCACAAAATGATAAGTCAGGATGTTCAGGCCGTTGGCCTCCCTTCCCCATGTTTTCAGCACAGGACAAGGTGGTTCACTCGAGCATAGCACACTCTTGAGACAGTTCTATTACAAGCACCAGGGCCTTCTGTGCCCACGTCTCTTAAATTATCAAAAAGTCTCTTGATCCAGAGGGCTTGATGTATCAAACAAACGAAAAAAAAAGTTGCTTTCCAAGTATTCAAATAGGGCGATTCACTCTTCACCCCGGATTCCCCTCAGTCGGGCTCAGATCCTTTTAACACAATTAGTCTCGCTCACTCGGGCTCGGACCAATTACAGTTTGTATATCTTTTCTTGGGTGACTCACGGTTCACCCCGAATCCCCCTCAGTCGGGCTCAGATCCCCTTTTCACAATTAGTTTCCCTCAGCTGGGCTCGGACCAATTACAGTTCGTATTAGCTATCGAAGACTTTCGAAATGTGCACAGGGTTTGGTTTGACCCTTTGTAGGACCACTTCGATTTCACAGTTCACAATTTTTGCACTCTCAGTTGGATACCTAACATATACCTTCAATTAAGCACCCACGTGGCGCCGTACCACTTTGTATATGGCATCTACCTTGGTTTCAAAAGCGAACATAACCTAGTGAACTCGAAAGAGAACCAAACAAATCATTGAGATTTGGTACTGAACCATCCAACACCTCCTCTAAATGGTGCATGTTGTACTCAGAATGTACAAATGATTAAGACTGGCCTATTATCAAAGTTAGTAATTTTGAACTGGAGTTTTTTTTTATTGTCCATAACCTTACCCCTTACACAATGAGCGTATCTAGTAATTGCAAAGCTTCCGTGGCCTGACTTAAAACCGGAGGTGCTTTGCCAGCTGTGGTGCCCAAACTTTGCGAGTGCTGTTAGCCCTTACAACGTGCTCCTTAAATTATAAGAATTGCACCGTTTGCCTGACATTGTAAGAATTAGACAATAAAGTCTTACTCACCTGCACCAACAGCAACCAACTGCAACTTCCTGTGCAGTTTACTGACTGTAGATTTTATACGGAGGGGCTGCAGTAACAGGTGAAGATGATTAAACTGCTGTAGTAACGCTACTCCGGGTGCTTTCTCAATCCCAGTATGAGCAATAGAGCAGTGTGGTCTCTACAACAACTGCACTTTGCCATACCTGGGCATAACTTGAACTGGTCATCATGTGCCAAGAGGGCCAAGCAAGTGCAAACTAGGCTTAGTGAAATCTGGCCATAAATGTACTGACTGCTGTAATTGAAAATGGCAAAGTGGACTAAGCGTCAATAATAAAAACTATCAATGATGTGCTTTAAACTGCAACTGATGTTCTAATTGTCCATAACAAACCGCAATGATGTACTCACAAGGCACGTTGGAAACTATCAATGAGAACCAACGATGTATTTAACCAATGTGACTGTCACAATGTGCTTTGAAACAAATGCACAATTTGGAACTAAATTGTCAAACTAAATGTCCCAGTTGTTGCTTGGTGGAGAACTCCTAAACGTCTCAAAAATTGATGTTCAAGTGTATATAGTTCTGCTGACTGTTTCCTACCCAGTGCTTTAAAATGAGCCATTTTAGACAGTTGCAAGAAGGACTACAATCTTGTTTTTGCTTTGAAACATAGATCGTCATATGAATGTATTTACTGTGTTTTATTTGTGAGTATGCGAGGTTTGAGCGCGTAGGTTCCTCGTTTTTCAATTAATGTCAAACTTCGATTTTGCAGCATTTTTTTCAGCTATTTTTCAAGTGGGACTGGGGGGATTGGCAAAAGTACAGGTTCGCCGGGATATTGGGGTGTATGTGAGTTGCGCATGTGGTAAGAGAAAGTGGTAGGATCCCGGGGTAGTATATGTAACCATGCACAGTGGGTCCCCCACATTCTGTCTTGTCCAGTTCGGCTCCATCACTCCTGAGGCCTGTTTATTATCTACCGCCCTCGGATTGCCGGTGCTTTCCGCTTTGGTGAATGGTTGCTATCAGTGCGCCTGGGCGCAGCTTCCTCGACGTTTCCTGCCTCTCAGGCCCACATCCTCCCTGCCCTTTCTGCGCCAGTCCCTGCTCCAGACAGGAAGGCTCAGCTGGTGGAATCAGGCCTTGACTTGTGAACATGGCGCCTGCGCATTGGAGTTGAGGCCTGGGCCCAAGTGATGAGCAGGGAGAAGCCTGTAAAAACACCATGGTGCCAGAGGCCAGAATGTTAGTTTGCGCAGGTGTTGAACAGGTCGCAAAGGCCAGTAAACATTGAGCCTGCAAGTTACACACATGCCAACCAGCCCTCCCCCCCCTTGATGAGTGAGACTCTATGTTGCAGTAAATGTTGATGTTCTCCTTTTCTCTCCCTGAAATGTCTATATACTAATACAAGTCGGTAGACAAACAAAATGCTCAGTCTTTCTGCAGAAAATCCAACTGTTCACTATTCCCAATTTAGCATGAAGTTCTAGGTCGCAGGTAAGGAGCAGTTCAGGGACCCGATGGAGGACTGGCATGTTGTAAGTAGTGAGACTTGTCAACCAGCCTTTGTGCAGGGATACTCTGATGCAGGCAGCACCTTATTGCCAGGCCAGGGTGTGTGTCAGGGTCAAGTTTGGCGTGTGGGCAGAGGCGGGAGTTCAGCATGAACATTGTTGTTACAGTTTAAGAACCTGCACTTGCTTGACCTTGACTTTGCATAAGGTACATTCCCGAGTACCCCTTTCAGTGACGTGCATAGTTTTGTTATCCTAGTATAAGAGCAAAGAACAATGTGGTGACTAAAGTAGGGCCTGCACTGTTATGGCAGTCAAGGAAATGAATAAACTCAATACATGGCTCCGTGGCACACAACGTTATATTGGAAGTTCGAGGTAGAAAATGGCCTGCTAATTGTGAATTACCCTTGGAGAAGATCTGGGTGAGGGTGGGTGTTGCAATCTTCCTCAGCACTGAATGTGTAGTAATTATGGTAAATGTGTCTGTGAAAACTGTCTGGCATGAGAGTTGAGTGCGCTACAAGGTTGTTTTTTTAAGGGCTGCTTGTGGAGGTTTCTGGTCAGTTTTGGCCATTAGATGGCGCTGAAAGTGCTGCCTATTAGCCAAAACTATTGTCATGGGAAATGAAGGTAGCTAGAGATGACACATGATGTGGGATACACAGCTTGTGTGGTGTTGTTTGGCTATTTGCCCATCTATTGACTGCACATGGCTATGCTAATCCCTATCGCCATTCACACCCTCCCTCGTCTACCTGCACCACCCCACCCCAAACACATCCTCCTGGGATCTCTTTGAATCTATCTCTGTGCTTTCTGAGCAGCCTTCTGAAAGGTAACACCGCTTAATTACAGCAATAAGGCAGCTGATGATGTAAATGGCTTAACCAAGTGTGCCTACATCCGCTTGTTTAATAATGTACCGAATGGTAGAAATTGTCCTAGAATATTTAACAGTCCGTGCTGTGCATTTCCTTGCAGTTACATTTCCGCAGTCCATGTTTTGTGTTTCTGCAAACATCCTTACCGTTGTTTGTCTCTGGCCTTCAACCCCACAGGGATCTGCTGTTGTGCCTTTTTGTCGTGTTGCTTGTGGGCTTTTTTTTACATTGAGTACAACGCGCTGCATTTTCGTGGCTAACGGATGGCGACCAGTACAGTAGACAGCTCTATAAAAAAAAGGGACAGTAAACGTATTTTTCTAAAAGGCATATGATTTAAGCTGCTGGAAGTGACCCGTTTATCGTTTAATTTGACCATGTGGTATTTTACAGGGAAACAAACGATGTTTTAGTCGTACGAAGGAGCTCAGATTATTGTCAGTGGATATTTTGGCAGGTAGGGGATTGTCCGTAGAAAACCGGCATAAAACGTGACTGCCAATGACGACTTCACACCTTGGCTTAATTGCCCGTAAAAAATAAGATCCCAAATCTGAGTTGGTTGTGGAAATACATATTGGGAGTGTGGCAAGAAACCACATCAAGCATTTATAACGTCCTAAAAGACTGAACACCATTTTATATCGCTCAAATTACAGTGATTGTATTAGGAAAAGCAGCAAATGATTTTACCGTAAATGGAATCCTTTTTAACCACATAAGTGTTTTAGTAAGTAACCCTTTTACCAGTATGAGCATATCACACATTACCTGTTAAAGCAGGTAAACACACAAACCGAAACCTGGGATCTCTTTGAGCTAGCTCTACCATGAAGTTACTTCAAACTTTGTGCTGTATCGGGCCTGCCAATGTTATTACAGGGCAGTCATTTGAGAGTTAATGACTGAGTTATAGTTGTGAATGAACTCCTTATGTAATAAAAATGTCTCCACCAAGTGTGCCTTCTGCCACTCGGAATTATAAGCACCAAGTGTGTGCTTGCATTTGTTGCTTGCATGGAAGTCCTGGTACAACCACATTTTTGTAATGCCAACCGTGTTGCTTGTGTACAGCTATTATCCAGGCACTGACATTGTATGCTCTGGGTCTAGCACCATTTTCCAGCTGTTGCCAGCTTTTGGTTAGGCAGTACCATTATGGCACTGCCTCATGGAAAATGTCATTCCCATGACGGCACAAATGCCATAAGTGTTGGCTTTGCCAATGCTTGTTTGTATATTACGTTTGGGGGGGGGGTGTCTTGTTCAATATGTTTGCTGACATGTGCATGTGTGTTGGGTGTGGACAGGTTCTGGTAAGTGTGCAGATCTCTTATAAGATAGTGCCCAGGAAATAATAATGGGCATTCTACTTACCACATTGTCCTTGTGTGTTCTCTTGAGTGCCATCCTTGTGTCTGCATGATGAGCTGTCTGGAGAACGCATGTTGTCTCGTGAGATGTTTGGGCATATGTCCGGAGACCGTTTCTTAAAGCGGGATGCCCCTTTTTTGCAGCTCCTTCATCCTGCTTTCCATCACCCCACCATATTTATCTCTACCCTTTCCTCTGCATGAGAATGCCACCGGCAAAGACTGGGCCCGACGGCATGTAATTCTGTTTTGTGACTGAATACCATGTTTTTTGTGTAATGTGTGAGGCTTGGATGAGCGTGCTTTGTGCAGTGTCTTTGCATAGATGGGTTTGAATTTTTGCCAGAAGGGTTGATATTGAAGTCTCGTGGTCCAAGTCCTGATGGTTTGGGCATTTTTCCCTTACCCAATGTACATGGTATTTTCTAAAATGCCAAGTGCATATGTAGAAATACATGGGACACGAGCAAGGGTGTGCGCGTCTTACTTTGCCCTTCTCATGGGTCCTCGTTCCCATGTCTGTCGTCGCGACATTCCTCCCTGAACTCCCTCTAGATGCGACAACTCTCCCTCTATTACTGTAACACCCATATGAACCCATTTCTTCGATCCATCTACTGAGTCACCTTATCACTCTCTGTGCTTGGCTTCTTTGCGCCTCTGCCACCAGGTTTTCAGTATCTTCAGGAATATATATCTACATGTTCTGAGTCGGACAGTTCTCTGCTCTCAGCCTTTGCTGTGGCTTTAGCCAAACTGTCACTTGTAATTTCGTGCAGCTCATTTTCGATCTTACAGGACGAGTTCCTGTTAGAAGTATCACTTCTTTCAGCCTTCATTGATCCCCATGTATGTTTGTGATTGTTAATGGATCAGGGTCATGTGGGATTCTAGCGCCTCTTCTTTTGTGAGCAAATGCTTGCACATTGGTTCGGCCAGCTCGTTCCCTCAGACCCACCAGGTAATTTTCTTAATGGGATTTTGTGGTAGGCGTATTCATATTGTTCTGGTCTGAAGGGCATCTTTCATTTGTGCTATGTGGTGTGTGGTGATAGTCGCTCAACAACTGGCCCAGAGCTCTCTTCGTTATGGAGCATATTTGAAGGATGATTTAAGGTTTCTGATGACTTGTTAGACCCTCTCATTCGCCAGTTTGTAGCCAAGATTTATTTTATTGATTTATTGTGCATTTGTAAGGCGCTTATACATCAAGAAATTGTGTTTCAGAGCGCCCACCGGGCAGACCAGGAGGGAACATGGGAACAAAAAGGCAAATTGAATAAAACTGATGAAGAGCCGGTCCTACTAGGCCTTGTAATCATGCAGGGAGAGGGAGAAGGGAAAGTGAAGGGGGTAAGTGCTAGTAGTTCAATAGAGGGAAGTGCCAGGGAGTCAGTTGCGAGCAACAGTTAAGTGCCTGGCAGATATCACTTGGTGAAGAGTGATCACCTGCCAATAAAATAAGTGCATGTCTGTGAGACAACACAGTCAGTGGGTGCCCAAAAGCAAGTGCTGGGAGAGGGCTGGAGGCGATTGAGCGAAAGTCCAGGACCCAGAAGGACATATGAGAGCCCTAGCCGCCAATCTCAGCGACAGTGGGGTTAAGCACAGGAGGGAGGAGGAGAGGGGGAAGGAGGAGGTGAAGAGGAAAGTCTTGAGAAGCTTCCTGATTTGAAGAGATCTTGCTCAAGACGGAGAGGCAGGTAGAAGCTGTTCCAGAGGAGGGAGCCACCCGAGGAGAGATCGGCCACCAGCTTGCTGCTTAGAGAATCGCTTGACACGCAGAGAGTTGGTGCTGGAGGAGAGTAAGGAGCTAGTGGAAGAGTATTTGGTGAGAGCAAGTTGTAGATAGCGTGGTCCCCGGCCCCAGTCAGCCTTATGGATGATGCAGAGGGATTTGAATTTGATCCTTGCAGCATCCGGGAGCCAGTAGGCTGGAGAGATACCGTCCCTGGGCTTGAAGCCAAGGATAAGTATTGCAGCCCTATTCTGGATAAGCTGGAGGGGGCGGAGAGAGGAAGACCGTAGATTAAGAAAGAGGCTGTCGAAGTAGTCCAGCCTAGAGAGTACCAGAGCTCTAGAGACATAGAGATTCTAGGGAAAAGTGAGGAAAGGAAGGATACCTCTGAGGAGGTGCAGTTGAAAGTGGGCCTTCTTGGCAAGGTCCAGGATGTGAGGAAGCAAAGATCGAGAGGAGTCGAAGATGACTCAAAGGTTTCTAGCTTCAGAGTGGGAGAAGGGGGAGAGCCCATAGAGGGTGGCCAGAGTCCAGGGAAGAAAGAGGGACCAGGAGTCCCAATGGGAAGGATCTCAGTCTTGTTGTTATTGAGGCAGAGGTCATTAGAGGCACACCTGGACTGGATAGCAGATAGGCAGTCGGGAATGGTAGAGGAAGTAGGGAGAAGATCAGAGGGAAGTTTGAAGAAGAGTTTGATGTCCTCTGTATAATTAACAAACAATGGGGCAATTTCTATAAATTGACAGGGTATTGCCCTTAGGTAAGTAATATTCACACAAGGTTAGGCAACACACAACTGTGTAAAAGCTACTAGCAACCACCTGAAAACCCAAGGATAGGTCCAGATCGCAAAACCAAACCCAAAGAGAAGGTTTTATTTATTTTACTGTGGGGTGGACTCAAATCTATTCATGAGGAGAATAGAACAAGGTTGTGGCTGAAGACAGAAGGATAGAGCGAAACAAGGGTGCTATCCCTGCCTAAAGTGCACTCTTAACTAGGTTGCGGTGTTACAACGCCTGTCTACTAGTGACAGAATAAGAGTGAAATTACCACTTCTATGATATGTAATACGTTCAAACTTGAGAGTCCCAACCCACTCTCTTCCCGATTGGCTTAAATCGGAAGAGACTACCAGTAAAACCAGGGAAAGGAAAAGAGAGTCAACCCAGGAAAGTGAAGAGAGTCAATTTTTCTCTTCAAACCGAACCATGTGTCATCTAATGGGATAGACAGTTTTATTAATAGCCCATTGATTGTCACACTGCTCCTGGGGTACTCAAATTTAAAAATAACACAACACAAAGACAATACAATCACCACTTCCCATGTGGAATTAACATTTTGCTCATGGAAAGTGGGACAATGTAAAAATGTTTGCTCAAAACTAAAATGGGGGCAAATTGGAGCCCTTTTAGATGATACAAACACCGTCGACCGGTTTCAGTGGCTTGGGTTTGGTCAAGGCGAGGCGCTCTGCATAAGCGCTCGCAGAGCGCCTCGCCTTGACCAAAAAGGCGCCCGTGTTATGCACTTTTCATATGCATTACACGTGGACTGGACAGTAAAAGTTGGGCACTAATTTGTGGCACACCATTCTTTAGAACAAAAGGGAGTGAACATCAAGGGTTCCTTCCCAGACTGTTCCAGTTCCATGACATCTACTGCAGGGTGGTAATGTACTATGCCATCCACTGTTTTTAACCATTTTCCTCATTAAACTGGTTGTTGTACAATGAAATGCACCAGCTTGTGAGGAGCTTAGACTGTCCTGATGAATGTGGCGTTACTAAACCCAAGCCACTGAAACCGGTCGACGGTGTTTGTATCATCTAAAAGGGCTCCAATTTGCCCCCATTTTAGTTTTGAGCAAACTTTTTTACATTTTCCCACTTTCCATGAGCAAAATGTTGATTCCACATGGGAAGTGGTGATTGTATTGTCTTTGTGTGTGTTTTTGGGATTGGGAATTTATCCTATTTCCCTAACTTGTGTCATTTTTAAATTTGAGTACCCCAGGAGCAGTGTGACAATCAATGGGCTATTAAAAAACTGTCTATCCCATTAGATGACATATGGTTTGGTTTGAAGAGAAAAATTGACTCTCCACTTTCCTGGGTTGACTCTCTTTTCCTTTCCCTGGTTTTACTGGTAGTCTCTTCCGATTTAAGCCAATCGGGAAGAGAGTGGGTTGGGACTCTCAAGGTTGAACGTATTACATATCATAGAAGTGGTAATTTCACTCTTATTCTGTCACTAGTAGACAGGCGTTGTAACACCGCAACATAGTTAAGAGTGCACTTTAGGCAGGGATAGCACCCTTGTTTCGCTCTATCCTTCTGTCTTCAGCCACAACCTTGTTCTATTCTCCTCATGAATAGATTTGAGTCCACCCCACAGTAAAATAAATAAAACCTTCTCTTTGGGTTTGGTTTTGCGATCTGGACCTAGCCTTAGGTTTTCAGGTGGTTGCTAGTAGCTTTTACACAGTTGTGTGTTACCTGTCCTCTGTATAACACTGTAAGTGAGGGGAGAAAGTGCAAATAAGGTGAGCAAGCAGAGGTGAAAGGTTGGCGCCCTCTGGAACGCCACATGTGGAGATAGAGGCGGGAGAGGCGAAAGAGCCCAGGATAACCTGGGAGGAATGGTCATTGAGGTAGGTCAGCCAATCCACTCCAATCCAAGGGTGGATGGAGTGGTTGACTGTATCAAATGCAGAGGAGAGATCAAGTAGAATGAGAACAGCGGGAGAGTTAGAGTCAAGAGGTGCGAGCAGTTCTTTCACAGGTGTTCAGATGAGAAGTTTCCGTGCATCTTGATGCTCAGAATCCAGATTGATGGTTGTGTATGCAACCAACAAGCTCAGTATGCTGGTTCAGTTGGGGGGGAAGGCCTTCTCCAGGTATTTCCCAAGGAAAGGAGTGATAGAAATGGGGCGGTAGTTAGCCGGACACAAGGGGTTGGCGAACAGCTTTTTCGGGAGGGGGCGCACAAGAGAATGCTTGAGGGAAGAGGGTAAAGACCCTGTAGCAAGAGAGTGATTGCATAAATCAGCAAGTGCAGGGACAAGGGAGCCAATGTTGTCCTTAATAGTTCTGGAAGAACAGGGCGAGACCTATTTGGAGGAGACCTTCATAAAGCGGACAACCCTAGTCAGCTCGTCTGACGTGATAGGAGAGGAGGAGGAGAGAAAGGCTGAGGGAGGATGGGAGGCCAGGGCTGGCAGGGGGATGGGAGGAGGTGAGGGAGAAAGAGAGGAAGAAAGAGTGTTCAGTATGTCCTGAGTTTTATGCAGTGAAGTGGGTGGCCAATGCAGTGCAGAGGGCCGGAGAGGGAAGGTGGAAACTGCAGGATTGGCTAGTTCCTTTCAGATTTTAAGGAGTTCAGCCGTGTTGTTGGATGCTCCAGAGACTCAAGCCTAGATGTGGGCCCTCTTCTTGGAACAAATGGAGAGACAATATTGCCTTTGCAGAAAGCAACAGGCCATTTTGTCTGAAGATGAGCTTGAGGTCTGCCACTTCGTTCCGTAGCTCTGCAGTTGCGCTTCAGGGCTGCAAGATCAGAGTCGTACCAAGTGTTAAGCTTGTTGGCATGTTTCAGGCGGATCCTCATGATTGGGGCAAGAATGTCAAGAGTGTTAGTGATGGCTAGATGGAGGTTGCTGAGAGAGTCGGAGGTAGAGTCTACAGTGGGAGGAGAGGGGGGATGAAGGTGGATGCATCCTTTCATCAGCGATGTCCGTGAATGAGATTGGCAGAGCTGGTGGAGGTGCGGTCAGAGGGCCAAGAGGACCCATGTGAGAGGAGAGGAGGAAGTATTCTGACCAGGAGAGAGGGGTGGCGAGTGGGGCAGAGAGCAAAATATCAGTGTGGAGAAGGCATCGAGAATATGCTCTGCAAGTAGCTTGAAGTCCTCTCTGCTAAATGGCAGATCATTGTCTGTCTTGACGGTCGAGGGAATACCATAATCTTCAAATATTTTGTCCAAAGCAGGAGGATTGACGTTACAGCAATAGAAGGAATTATCTTAAGATCAGGATAGCGAGAGAATGTATCCAGCACACCCAGTATGCATGCAGCACTGTGTATTTGCTCAAAGAAATCAACCGCAGCTTCTTCCAACACACCAGCCAGTAGTTAGGTCATCCGTTATGACTCAGGAAAAGTACAGTGAGCTACGCTTTGGAAAATGTGGCACATCTTGAGGGCACTCTTAAGATCATCTTTGGGAGCCACGTTTTCTTGTGAAGTAATCGTTTGGTGGGTGCTAGGCGCAATGGCTCTTGTGAGCTAGCATGACTATTTTGAAGTATCATAATTCAGTTGCTTTGAGCATTATTCCTGAAGTGGTCATGGAAAGTTCATCTTTTGAAGTATCACAATTCAGTTGCTTTGAGCATTATTCCTGAAGTGGTCATGGAAAGTTCATCTTCGACTAGCAAAAGTCTTTAAGCGCTTCAGATCAATGGCTATGTCCGAGAGAGACAATGGACTGGCGTCTGAATTGGGGACGGTTAGCAACCACCCAAAGTGTGGGATTAGCTCTAGTTGTGGTGATTATGTCTATCCTTTTTAGTGACTCATGCTTTGCATTGTGTACTATTATGAGCAGTGGTAGTAAGGTATCTAGCAGGCAGTTTGTATATCTTCGGTAATCTCGAGTGAAGTTCCTTTGTGTGAGGTCACATGGAATGTTAGTTATAATAAGTTTAGGAGTAAGTTCCTTTCCTAAGGTCTGTTCCATGCTTAGGGAGGTCACGTCTAGTCTAAGAGTACATTTGGGGATTTCAGTAGGCATATCTAGGGTGTGTGTGTTCATAGGAGAAATTGGGGGTCATTCCGAGTATGGAGGTAGCCATGCCACTATTTGCAGCATGGCTACCCCCATACCGGGTACCGGGTCTGTGTTCCCTGAATGGGGAAATTGGAAGGCCGGTATTTCCCCATTCAGGGAACCCAGACCCTGTTCATCCCATTCCCTTCGAGCCCCCATAGGGCTCAATAGGAATGGGGAGCATGCTAACAACGGGCCCGTTAATGATTGGCCCATTGTTGGCATGCTGGACCGCTAGCGGGACCCGCTAAGTACACCTGGCGTCCTTAGAGGGTCCCGCAAGCGAACCTCATAATGAGGTGGTAGAGGGGTTAACGGGGCCGGCAGCTCTACCTGCCCCGTTAACCCCCTAACGCCAGGGTTGTAATGACCCTCATTATCAACCTATGGGCAGTCAGGTGAAGGAAGATGATAAACATTGTGAACATGGACCAAATGAGTAAATCGGGCATGCACGCTGGTCCAAACTAGGTTAAGTCAATGGGCTGATCAAACTAAACCGAAACTTGAACAGTGTATAGGCAGTTGCAATTGAGTTAAAAGATCTCTAGGGTAGCCGGGTATAGTTATCATAAAATGAACATTGTAGTAGCGCTAGATAATGTAGGTAATGATTGCCAGTATTAATGAGTCAGATATAACTATAGGTAATAGTTTTGATAATCAACAAACGCGATTTGTAGATGCAGGCATTCAATAAGAGTGGATAGACAGCAGGTTATGGATGCCATACATGTGCTAATCGTATAGGCATTGTGGTGAAGACATATTTTAACACGCTAATGTGTAAAAGCTAAGCGTGGTTATCACAGTCACCAATGAATGTGCTAAATTATGCATAGAGAGGCAATTTATCAATGTCCAT